>NC_079451.1:48520895-48550895 GCF_903798145.1 Danio aesculapii | reverse complement strand
GTGAAGAGCGGTGAGCTGATGACCTTCACGGCCAATCACAGTCATTTCTGTTGAGCACTGGTGAATACTATGGCAAATAAGCTGTTTAAGAACGCGCTCAGCGATGCTTAAATGTTAGCATGAAATGGACGTTTTTAAAACTTCAGTACCAGGACAACACTATTACAGACAACACAAGGGTGTGCTACAGAGGACTGCATTGTTTTATCGCTCACCGGGTTACATAGGCTGAAGCAGGGAAGCGTCCTCATGGTGTTTACCTGCTGTCATGAACTCAAGCCTTGGAGGACACTTAAGTGTATTACTCTTAAAGAGATTGTGATGTTGTTTGATGCCTAATCTGCTTTTAATTGTTTAAATTAAATTAAACTGAACTGAATGATATTAAAGTGATGTTTACACTACAAATCGTGGCAACAGCTAGGGGTTTGTAGTCCACAGCATGTTGTTGTAATGTTTACAATGCTGATCCTATACTTCCGGGTTTCTTTCCACTGCAGCCTCTCTTTCGTTCTTTAAAATGGCGGCCGCGTCAAATAAGTGCATTCTTCGTTATATTTTTTTTTTATGTATGTGAGTGCTGTAAATGTGCCAGAAAGTTTAACCTGGTGCTATAAAATCAATCTCTATTGCTGTGTCTTTAACATAATTTAATCACCCCAAGGGTCTAAATCCAATTAGTGTTGTCATGATACTGGAATTCGGTACCAATCGATACAGATAATTTTAAAAACGACAAATTCCCGCTAACATTTGAGCGCTGTTGAGCTAACAGCTGTGAGTTGCCATAATATACACCAGTGCTCAACAGAAATGACTGTGATTGGCCGTGAAGGTCATCAGTTCACCGAACTCACCGCTGTTTACTGAGTGAAACAACAGATTCACTTTAATATTCCAGTATCGTGACAACCCTAAATCCAATAGAAATTAAAAACAAATCGCAAGGCTGTAACTATAAGCTACTATTTCTGTCTTTAGTAGGTTATGGATAAAATATGGTAATTCTAATAGTTAACAAAATAAAATTTATTAGATGTTTGGAAATGACCAAGCGAGCCCCCTTCATTTCCCCGACCCCCACTTTGGGAACCACTGCTGTAGACAATCGAAAATAAATATTGCTTAAGGGGGCTAATAATATTGACCTTAAAATAGTTTTAATAAATTAAAAACTGCTTTTATTCTAGTCGAAATGAAACAAATAAGACTTTTTTTTCAGAAGAAAAAATATTATAGGAAATACTGTGAACATTTCGTTGCTCTGCTGAACATCATTTGGGAAATATTTGATATTTGGGCTAATAATTTTGACTTCAACTGTATATATTGGCATATTCGGGATGTTGTTGTAGTCGTCCCGCTTTGCCTTTTAGCTGCTGTTGAAATCCACACTGCGCTTTGAGCGTGCCGTTGGGATTAAACCCAACCTGCAAAACTGCACGGATCCCATTTCGTTTATGCTTTGGGAAATTCTGTTTCTTGCCGACTCGCTGTCTCGCTGTATTGATGCTGATCTCAGCAGCCGGGCGTCCCGGAGCCGTGAGGCTGACTGAGACTGCTGTTTATGAGGAAAAACTGATAGAAAATGATGTTTACAGCCAGATGAAAGGAGACAAGAAGTGTATAAAGTGTCAGAATCACCAGACACCCAAGCTAATAGATAGCTAATATGTAGAAACTGAGGAAATAACTGCACAAACTCCCACTATATAAATCTAGAGATTGTAAATACTAGTTCAGAAGCTTAAATCATGAAGTACACCAATACTCAAAATGATCCTCGTATATCCTATACACTTTTTTTTCTGTTTATCCTACACTGTAAAACCCAAAATGTTAACTCAAATCATTTGAGGAAACCGATCGCAACAAACCATTTAAGTTCAAAAACTAATCCTAATGAGTACTGTGAACTTAATCCATTTAAGTTGAAGCAATTTGAGCACAGTAAAACCCAATAAATGAAGAGAACTCAAACCAACCGAGTACTGTAAAACCCAATTCAAGAGTTCACACTTAGATAATGCTCGACTATGATAGCAGGTTTGGCATGCTGTCCCGGGAGAGAACCCTGAGCTCGGAGATAGATGAGCCCGAGGTTCCCGCCTGGTCAATGAGCATTAGGAGGGATACGAGATCAGGTGTTTCTCGAGTGCCCCCTTTTTCTATGTATGCGTTAAGTGCGCGTGACTGTATTACGATTCACTTAGGTACATGTTTTTAGGCTGTGGGAGGAAACCGGAGGACCCGGAGAAAACCCACGCAAACACAGGGAGAACATGTAAGCTCCACGCAGGGAGTGCCGACTGGCTCAATTAGAACTTGAACCTGTGGCCTTCTTACTGTGAGGCAGCAGTGCTAACCACTGAGCCACCGTGTTGCCCGATCATGAAAGAGGAGGAGGGAGAAGGGAAGGATGGGGGGGGGGGGGTTTCCAAAAACGAATATAAGGAATGAAGTTTAGGCAGGATATTTATAGTAGTTTTAGAATGATCTGATAGGCTAGCTAATGATTAGCAATGAGGATCAGCTGTAGTCAATCATATCACGTGCTCCTTTCGAAATTAGTTTGTGAAACTTCACTAAGTTAATGCAACTCAAACCGTTTTAGGAAACCGATTGCTACAAACCATTTGAGTTAAACTAATCTATACCCTGCTGAAAAATCCAGCTTAAACCAGCCTAGGCTGGTTGGCTGGTTTTAGCTGGTTGACCAGCCTGGTTTTAGAGGGGTTTTGGCCATTTCCAGGCTGGTTACCAGCCTTTTTCAGCCTGGTCTTAGCTGGTCAGGCTGGAAAATTACCAGCTAAATCCAGCTTAAACCAGCTTGACCAGCCTGGTTTAAGATGGACATAGCTGGTTTTGGCTGGGCTCCCAGCCTGGCTAGGTGGTCAAGCTGGTTTTAGCTGGTCATTTTACAGCCTGACCAGCTAAGACCAGGCTGGAAATGGCTGGAAACCAGCCTGGAAATGGCCAAAACCCCTCTAAAACCAGGCTGGTCAACCAGCTAAAACCAGCCAACCAGCCTAGGCTGGTTTAAGCTGGATTTTTCAGTAGGGTATACAGTAAGTACTGTGAACTTACTCCATTTAAGTTGAAGTAATAAGGTATTTAATTAACTCATTACCTTCAACACTGAGTTCAAAACTCTTTTCAAGTGAGTATAATTAACTTTCAGTCAATTTTGAGTTCACTACACTCATTTTATTTGATAAAGTTGACTGTTGGGTTTTACAGTGTATACATTGTTTACAGATTATTTTCAGCAATCGAGTTTTTTGCCATTGAACTCTTCAGTTCTGTCCAAATCGTGCAATTTGATGTGTGGATAATGTAGTAAACTTTAGTTCTTATCATGTTTATTTATCAGCAAAGATTTCACAAGTGAACTAAAAAAAGTATGAACTTGAGAATAAATCAATCAGGCAGCAGAAAGCATCTAGTGGATTTTAGTAGACCTTTAGTAATTTGCATGTCAGATGTGATACGAAGGCTTTTGGGTTAATGTAGGGTTAATGTATTATTTGATGAAAGTGCACAGCAGTACAACCCACTGAACGCAGCGTTCATCTCTTGCTATCTCAGCCTCATTTCAGTCAGCTCAAATTAAGCAACACAATCAGAGCAGAGTTAGCACGGCATGCCAAATTGCTGTAATGCTTTCATATTCCTGAATGATATGTAGTGTACGGAGCCAGCTTTAAGGATGGCTTTAGACTGTTTGATTGTGAATTTAGTCCAGATCGAGCAGCAGCAATGAAAATTGCATTAGGAGCAATAACGCTGAAGTTTGTTCTCGGTGAAGCACAAAATGTGCTGATTTACAGTACTGTATGTTTCTGCTGCCTCTAGAAGGACAGAAACAACGAGCCCTGAATGGAGAATTTCACAGATTGTAGTCAGTGCTAGCTTACAGCAATTCCTAACCTTTTTAATTTAGTGGCTAATTGCTATGAATTTTTATGATCTCATTTGTATAATATAGTACAATTTGCTTGTCATCCAATGACAGTTGGGTTCAGGGGTGTGGTTTGGTTTGACGCCTCCTTTTAAAATCATATACTTTCAAACGACTGAACTTGTACACTGGAAAAAAAGATTCATTGGATTTACAAATTGTTTTTTTAAGGTAAGTGGTTGCTGACAATTTATATGTGCTGAATTAGGGCTGGGCAAAAATGCAATCTCTATAATTATTTTACATATTGAACAATACACTCACTGGCCACTTTATTAGGTACACCTCACTAGTACCAGGTTGTACCCGCTTTTGAAAAATGCAATCTCTATAATTATTTTACATATTGAACAATACACTTACTGGCCACTTTATTAGGTACACCTCACTAGTACCAGGTTGTACCCGCTTTTGAAAAAATGCAATCTCTATAATTATTTTACATATTGAACAATACACTCACTGGCCACTTTATTAGGTACACCTCACTAGTACCGGGTTGTACCCGCTTTTGAAAAATGCAATCTCTATAATTATTTTACACATTGAACAATACACTCACTGGCCACTTTATTAGGCACACCTCACTAGTACCAGGTTGTACCCGCTTTTGAAAAATGCAATCTCTATAATTATTTTACATATTGAGCAATACACTCACTGGCCACTTTATTAGGTACACCTCACTAGTACAAAGTTGTACCCGCTTTTGCCTTCAAAACGGCCTTAATCCTTTGTGGCATAGATTCAACAAGGTGCTGGAAATATTGTGTGCCAAGAGAATATCCCCCACACCATTACACCAGCCTGAACTATTGATGCAAAGTGCGATGGGTCCATGCTTTCATGTTGTTGATGCCAAATTTTGACCCGACCATCTAAATGTCCCAGCAGAAATTGAGACTCATCAGACCAGGCAACGTTTCTCCAATCTTCTATTGTCCACTTTTAGGGAGCCTGTGTGAATTGTAAATCACCTTTCTTCCCCATTCCCCAAATCATCTTGACTGTGTCTACATGCCTAAATGCGTTGAGTTACTGCCATGTGATTGGCTGATTAGAAATTTTACGTAAACGGGCGGTTGAACAGGTGTACCTAATAAAGTGGCCGTTGAGTGTATTTCGATTAAAGTTGTTAATGCTTCTAGATTTAAAAGAGTACCCCAACAATGGCTGAAGCCACAAAAATTACAGGGTCCATTAAATGGCATAACATATTTTTGCACTGTAAATTTCCGGCGGCAAAAAATCCTTGCAACACACTTTTAGATTCCCCTTGTTGCACATTTCTGCTGTGTGATTGGCTCTTAGATCAATATAGAGTAAAAACGTCCTGAGCTTATCATTGTTATTGACATAAATTTTCGATATAATATCATTTAATGGCCCAGCCCTAGGCTGACTCGAAACAAATTAAATTGAATAATGTTCAACTTAATTTGTTTGTTTAAATTCAGCCCATAGAAATAGTTTGCAACCACTTACTTTACATTTTTTTGTAAATCTAATAAATCCTATTTTTAGTGTATGAATTCATAGGAATAGGTCATAGGAATTGCATGACTCAAAACCAATTATAATAAACTATAATAGACATTAAAGTTGCCAAGATCCACTTTTATTTTAATTTATTCATTATTTTTTTGACCCCTGCAGTTTGTAATCAAGTATTTATGCATTAATGTATGTATACATTTTAATATTTATGCATTCATTTTTAAATATTTGTTCATTTAGGCATGCATGGCCACACTAACTTATGCATGCATTTATTTTTTGCAAAACATTGAATTTAATACATTTTTGTAGTGTATTTAATAGCATTTTTTGGATGAACTATCCCTTTAATGTATTATGGGATCTCTGTGCACTCTATCACTATGCACAAAATTTTTTTGCAACTTGTTCAAACTACTTATTTAAAATGAAACAACACAATTCTTCAGTTTTTTCAAGTTATCAAGTATTTACTTACACATGTGTTTATGTATGTATTTGTTTATGCATGCAGTTATTTATGCAACTACTTTTTTTGCATGCATTTATTTACTTGCATTTTAATATACATGAATTGATTCATGCATTTTTGAATATTCATTCATTTTAGCATGCATGCATTTATTTTGTATCACATTTTGTATTGTATTTAATTGCAGTTTTGTGTGAACGATCCCTTTAATGTATTCTCTGCACTCAAAAATGACTTTTGCTGCTTGTTCAAACTACCTCAGAACTACTAAAATGAGTTGAAACAACATAATTCTTAAGGTTTTTTGTGGGACAACTTCATTGTTTTATGTTAAATTCACTTAAATTTGTAAACGTGTTATTATTGTTATCATTTAAGTGGATTAAACGTAAAACAATTAAGTTGTGCCCCAAAAAAATCTCAAGAATTGTGTTGTTTCAGCTCTTTTTTTAAGTGCCTAGTGTTTTTGAGTGTATTTAAAGGACACGTCATTTTTCACTAGAACCAACCCCCCCCCCCCCAAAAAAATAACAGTATGATCATGTACATTGTGAACCGTGACATACTCATAGCATCACCATTCAGATGAAATTCTCATTCATTAACTCATTCATGCATGTCTTTACTTGTACAAAATAGAAAATATGCAACCCAGTCAAGAGTTATTAATGCAATGTGAAGCATTTGAGCAGACGGTTCAACCTCACAGGGTTCAGCTGGAAAGATCAATCTGACATTTATTTGTTCCTACTGTACATTGAACAGCGTTTCGGCTGTAAATTCATGCTACATTAAATCGAGTCAACAGCTTTGTTTAGCAGAAAAAAAAAATCAATGGCATGATCTGTAAAAGCAGCAGCATACTAAATCCTTCAAAAAAAATGGCATCATTTATTTATCATGCATCTCTAGTGAGAAACAGAAATGCAAGCAGCCTTACTCTAATTCAGCCTGACGATTTGCTTGGTAACACTTTAGACACGCTTTATTAAAAATTGACTTCAATCTTTGAACTTTTAGGAAAGAGAAGCTCTATATGATGAACATCAAATCAGCACGAAACATTGATCTCTGAAAACGATGTGTGCGTTGGCTTGTAATCTGAGTTTAATATCAGAAATGTCTGGCGCCCTTTTAATGAACCAGGCTGAGACTTCAGTGCTTATCATACGTCAGTCATTTATATCAGTCAAACGGCTCCTCTTGATCTAAAGAAGTCTAGAACTCAGAGAAAATGTGCAATTAAAGTGGGCCTATTATGCAAAACAGAGTTTAAACAGAGTTGTGTGGCAGCAGTGTATGAATATAACCAGCTTCTAACGGTAAACATTAATTAATTGTGTTTTTTTATAATCACACTTGATAAAAACAGTCTGCAGAAACACTTTGATAGACATTCTCCCTTTGCACGTGTCATCAGAGAGAGAAAGCCCCGCCCATTAGTGACCATCTCTCCCTATTTTGCATAAACAGCCTTGAGTGAGAGTTTGAATTTGCCACTATGCTGATACATCAGCATTTATAGCCCTGCCCTCTTTTGAAAACAGCACAATCTCATTTGAATTTAAAGCAACAGTCATCAAAACAGCATGATTAGGATCAAAACATATAAGGGTCATTTTCAAAGACTCATAAAACATTATTAGTGTGATATTTTGAGCTGAAACTTCATATATATTCACTCTAGGGACATCAGAGAGTCATTTTGCACATTGTAAAAAGATGCATAATAGGTCCCCTTTAAAAAGTGATTCATTCATTTAGCCAATCATGCGCTGAGTGGATCTGTGCTTGGCTGTGATGTATAGCTATTAGCGCTAGCTCGTTCACATCCACAGAACGATGCGGCGCTTATGAATTTCACAATATCTCCAGAGATTCGGTCTGTCTGCTGGATTTTATTGAATATTTGCGCTTGGTTTCTGGCAGCGCATCCATCATGCTGCCACTTTCTGAGTGTTTTGCCGTATATATTAGCATAGACACTGCGTTATTAGTCTGAGACGGGGAGCTGGGGTTGAAGAGCCCACTTTAGTTTGACAACTCTTGATTTGTTTTGTTCCATTAAAATGGACACTTACTCTGAAGTTCTAGCTCTCTGATGTCTGTTTGGCATTTGTTTTTTGGCTGCTTGCTGCCGATTCTTTGGTCGCAAGTGAGTTAAATGGGTAGTTTTCATATGTAAGTGCTGTATTTTCACATATAAAATATAACACAAATAATTCTTAACTAAAAATTAATCTTCATATTCTTTGTATAAGTAAATAAATAAATATATATATATATATAGTTGAAGTCAGAATTATCAGCCCCTCTTTTAATTTTTTAAATATTTCCCAATTGATGTTTAACAGAGCAAGGAAATTTTCACAGTATGTCTGATAATATTTTTACTTTTGGAGAAAGTCTTATTTGTTTTATTTTGGCTAGAATAAAAGCAGTTTTTAATTTTTTTAAAACCATTTTAAGGTCAATATTATTATTGTTATTATTTTAAGGTCAATATTATTATTGTTATTATTTTAAGGTCAATATTATTATTGTTATTATTTTATGGTCAATATTATTATTGTTATTATTTTATGGTCAATATTATTATTGTTATTATTTTATGGTCAATATTATTATTGTTATTATTTTATGGTCAATATTATTATTGTTATTATTTTATGGTCAATATTATTATTGTTATTATTTTATGGTCAATAATATTATTGTTATTATTTTATGGTCAATATTATTATTGTTATTATTTTATGGTCAATATTATTATTGTTATTATTTTAAGGTCAATATTATTATTGTTATTATTTTAAGGTCAATATTGTTATTGTTATTTTAAGGTCAATATTGTTATTGTTATTTTTTAAGGTCAATATTGTTATTATTTTCCCCCTTTAAGCAAAATTTTTTCCAACTGTCTACAGAACAAAAAATCATTATACAATAACTTGCCTAATTACCCTAACCTGCCTAGTTAACCTTATTAACCTAGTTAAGACTTTAAATGTCACTTTAAGCTGAATACTAGTATCTTGAAAAATATCCAGTCAAATATTATTTACTGTCATCATGGCAAAGATTAAATAAATCTGTGATTAGATATGAGTTATTAAAACTATTATGATTAGAAATGTGTTGAAGAAATCTTCTCTCCGTTAAACAGAAATTGGGGAAAAAATAAACAGGGGGGGGGGGGTAATAATTCAGGATGGCTTATAATTCTGACTTCAACTGTGTATATTTTTATATATATATATATATATATATATATATATATATATATATATATATATATATATATATATATATATATATATATATATACACAGTTGAAGTTAGAATTATTAGCCATCCTGTTAAATTTTCATTCTTTTATATTAAGAGTTAATATTAAGAGTTTAATGGAGGGAAGATTTATTAATAATAAGTTTATTAATAATGAGTTTAACGTAATACCTTCAGATAACTGATTTCTTTTTATCTTTGCCATGATGACAGTACATAATATTTAACTAGATATTTTTCATTTAAACGCGTTTTTCACATGTATTTGTAATTATATTTATAAATAAATGTATATATTACTTATATTATTACTTTATTACTCCTATACAAATGTATTGTTACTCATATATTTCATAACACTTCAAAAAAAATGTAGGGTTCCACACAATATTTTCATGTTGTCCCAAAACAAATACAATAAGTTAACAAATATAAGTGGATTGAACAAAACAAAATTCAATTCAATTCACCTTTATTTGTTCGCTTTTTCAATGTAGCTTGTGTCAAAGCAGCTTCACATAGAAGATCATAGTAAGTTGAAACTGCGTCAGTCCAGTTTTCAGTGTTTGAGTTCAGTTCAGTTCAGTTCAGTGTGGTTTAATAATATAACTACTTTAAGTTGTTCTCCAATAATCTCAAGAATTTTGTTGGTTTAGATCATCTTAATTAAGTTGTTTGAACAAGTAACAACAACAAAAAATTGAGTGTATGTTGTTGCTTTGATTGAAAAGTATAATTTTAACAATTAGGATACATCGGTTTTAGATGGTTTACTGGTCTTGATTTCAACTGGACTGGCTTTATATCAGTTGCCAAAAACCCTGACCAGCTGAGGTAGTAAATTATACATGAAGCACGGCTAGAAAAGTAGTTCCACCTCAAGCAACAAAAAAGGGGTCAAAATCTGATAATTAAATGAATGTTTTTCCACATATAATTGTGTTTATTACTCATATTGTTACTTTATTCCTTATCTATAAATGTTTTTATTACTCATATTTTTCAATCTACACTGTAGAAAATGTCGGGATCCACACAATTCTTTAATGTTGTCCCAAAACAAAACGATTAAGTTAACACATTTAAGTGGATTGGACATAACAACATTGTTTTTCCCAAAGAATCTCAAGAATTGTGTTGTTTCAGCTCATTTTAATTAAGTAGTTAGGACAAGAAACTACAACAAAATATTGATGGTTGCTTAGATTGAAAAGTATAATTTTGACAATTAGCATTTGACCATTTCAGATGGTTTACTGGTCTTGATTTCAACTGGACTGGCTTCATATCTGTTGCCAAGAAACCTGACCAGCTGAAGGAGTAAATTATACATGAAGCACGGCTAGAAAAGTAGTTCCACCTAAAGCAAAAAAGGCCCAAAATCTAATATTGAAATACGTTTTTGACATATATTTGTACGTATATATTGTGGAAATGTATTTATTACTCAAATATTTCAATCTGCACCGTAAAAAATGTAGGGTTCCACACAATTCATTCTTGTTCATAGCAAATTGATTAAGCTAACAAATTGAAGTGAATTGGACATAACAAATTAAGTTCCTCCCCATAAAAACTCAAGAATTGTGTTGTTTCAGCTCATCTTAATAAAGTACTTAGAACAAGCAACAACAACAAAAATTGAGCATATGTGGTTGCTTACATTGAAAAGTATCATTTTAACAATTAGTACACATTAGTTTTAGATGGTTTACTGGTCTTGATTTCAATTGGACTGGCTTTATTTTGAAGCCTAATAACCCTGAGCAGCTGAGGTAGTAAATTATACACAGTGAAAAAAAGTGTTGCATGCAAAACTGTTGCAAACAATTGATTTGTGTTGAATTTAAACAAACAAATTAAATTGAGCAATGTTCAACTTAATTTGTTTGTTTAAATTCAGCCCAAATAAATTATTTACAACCACTTAACATAAAAAAATTGAGTAAATCCAAGGAATCATCTTTGAATAATTTTTTTCAGTGATGTAGTACAGCTAGAAAAGTAGTAAAGCAAAATGGGGCCAACATCTAATATTGAAGTATGTTTTTGACATATGTTTGCATTTATATACTGTATAAATGTATTTATTACTCATATATTTTAATCTACATCATTAAAAAATGTAGGGTTCCACACGATTCTTTAATCTTGTCTCAAAATAAATCGATTAAGTTGGCAAATATAAGTGGATGGGACATAACAAAATTAAGTTCCTCCCCATAAAAACTCAAGAATTGTGTTGTTTTAGATTAAATTGTAAGATTAAATTGTTGTTTAATTGGAGTGTATGTGGTTGCTTTGATTGAAAAGTATCATTTTAACAATTAGCATACGTCAGTTTTAGATGGTTTACTGGTCTTAATTTCAATTGAACTGGCTTTATTTTGTAGGCAAAAAACCCTGAGCAGCTGAGGGAGTAAATTATACATGAAGTACGGCTAGAAAAGTAGTTCCATTTAAAAAAAATAATAACAAAAGGACCATTTACAGTTTTAATAACACGTTTGCTGTAAAAAAAGAAAAAAAAAGGAATTCATGAAAGCAAGCGCTGATGAATCTGTGCTCAGGTGTATAATCAGGAATAATGTCATCCGACAGTCTGTCAGCGAACACAGAAACAAAGAAAGCACTCACGGTTATAGAATTTTATATTTTTTGTATTTCAGACCACTTTTTTCTCTCAAGGACGTAGGTAAATGAGTCCGCTCGACGTGCAGGAAAATGGGAAAAATGGAAATTGTGTCTATTTTAGACACCCCTGTCATTTTAAAAGGTTTTTTTCCCCTCTCCGTTTGAGTGCCGTACTTTTATCACCATATTTTCCCAGTCTAATCAATATAATAGTTATAGTTCATGCTGGTCAGAAAGAAAGATTTTCATAACCGTACGTTTTTTTTTTCCCAGGGCAGACATTTGTTGCACACTTTAAAATAAAATAATAACTAAAAAGCTTTTTTGTAGCACAAGACTGTGCATTTATGCATTTATTTAGTCATCTGTATATGCATTTCTATATTTTATTATGTGTGCGTGCACTCAACAAAAAAAAATAAAATAAAATCACAATGAAGTTTGTCATTAACTGTTTGTACCCTTTAGATCTTGCTCTTAAAATGTATTTTTTTTCAGAGATTTATTATCAATCTTAACCTGTTAGAATCAAATACTATTAGATTTAATCAGTTAAAAGGTATGAATATGGTATAAATATATCTAGCTAGAAAAAGCCAGATCCAATTAGTTCAATTCTACGAGATTTACTTACTATTGAGGGGCAAAACTGACGCAGCTCCAAATTCTGCACAATAAATTAATTCATAAGAGGATTTAAAGACCTGCTGGATTCATTGACTTTATGACATAAAGCTTGTTCTTATTTGTTTCATGTTTAACTAACAAATATAAATCATATAAAGTTCATTAAAGTATGAAATGCAAATTGATAGAAATGTTATATGCAATCAGAATACATAAATCTTATTCGTCAGGCCTAAATATTTATATTTAGTCTATTTAGTCATGCGTACATGCTTGCGTACATGTTTTGTATGCATGTGTACATGCATTTATTATAATATTTATTGATATTTAAATTATCTGGGAATATTATTTAAATAAATATATAAATAAAATAAATAAATATATAAATACATATTTAAATTTAAATAAATATCAATAAATATTAATAATAAATGCATGTGTACATGCATTTATTAATAATATTTATTGATATTTATTTAAATTATCACTGTATTGTTGAATACCTATAGAACTGATATATGTGTGAGAATAAACAGGCATTTTAGAAACCAACATAGTCAGGCATAAAGTTGCCTGAAGTCAGAATTATTACCCCCCTTTGATTTTTCTTTTTTTTTTTTTCTTTTTTAAATATTTCCCAAATGATGTTTAACAAAGCAAGGAAATTTTCACAGTATGTCTGATAATATTTTTTCTTCTGGAGAAAGTCTTATTTGTTTTATATCAGCTAGAATAAAAGCAGTGTTTAATTTTTTTAAGGCTGTTTAAAGAGGCCTAATGTGAGACACTTTTCTCAAGAAGTGTCTTGAAAAATATCTAGTCAAATATTATTTACTGACATTATGACAAAGATAAAATAAATCAGTTATTAGGAATGAGTTATTAAAACTATTGTGTTTAAAAATGTGTTGAACAAAATCTTCTCTCTGTTAAATAGAAATTGGGGAAAAAATCAACAGGCGGGCTAATAATTCAGGGTGGCTAATAATTCTGACTTCAACTGTATGTTATTGTTTCCTATTTTACATGTATTTCTTCCATCACTGTATTTTCCCCAGTCTTATCAATAGACTACAACAAAAAGAAAGATTCTGATAATCACATAGACTTCCTACTTGGAAGTAAAATTATAGCTAAAAGCTATTTTGCAGCACAAGTTTGTTTGTGCGTTTATTTAGTCATGCGTATATGCATTTGTATATTTTATTATGCATGCTTTCATTTGTTTAGTCATGCAAATGTGCTTGCGAACTTTATGCATGCATGCAATTATGCATTTCCTAATTTTTATTTAAATGGTCACTCTATTGTGGGATGTCTGTACAACTGGTACATGTGCACTCTCTGTGCAGGCGTTTTCGAAAGCAAAATAGTCACACAAATATTATGCACCCCTAGATTCAAAGCCTGTTTTGTTTTTTGAATGCAATTCTCCTGTCACTGTATTTTCCCCAGGCTTATAAAGGCTTTCTCAAAACCAAAATATTTAATTTAATTTAATGTAATTTTATTTATTTTATTTTATTTTATTTTATTTTATTTTATTTTATTTTATTTATTTTATTTTATTTTATTTTAATTTATTTTATTTTATTTTATTTATTTTATTTTTTATTTTTTTATTTTTTTTTTCTTATTTTTTTTATTTTTTTTATTTATTAAATTTTTTCATTTATTTTATTTTATTTTTAATTATTTTATTTTATTTTCAATTTTATTTTATTTTATTTATAAAATGTTTTTCTTTTTCTTATTTTTATTTTATTTATTACATTTTTTCATTTTTTTATTTTATTTCAATTATTTTATTAAATTTATTTTTTAATTTTTACATTAATTTAATTTAATTATTTATATTTTTATTTTATTTTATTTTTTATTTTATTTTATTTTATTTTATTTTATTTTATTTATTTTTACTTTATTTTTTATTTATTTTATTTTATTTTATTTTATTTTATTTTATTTTATTTATTTTATTTTATTTATTTATTTATTAATTTTTATTTTATTTTATTTTATTTTATTTTATTTATTTTATTTTTTATTTTATTTTATTGAAAAAAAATTATTAATTCAATTATTTATTCATTTATTTATCCATTCATTCATTGCATTTATTTCATGCAAGCTCATGTGAGTAAATCAGATCCTCAAGTTTATTTATGAAAAACAGTGTACATTTTTTTTTTTTTATGCATTAATAACTCATCTACACTGGAAACATGCTCTCACAATGCCCTGCAGTTTTCTCAAATGCCAACCTAATTTATCCATTAGAAAAAACAAATATTTATCCTCCTGAAATTTGGTCCAAAAGCCTTCACTGTATTTTCCCCAGTCCTATCAATATAATACAGCAAAAGGAATAACCACATACTGTAGATTTCATACTCGGAAGTAAAATTATAGCAAAAAGCTATTGTGTAGCACAGGTTAGTTAGTTTGTGCTTTTATTTAGTCGTGCGTTTATGCACTTGTATAATTTATCATGCATGCATTCATTTATTTAGTCATGCACACATGCTTGCATAATTGTTTTTTATGTGCATGCATACAGTTTTGCATTTCAGAATTTTTATTTAGTTGGTCCTTGTATTGTAGGATGTCTATACAATGGATACATGTGCACTGTCTGCAAATATAAAGGCGTTTTCAAAACCAAAATACTCATGCATATATTATGCACCGCTGAAGTTTTCTATATCCAATGCAATTCCTCCATCACTGTATTTTGCCAGTTGTATCAATATAATAGAACAAAAAGAAAGACTCTGATAACAGCATAGATTTTTTTCAGGGCAGAAATGTGTACTTCAGAATACAATTAAGGCCCAAAAGCAGTTTTGTGAGAGTTTCTGGAAATGGTGTGCAAGTGGGAGTGTGGATTTAGTATTTCTCTAATTGATCTCAGGAACAGACAGAGGGGGAGAGGGAGATGGGAGAGGGAGTGGGAGATGGAGATGGGAGAGGGAGAGGGAGAGGGAGAGGGAGAGGGAGAGAGAGACGAGAGAGAGAGAGAGAGAGAGAGAGAGAGAGAGAGAGAGAGAGAGAGAGCTGATTTATGTTTTCTTTTCCACCTCTAAATGGTCCACTCCTTTTGTTTTGCCTTTTCTTTCTTAATATTTCTCCTCCTCCGCTCACACCTGACAGCAATAAACTTTGCATTTTTGTTTTTCTTTTCAGGAGTAACATTTCTTGTTGTTTTTTTTCAGCCAGCGCCAGAGACTCCCACCTCCACCTCACCTCACGCTCTGCCTTTTGCCTCCAAACCTCTAATAATGACTAATATGACCGTTCGTACGCAGGCCGTGTTGAACTCTGTTTTGGCAGGTGTTTGAAAGTAAATCCTCGTCCCAGTCATGGAATGGTCCCTTTCCCTATAGGATGGCTGCTGGTCCCCTGTGGCAGAAAAACTTGATTCTTTCCCCTTCCTTTCCTTCCCTGTTTTCATCACACTGACCGTCTGTCTGTCTCTTTGTCTGTCTGTGTATATCTGTCTGTCTGTCACATTAGTGTGAGTTTGTCTTTGCATGCATTCATTAAAGGAACAATTCACCCAAAATGAAAATTCCCCCATAATGTACTCGCCATCCTAGATGTATAGGACTTTTTTTTTGTCAGACGGACACAGTCGAATTAGTTTATAATTCTACAAAGCACCCATGCTGTATAACGTGTTGAATAGTACCTTTTAATTTTAAGCTTTCAAAAACACATACAGACTCAGAATTATTAGCCCCCCTGTTTATTTTTTCCCCAATTTCTGTTTAACGGAGAGAAGATTTCTTCAACACATTTCTAAACATAACAGTTTTAATAACTCATTTCTAATAACTGATTTATTAATCTTTGTCATGATGACAGTAAATAATATTTGATTAGATATTCTTCAAGATACTAGTATTCAGCTTAAGTGACGTTTAACTGGGTTAATTAGGTTAACTAGGCAGGTTAGGGTAATTAGGCAAGTTATTGTATAACGATGGTTTGTTCTGTAGACCCGTGTTTCCCAACCCTGTTCCTGGAGGCACACCAACAGTACATATTTTGGATGTCTCCCTTATCTGACCTTTTCATTTCAGGTTTTTGAGTCTCTTCGAATGTTTCTGATGAGGTGATTCAGGTGTGTTTGATAAGGGAGAGGTTGAAAATGTGTACTGTTGGTGTGCCTTCAGGAACAGGGTTGGGGAAACACTCGAAAAATATAGCTTAAATAATATTGACCTTAAATGGATATAAACATTTTTAAAGGGTTTTTATTCTAGCTGAAATAAAGCAAATAAGACTTTCTCCAGAAGAAAAAAATATATTCAGACATACTGTGAACATTTCCTTGCTCTGTTAAACATCATTTAGGAATATTTACAGTAAAATCTAATTCAAATGGGGGCTAATAATTCTGACTTCAACAGTACATTCATTCACGAAGCCACCCATATGTCATGAGGGGCTTAACATGTGTCTTGTGAAGAAGATACAATCAAGAAAATAATTCTTATTTTAAAATTCTAAACTCCAATCGCTGAGTCTGGCGGCAGCCGAATTCATGTTAGTACATTTTCTAATTTTGGGGGTGAGGGGGTTGAGGCAGAGGCAGAATTGAAGACGGGGGGAGACAAAGGTGGTTATGCACCAGGTTTCACAGGCAGCCGCTCGCTTCGATCAGACATTACACCAATGTCGGTGATCCGGGGGTGTTATAGACTGTACCAAAAAGCTGAGGAGCAGGGGGAGGGAGCAGGGGGAATGTTATTTTATTAATATAATAACATTATACAGTAACACTAAGACAACTAGTTTTCTGGTTGTCATTGTCTTCTGTGGTGATCCAAGGGGATTAATGAAGCTTTAAACTAAACTACAAACAAACTGTGTGGTAAAAATTTCTCCTGTAAGACGCAACTTTTCTCATAGCTACAAATGTTTCCTGTGTCACACTTCGTTGGATTGGAGTTAATTATTTCAAAATTACATATATATATTGTTTACAGAAACACATGGATCTGCTTCATAAGACATGCATTAACTTTCTGTGGGCTTATGGGTTAGTTTGACTACGGATTTATGCACATTTTGAATCTTCAAAATAAAAGTCACTACACTATCTTACAGCATGGAAATAGCCTAGATAAAATCTAAAAACTACTCCAACTGTGTTGGTCTGACTGAATGAAGTCATTTGCACCAATGATAGCTTGAGGGTGAGTGAATTTATGTGCTAATTTACATTTTTTTGGGGTGAACTATTTTTTAAGGACCAGATCTACTGCTGTAAATGGCACAAAATAGTGCTCAATCTCCTGAAGTGTGGATGAGAGTGTGAAATTCTGCTTGTGATTTTACTAAAAATGCACACATTTTAACAACACGGGCAAAAAAAAAAGTTAGATATTAGGGCCTGATTGTAGCTAACACTCGCGTTCTGTTCGGTCAAGGCCCCAAAAAAGCTCTTTAAAACATGCTTTTATGGGTTGTTTGTAAAAGTGCAAATCTTGGGAAATTCGTTTTGGCAGGATTTATTTACTTATGTTTTCACCCAAAATGGAAAACTACATTAGAAAGTACATTTTCATAGGTAAAACCTGGCTTTTAATTTAATTTAATTTACTTTAATTTAATTTAATTTAATTTAATTTAATTTAATTTAATTTAATTTAATTTAATTTAATTTAATTTAATTTAATTTAATTTTTCTTATTTTATATGTAATTTTATTTTAATTCATCTTTACTTTTATTACTTTTTAATTAAATTGAATTTTTTTATTTGTTTTATTTTTTATTTTTCTTTATTATTTATTTTATTTTTTAATTTTTATTTTATTATATTTTTTCTTATTTTTTTATTTTCCATTTTTTATTTTATTTTTATTTATTTCATTTTTTCTTATTTTTTTTATTTTATTTTATTTATTTTTTTCTATTTCTTTTATTTAATTTAATTAATTTTTTCTTATTTTAAATAAATTACATTTTTAATTTATTGACAAAATTATTAATTCAATTATTTATTCATTTATTTATCCATTTATTTATTTGGATTTATTTCATGCCAGCTCATGTGAGTAAATCAGATCCTCAGGTTTCTTTAAGAAAAGGAGTAAAAGAGGAAAGAGTTTTTTTATGTTAAAATCCCATTGCGATTCTGTTGCAACATGAAAATGCATTAACAACTCACCCTATACTCTACTGGAACACATGCTCTGACAATGCCATGCAGTTTTTCCAAATTCAACCTAATTTTATCCATTAAAAAGCAATATTTATCCTCCTGAAATTTGGTCAAAAGCCTTCTGGTTTACAATCTGCTGCTGATAACTAGTCAGAAACTGCACACTTCACCTTTAATGCATGTGTTTGATTAGGATGAGTTTGATTGAGGCAGAAGAGAGGCTATTATTTGCATTATTATGATTATTTGCAAACCTCCCGCTGGACATGGCCAGCTATTAAAGGGTGGACTATTATGAGAAAATCCTTCTATGAGTGATTTAAACACAGTTGTGTGGCAGCAGTGTGTGCATATAACCAGCTTCTATTTATCAAAATTAATTATTTATATACATTTATTATCAAACAGTCTGCAGGAACACTTTGATTGACATTCTCCCTTTATACGTGTCATTAGAGGGGGAAAGCCCCGCCCATTAGTGGCCACCTCTCCCTCATTAACATAAGACATTAGACTTGTTTTTGAATCTGCCACTATGCTGACACGCAGGCATTTGTAGCTCCGCCCACTTTTAAAAAAAGCATTATCTCATTTGAATTTAAAGCGACAGTCACCAAAACACCACAGTTAGAATCAAACGGCAGTTTCAAAGAGTTATAAAACATTATTTGTGTGATTATTTTGAGCTAAAACTTCACACATACACACACACACACACACACACACACACACACACACACACACACACACACACACACTCTCTAGGGACATCAGATACTTATATTAGATCTTGTAAAAAAAAAAAAAAAGGAGGGGGGGGGGTGTAATGGGTCCCCTTTAATGCAGCATGCTTATAAGCTTTTGTTTCTCCACACACCTAACCTCATAACTTTAAACCTAGATTATTGAGGCTTGCAGGTTTCCGTCAGTCTGACTTTAAACATGTATTATGCATAGAAACGCATAGCAGATCCGTCAGGTTTTCCCTGCGGAAAAGAAACGAAACTCTCACTCCATGAACAGCCTTACGTCATGCTCCCTAAAACGAGCCTGACGCAGGATGGGTTTTTAATTGTTTCCTAAAGGACCAGTAACATTATTTAATCACCCTAATGTCATTGTGTATGCGGTCATTTTCAGAGTGTAATATGTATTTAATGCAGTAATGTGGTCTAATGAAAGCATTACCTAAAAGAAGCTAGTGAGTTATATTATAGCCTTCTGAATCAATTGCTCATTTCCGTATTGGTTATATTATGCCGCTTTAATGTTTATTGATTATTATCACTTGGTTTTTTTCTCACATTTATTTAGAATATTTACATGTTAGAAAGTAATCTAATATTATTCACTCAATTATTCTTAATTATTCCAAATTATTCATTCATTTTCTTTCAGCTAGTCCCTTATTATCAGGGCTCGCCACAGTGGAATGAACTGGCAACTATTACCTGGCATATGTTTTATCACAGCGGAATTGCCCTTCCAACTGCAACCCACGTACTGGGAAACCACCCTTACACACTCATTCTCACACACACACATACACACACACACACACACTACGGACAATTTAGCTTATTCAATTCATCTATAGCGCATGTGTTTGGACTGTGGGGGAAACCAGAGCACTCGGAGGAAACCCACGCCAACACGGGGAGAACATGCAAACTCCACACAGAAATGCCAACTGACCCAGCCGGGGAATCGAACCATCAACCTTCTTGCTGTGTGCTTGCTACTGGTTTTTAATTGTATTTACAAAATTATTCTATTATTTATGTTATCCTATTACAATATTTATATATCAGTATTATTATATCTATTTTATTACAAATCATTAAAATAAAGTCAATAATATGTAAAACACAAATATTTACTTGCATGATTAAAAAATATTCAAACAAACAAATATTGTAAAAAAATATAAAAGCTGATCAAAATATTAACACTGAATTATTCATTCATTCATTTTCCTTTCGGCTTAGTCCCTTTATTAATCTGGGGTCACCACTGCGGAATGTACCGCCAAATTATCTAGCACATGTTTTTACGCAGGGGAGAACATGCAAACTCTACACAGAATGCCAACTGACCAAGCTGAGGCTCGAACCAGGGACCTTTTTGCTGTGAGTTGAGAGCGCTAACCCACTGCGTCGCCTATTAACTGAAATGCAATGTTTAATTTGAAGCACTAAATTTAATGTCTAATCAAATATTACATAATATATAGTGAAATTATAAAATTATACAGTGTAAGTACAAAAGAATTAATATTAAAACATTAATAAAAAAAACTCTTAAAATAAAAATAAAAAAAAAACAACTTCTTAAAAAATCTCAAAATTAGCTTTTTTATTTCAATGGAAAATTTATATCATATAAATAATCACAACCAAATTACACAACATAATTTAAAAACTATATATTAAAATTAATAAAAAAATACATAATTCTATAGGAAATGAGTCGAAAACAGCTCATTTATATTTTAAAGAATTTCCACAATAACAAAACAACGATGAAAACCCATTCACTCATTCATTTTTTTCCGGCTTAGTCCTTTTATTAATCTAGGGTCGCCACTGCAGAATGAACCGCCAACTTATCTAGAACAATTTAGCTTACCCAATTCACCTGGACCACGTGAACACAGGCAGAACATGCAAACTCCACACAGAAATGCCAACTGACCAAGCTGAGGCTCGAACCAGGGACCTTTTTGCTGTGAGTTGAGAGCGCAACCCACTGTGCCACCGCGTCGCCTATTAACTGAAATGCAATGTTTAATTTGAAGCACTAAATTTAATGTCTAATGAAATATTACATAATATATATTGAAAGCTGAACAAAATTATACACTGTAAGTACTAAAATACTTAATATTAAAACTTAAAAATGACATTAATAAAAAAACTCTTCAAAAAAAAACTATCTTTAAAATTAGCTTTTTTTATTTCAATGGAAAATTTATGTCATATAAAATAAACACAACCAAATTACACAACATGATTTAAAAACCTATATATTAAATAATTAAAAAATACAGAAATCTATAGGAAATGAGTCGAACACAGCTCATTTATATTTTAAAGAATTTCCACAATAAACAAAACAATGACGAAAACTCATTCACTCATTCATTTTTTTCCGGCTTAGTCCTTTTATTAATCTAGCGTCACCACAGTGGAATGAACCGCCAACTTATTTAGCATATGTTTTACACAGCGAATGCCCTTCCAGCTGCAACCCATCACTGAGAAACACCCATACACACTCATTCTCACACACCCACATACACACACACACACACACTACGGACAATTTAGCTTACCCAATTCACCTGTATCACATGTCTTTGGACTTGTGGGGGAAACCCACGCGAACACGGGCAGAACATGCAAACTCCACACAGAAATGCCAACTGACCAAGCCGAGGCTCGAACCAGGTACCTTCTTGCTGTGAGACGATTGTGCTACCCACTGCGCACCATGCGGACACCAGTGCTTCAAAATTAAACATTGTATTTCAGTCAGTAATTTAGCAGTCTAAATAAAATTTCCTTTTGATGGTTTTTAATTTTAAGTTGTAAAGTAATTTTATGTTTGTCTGTTTTTGTTTTGTTTGTTTTGTTTTACACATTTTTTAGTTGTACAATGTAATATTTTAAAAATAAGACAGTGGAGGTCACCGCTTTTCAGTCAGCTGCAATGGAGACTCTGTGCATGTGTGTGTGTGTGTGTCCGTGTGTGTTTGCTTTTTGTGTGCGTGCCTGTGTGTATGTGTCTGTGTGTGTTTTCTGACGCTCCTCATGCTGTGTGCAGGTTATCAGCAGAGAACAGAAGCGGAGAGAAGATTGCAGCTTTCGATGAGCAACATCAGTTCAGATGTTCTGGAGCTTCTGCTGGAGTTTGTTTACACCGGATCGCTCATCATCGACTCGGTCAACGCCAAAAACCCTCCTGGAGGCGGCCAACAAGTTCCAGTTCAGCACTTTCTGCAAAGTCTGCGTCTCTTTCCTGGGTAAGAGCCGGACCACAGTTTGCATCTTACAATGCACTGTAAAATGCTGAGTGCTACCAAGCGGCAACCTCCCGCTCTCCCCTCTGGAAGCCAATCGGAAGTAACTAAAACTGTAATTCATCAAAATTCCGCTAGTCCTGGCTCCATATAGAGCAAACTGCAATTGAGCGCACTGTTAGAATGGCCAACTTTACAACAGAAAAAAAGGTGTTTACAGCCTGGTACAAAGAACGATTTTGGTTCATATAGCTATTATTAACCCTCCATGACAACTGTGAGGGGGGTGAATTTTTTTATAACTCATCCATTTCCTTTATATTAGGTTATATTAAGTTTGCATAATTAAGGGCGTGGCCACTTGAGTGACAGCTAGGTCTCGCTGGTCGCCGTCACTTCACCTCAGCTGAATCCGGCAGATTAGCCACTGATCTCGGCATATTCATCGTATTTTTCTTTTGTTTATGTGGCTTTACACAGTCAGCTGCCTTTTGGACTTATTTCTTACAATTATCAGATGATATGGGATGCTGTGTGCACTTAATTGTGCTCACAAACCATTCACGTGGCCTCCGTTTCCCTGTGAGTAAAGTTATATACTTGTATACCATCTCTATAAATGTATTTGTTTATTTAAGATCATTTATCATTATAATCTTCTTTAGGGCTGTAAAGCACTCCAGAATGTGACAGATTGATTAGCTGTAGGCTATAAAACAGTCATCTGAAGCGTTGTCATACAGTGTTATGCTGGATTTCATCAATAGTCTTGCATTTACTAACACAGACAATATCTGAAGTGTTTGGAAGTAATTTGGGTTTTCCTCCTGTAGAAAAACGTCATAAGGACAATGCTTAGTGGCTCAATGTATTTCTACAGTGTTTTTAAAAAGTCTAAACACTTTATTGATATAGTGTACAGCCTAGCACATGTGGTCAGAACACAAACGAGTCGCAGGTAATAAAGTATCAAGCGTTTCTCCCAAAGTAAAGTCTGTCTGCCAGGTCTAAGCAAAGTGCCAGCAGGTGTCTGTAGCTCCGCTCACTCTCCGCCTCTTTGCCCTTGTTTGGTATCCCGCCGTGGGTGCGATGACGCGCGCAACAAAATGGCGACGGTTGGCCGCGCCTACTTGTAGGTTCTTTTGCGCTCTTCAGAAACCTATGGGTGACGTCACAGATGCTCCATCCATATATTTTACAGTCTATGAGTGCTACACATTGTGTCACTGTGCTGGGCGGCATATCCGGTGTGCGACCCCCTTAAGGCTGTGTCTGAAATCACATACACCCATACTATGTAGTACGCTAAACACAGTATGCGAGTCGAGTAGTTTGTTTGAATTCATAGAAATCGAAAATCAGTATGCGAGCTCCCGGATGACCTACTACTTACAGCGAGATTCTGAAGTGCGCATCTGATGCACACTTCGCTGTCCCATGATGCACCGCGAGAGAATTTGTGAATGGAAGTGAAGCGACGCTACTGATGTGGGTAGGTCATGTGATGATGACAAAATGGCAGATGTAATGCATCCAAGTTCCATTCATACTACTCACATTCATACCGTATTGATCTTACTTTTCTAAGATCGACTAGTACATTTAAATTCCATTGCAGTATCTACTGAGTAGTAGGTGATTTCGGACGCAGCCGGAATGAAATTGAAGTCAAAAAAGTCTTCAGTCTCCATCATTTCCTGCAGCAGCTTCACTTCACATTCAGAGAAACCTGTTGCATCACGCCTGGTCAGAACGAGAGAGAAGAACACTCATACCTACTAAAACTGTGACTGTGTTTACTGCAACTAATCTCAAATTACACTGAAGAAGACCTCGGTCATTGTAGAGGATGATGGTGGTGCTGCGTGTCTGATGGACAGATGATCGTGATGAGCTTGTGTGTTTGTTGAAAGCTGGAGTGATTTGCTGAAGCTCATCATTAATTCTGTGTGTGACTCTTTTACTCTCTGGATTCTGATCAGCGTCTCTGAGCTGCAGACTTCTGTTATGCCGATTGACAGAGGAGCACAACACACACACACACACACACACACACACATATATATTTATATGTATGTGTGTATATATATATATATATATATATATATATATATATATATATATATATATATATATATATATATATATATATATATATATATGTGTGTATCTTGTTTGTTTTTTTCCCTATTTTCTGTTTAACAGAGATTTCTTCAACACATTTCTAAACATAATAGTTTTAATAACTCATCTCTAATAACTGATTTATTTTATCTTTGTCATGATGACAGTAAATAATATTTGACTAGATATTATTTTTTAAGACACTTCTATACAGCTTAAGTGATTTTTAAAGGCTTAATTAGGTTAATTAGGTTAACTAGGCAGGTTAGGGTAATTAGGCAAGTTATTGTATAACGATGGTTTGTTCTGTAGACTAATGAAACAAAATTGGCTTAAAGGGGCTAATAATATTGACCCTAAAATGGTTCATAAAAAATTAAAAACTGCTTTTATTTTTGGCAAATATAAACAATACGACTTCCTCCAGAAGAACAAATATTATCAGACATACTGTGAAAATTTCCTTGCTCTGTTAAACATCATTTGGGAAATATGCAAAAAGAAAAAACATTTCAAAAGGAGGGCTAATAATTCTGACTTCAACTGTGTGTGTGTGTATATATATATATAAAGAGTTCAGCTGCAAAAACCTCTAAGTGCCCTCTGAAATTTCCATCTAAAATGAGCATTTTTCTCGAACTCCTGTGTGTATGTTGAGTTCTTTCATTCTAAAGACCTTTAAAAGTGTGGATTCTTGGCCATAAACTTGAAATTACTGAACCTACACACAGGAGCCTAATGAAAACGATCATTTTTGACGGAAGTTTCTAACTGCTTTTAGAGGTTTTTGCATCTGAACTCTTCACGCTCACGCACACACACACACACATATATATATATATATATATATATATATATATATATATATATCTGTAAAATGTCTTGTCGTGGATCCCACTGTAAGAGCAACAAATAATAACTTGATTGTAGTTGATCATTTGTAAAAGTGTCAGAAGGTAGATTTTTCTGATGAATCATCTGTTGAACTGCATCCCAATACTCACAGAGACTGCAAAAGACCTATTGGATCCCGCATGGACCTAAGATTCTTACAGAAATCAGTCATGTTTGGTGAAGGAAAAATCATGGTTTGGGGTTACATTCAGTATGGGGCGTGTGAGAGATCTGCAGAGGGGATGGCAAGACATTTGTGCTGCCCATTACATTACAAACCACAGGAGAGGGCAATTCTTCAGCAGGATAGCGCTCCTTCTCATACTTCAGCCTCCACATCAAAGTTCCTGAAAGCAAAGAAGGTCAAGGTGCTCCAGGATTGGCCAGCCCAGTCACCAGAAATAAACTTTATTGAGCATGTCTGGTGTAAGATGGAGGAGGAGGCATTGAAGATGAATCTAAAGAATCTTGATGAACTCTGGGAGTCCTGCAAGAACGCTTTCTTTGCTATTCCAGATGACTTTATTAATAAGTGATTTGAGTCATTGCAGAGATGTATGGATGCAGTCCTCCAAGCTCATGATGGAGTCAGACACAATATTCATTCTGTTTCCACTGCAGCATGACTTTATATTCTATACTGGACATTATTTCTGTTCAGTTACAAGACTGTGTCTGAACAAAGTCAGACCTTACTGTCCTAATTAAATCATTAAAAATCAAGGCTTGATTATATTTTATTTTGGTAATATAAGCGTAATCTAGAGACCCTTTGCCTTCATATCAGCCACTTCTGATACCAAATGATCAACTAGAAAGTTATTATTGTAAGTTCCTAAAACTTGGAGAGGCAACAAGACTGTTGTCAGGTAGTGTAAATATCTTGTTATTTTACATTTATATTGTACTTATTTGTTTGTACACTACTGTTATTAAATTGTAAAATCATATTGATTGATTGATTAATCGATGGTTTAAGTAATTCATTCATTCATTCATTTAATCATTCATTCATATGCTAATATATGTTTGATAATTAGGAATTATTAGTAAATAATTCATCTCATATATTCTGGTTAAAAAAAATCATAAACTTTATAAACAAGATTATTATAATAAAAATAATTTAATATATATATATACATATATATATATATATATATATATATATATATATATATATATATATATATATATATATATATATATATATATATTAATGCCATATGGTTTGTACTGAAAAGGTCATTATTTGTTTCATATTAGATGCCACATTTAAAGGCCAATAAAAGGAATACTGAGTGATTTTTAGCCTCAAATTATGTAGTCTCTGAATGCAGTCGTCACTTTTATAAATGCTAAACTTTGAATAGCATGTTGAACGTCGTTTTAAATCTTCATTTGACTTGCACTGAAATGGATTGAGTAACGTTAACGCTTTTGACCGGCGTCATGAATTATGCTCTTTTCAGATGGCTGTTGATAAGGCAGGTGTGAGGGATGAGTGAATAATGAGTTTAGCTTGAGAATCGGCTCTGACAGCTCCGGTTGAGCTTCCCTTCCCACGAGCCTCTGCAGGATCCGGAGCTTATTAATCTTCAGCACCTCTGAAATGACATTCTCTCCTGTAGGGATTCGCCGTCTACTTCAGTATACAAAAGTTTATAAATGAGAAAATCGAAAAAATGTGCAAGACTGGCTTCAGAAGTTCTTGTTAACGCCAGAGCTTGAGATAAGAGACATGACACTCCAGTGCGGATTGAAAAGTGAAGAAGATTGATCTGGCGGACAGACGACGCTGCATTGAAATATTGCTAATAGAAACCGCAGCCGTTTGTGCTTTGCTTTCTATAACCACGTGGGCTTTTATTAAACGTAATGCAGTTCTGAGTGTGAGACTGTGTGAGACTGTTTCTATCTGCAGCTTTCTTTACAGCTTCAGGTTATTCAGAGCTTCTCCGTGACAGTGTGTTGTAGTGTAGACCTTTTTTTTTTTGAAAGTCTTGGAAATAATTGGTATCTAATAACCAGTATCGGCTAAGTTAACTTCAAAAATCGAAATAATTACATCTTTACAACTGTATTTAGTTTACTTTTACAATTACTTTGACTGAAAAGTAATGGAGGGGGTCTTGTTTGTGGAGCACAGTATTTATCTCTGTGAGGGTGTTTTCACAACTGCCTTATTTAGTTCAGTTGAATCGCACTAGAGTTTGTTTTCCCTATTGGTGCGGTTCGTTTGGGTTTGAATGTAGCAATCGCACTCGAGTGTGCACCAAAGCAGACCAAAAAAAGTGTACCAGAGACTACTTAAAGAGGTGTCTAGGTACGCTTTTAAAAACGAACCCTGGAGTGGTTCGTTTGTGGAGAGAAGATGATCCGAACTAAAACAGACCAACTGCAAAAAGTACTGCGCCTTTTGAACTTGTAAGAAAGGGTTTTAAACCACAGCGGTTCGAACTGTAGATCTGCCGAATGACTAAAAAGATATCAGTATTGATGGTAAAAAACTGTACATTCTAGTCAAACCATTCTTCGGCAATCTAATACCAAAATCGGAAATAAGGGCAGTATTAATAGCTATAAATGTGGGAGAGCGTTTGATATGTGTGATTGTATTGTAGTTGCAATATGGAACAATTAAATGTTGATGTTAAATCAAAAGTAATTCCAAATACTTGAAAATGAAATGATTTAATGACAATAATTCTCTAAGGTTACAACTGAATTAGTTACAAAATAACTGTATAAAACGATCAAATATGAAATGATAAAACATATGATATAAATTGTACCCAGCTTAAATGTAAAATTAAAGTTACCAGAGGGAAGAAGGAGAGACACAGGGGAGGGAGAGAGAGACAAAGAGAGCAGGCCCAGAAGTTAGCCTGATTGCAATAGAGTCAGGGGAAGATAGACTCCAGAGGAGGAGAGGAGCAGAGCAGAAAAGCAGACCAGGAAAAGAGAAGACCGAGAGCAGCATTTTACCACCTATTTTGTATCTTTCTTGACCATTGTGACTAAAGCCCAAACGCTGAGACATCAAACTGACCAATCAACATGTGGACCACATCGTAAAAACCCCCAAAGTCCACACACCAGGCCCTGATCTAATCAGTATCTGCCTTTGGAGTCAGTATGGACCTTCTTGAGTCAAAAAGACATGTTTGCCATATAAACAAAAGCATAGGATTATTTAGCCTCTTACAGACTAATCCAGCTGCTGTAGTCCGATGTGCTGTCCCATCTTATGGGGTTGGAGGAAAAAATACTTGTTGGCAGCGCTGTACCAACAGTTTTAACAGAGAGGGAAAAACAGTACCTGATGGATCGTTGGTAGTATTTCCGGAAGATGACCATGTCGCAGTTTAGCTAATTAATTCACGGCCTCCTCCCAACGCCTTCGGCAATTGCAATGCATTAAAACATTGTTTTCCAGCAGCAACTGCGCTTCATTCTCAAAATGTATAGTTTGTCTAAAGTGATGTATACAAACTATAAAGTATACTATGAGCACGGATACAATCAGTCAGTTCAGCAACATATTTGTGTCTGCTGGTTTGTTTACATGCGGGAGTTCCATTGGCATTTTTCACGCATGTTAATTCTGACCAATCGAAAAGCAGTTTAGGAAATACGATCAATAACATCTGGTCAATGAGTGATGTGGATTTAGTCACATGACTGCATTTTGGTTCTTTTTCAACTGATTCGAAAGCCAAAGCAATCAGTGTGGTGTGAAAGGACCCAAAACGGCAGAGGAAATGCTACAATGTATCATTTGTTGCCCTTGGTCCGGACCAAATGAACTGAACCACAGGTGTGAGCACACCCTTATTCTCAGACAAGGTTGTTCTGTTGGTTTCATCGACCATGGAGCAGCATGCACTGGGGCGGTTTGCTGCGAGTGTGACACGGCTGGGATAAAAATCAGCACCTCCAAGTCCGAGGCCATGTGCTCCACTGAAAAAAGGTGGTTTGCCATCTCCAGCTTGGAGGAAAGTGTTTACTCCAGGTGGAGGAGTTCAAGTATCTTTGGCCTTTTTGTTCATGAGTGAGGGAAGGATGGAAGGTGAGGCAAACGGTGCAGCGGCAGCAAGTATGCGGTCGATGTACCGGTCCGTTGTGGTAAAGAAGGAACTGAGTCGAAAGGCAAGCTCTCGATTTACCAGTCCATCTACATCCCTACTCTCACCTATGTTCATGAGCTTTGGTTCATGACTGAAAGGTCAAGATCTCGGATACAAGCGACCAAAATGAGTTTCCTTCACAGGGTGTCAGGGTGCACCCTTATAGATAGGTTGA
>NC_079451.1:48500977-48520695 GCF_903798145.1 Danio aesculapii | reverse complement strand
TTATTAGGTACACCTAACTAGTACCAGGTAGGACCCCCTTTTGCCTTTAGAACTGCCTTAATCCTTCGTGGCATAGATTTAACAAGGTTCTGGAAATATTCCTCAGAGATTTTACTCCATATTGACATGATGGCATCATGCAGTTGCTGCAGATTTGTCGGCTGCACATCCATGATGCAAATCTCCCGTTCCACCACATCCCAAAGGTGCTCTATTGGATTGAGATCTGGTGACTGTGGAGGCCATTTGAGTACAATGATTATTGATTATTTATTAGGTATATCTTACTAGTACTGGGTTGGACCTTCTTTTACCTTCAGAACTGCCGGTATAGATTCAACAAGGTACTGAAAATATTCCTCAGAGATTTTGGTCCATATTAACATGATGGCATCACGCAGTTGCTGCAGATTTGTTGGCTGCACATCCATGATGCGAATCTCCCGTTCCACCACATCCCAAAGATGCTCTATTGGATTGAGTTCTGGTGACTGTGGAAGCCATTTGAGTATAGTGAACTCATTGTTATGTTCAAGAAACCAGTCTGAGATGATTTACACTTTATGACATGGTGCATTATCCTGCTGGAAGTAGCCATCAGAAGATAGGTACACTGTGGTCATAAAGCCTCAAGGTTGGACATGCTGTGTGGTCAGAGATGCTGCCTAGTAGATCAGCAGTTTCTAAAATACTCAGACCAGCCCATCTGGCACCAACAACCATGCCACGTTCAAAGTCACTTAAATCACCTTTCTACCCCATTCTGATGCTCGGTTTGAACTGCAGCAGATCGTCTTGACCATGTCTACATGCCTAAAAGCATTGAGTTGCTGTCATGTGATTGGCTGATTAGAGCAGTTGGACACAGGTGTACCTAATAAAGTGGCCAGCAAGTGTGTGTATTTGAAATATTATATATAATATTATACATTTTTATTGTAGATTTTCATCCATTCAAACTTATTTTATTTGTTTGTTTGTTTGTGATATTAAATGTTTAATGGTTTCAGGGAATCAGGTACAAAAACAAAGAAAAGGCTGAACTGCTGATTTTAATGTAGACTTAAATAATTCACATTTATGATGTGACAGAGAAAGGAAAGTCATTTCAGAGATGACAAATTGATGCCATTTCAATAACATTCACCGAAAGTCCAGAATCGTGTGTTAAGTATATGTGCTATGAGTATTTAATGCACTAAATTTAAATGAATTACACAGAGACAATAAACCTCTCCTGAGAGCATCACAGGCTAAAGTATTTCTCTTTTTGTTTAATTCTCATCTCTAAAAAGTGAACAATGACATTTAATTTTCTTCTGTTGCAGAGGCCTGACCCCTTCTGCCCCGATTCACTGTTTCATTATATATTTATTATTTGCAAGACAATGTTCTGAATTATAATTTGCGTGAAAAGATCATATTGGGAACGTTCAGCTTTAACAAAATAACGAAGCTTGAAGGCTTTTTAGTGTGTGTGCCACTGAATTTGCTCTATTCTTTAAATAGAGGTGCACTTTGGGTATTTTTGTCAAGGCAAACTTTGCTGATAGTGCTCTGGATCATTTCTGTCACTCATTTTTAGCAGGCAGTGTTATCTCCCCAAAATTGTCTCATTTCTCCTTCTTTTTTTGACTCAACGGCTATTTTTTTCTTGTTCCACCCCTTTTTTATGTCTGAAACGCTTTTTCTCTACCTCTTTGCCATGTTCCCATTTCCATTTTCTTTTGTATTTTCGTGTGTGTGTGTGTGATTCTGTGTCAAAGTAAACAAATTACAGTATGAAAGGGCCGTGATGTGGCACAAGCAGTCAGCGTGGAGGCTTCATGTGCTGTCGAGAGAAAAACACATTCATAATTGATCAGAAAACAGCTTCTGTTTGTGGATAATTTCACTGTGAACAAAAAGCGCTCCACTAAATGTACTGTTTTGTTGAACGTGCATATTGAAAACACACACGGTTCACCACTTCTTCAGTGCAGTAGACTCCAGTAAGACTTGATAGACTGTGCTAGCCAAGTCCTAGAACATATTATCAAGTTGTTAGCAAAACGTAGAAGTAATAATCATTCATTCATTCATTTTCTTTTTGACTTAGTTTCTTTATTAATCAAGAGTCGGCACAGTAGAATGATCTGCCAACTTATCCAGCATATGTTTTACACAGTGGATGCCCTTCCGGCCACAACGCAACACTGGGAAACACCCATACACACTTGCATTCACACACATATACTACGGACAATTTAGTTTATTTAATTCCCCTATAGCACATGTCTTTGGATTGTGGGGGAAACTGGAGCACCCGGAGGAAACCCACAGGGGGAGAACATGCAAACTCCACACAGAAATGCTAACTGACCCAGCCTGGGCTTAACCAGTGACTTTCTTGCTGTGAGGCGATTGTGCTACCCACTGCGCCACTGCGATGCCAGTAATAATCATATGCCTCTGTTAATCATTCGTTAGAAGATCATCATCATCATCATCATCATCATCATTCATCAGTCATCATTACTAGTAGAATGTTATATATTTTCCTGACTTGTGCACTTACATTATATCAAGTGTTTGGAAGAATCATTCAAATCCAGAGAAATCATCTATTTTAATGGAGCCTGTGCTGTGAGTCTAGAAAGCAGGGAAACAGCAGTGAGGCTATATATATATATATATATATACACATATATACACATATATCGAGTGCATCCGGAAAGTATTCATAGCGCTTCACTGTTTCCACATTTTTTATGTATATATATATGTATGTATATATGTATGTATATATATATATATGTATATATACATATACATACATATACATATATACATATACATATACATATATATACATATACACATATATATATATATATATACATATATATATATATATATATATATATATATATATATACATATATATATATATATATACATATATATATATACATATATATATATACATATATATATATATATATATATATATATATATATATATATATATATATATATATATATATATATATATATATATATATATATATATATATATATATGTGTATATGTATATGTATATGTATATATGTATATGTATATATGTATATGTATGTATATGTATATATACATATATATATATACATACATATATATATATACATAAAAAATGTGGAAACAGTGAAGCGCTATGAATACTTTCCGGATGCACTCGATATATGTGTATATATGTGTATATATATATCTATGTATATATATATATATATATATATATATATATATATATATATATATATATATATATATATATATATATATATATACATATACATATACATATATACATATATATATATATATATATATATATACATATATATATATATATATATATATATATATATATATATATATATATATATATATATATATATATACATAGATATATATATACACATATATATACATATATATATATATATATATACATATATATATATATATATATATATATATATATATGTATATATATATATATATATGTATATATATATATATATATATATATATATATATATATATCGAGTGCATCCAGAAAGTATTCATAGCGCTTCACTGTTTCCACATTTTTTATGTTACAGCCTTATTCCAAAATGTATTAAATTCATTTATTTCCTCAACATTCTACACACAATCCCCCATAATGACAATGTGAAAAAAGAGTTTTTGAAATTGTTGCAAATTTATTAAAATTAAAAAAGCTGAAAAATGCACATCAGTATTCACAGCCTTTGCCGTGAGGCTCTAAATTGAGCTCAGGTACATATTGTTTCCACTGATCATTCTTGAGATGTTTCAGCAGCTTCATTGAAGTTCACCTGTGGTAAATTCAGTTGATTGGACATGATTGGAAAAGGCACACACCTGTCTATTTAAGGTCCCAGGGTTGAAAGTGCATGCCAAAGCACAAACCAAGCATGAAGACAGAAATTGTCTGTAGACCTCAGAGACAGGATTGTCTTGAGGCACAAGGCTGGGGAAGGTACAAGGTACAGAAATGTTTCTGCTTCTCTGGAAGTTCCAATGAGCACAGTGGCCTCCATCATCCGAAAGTGAAAGATGTTTGGAACCACCAGGACTCTTCCTAGATCTGGTCAGCCATTTAAGCTGAGTGATTGGAGGAGAAGGGCCTTAGTCAGGGAGGTGATCAATAACTCGATGGTCACTCTGTCTGAGCTCCAGTGTTCTTCTGTGGAAAGAGGAGAACCTTACAGAAGGACAACCATCTGTACAGCAATCTACCAATCAGGCCTGTATGGTAGAGTGGCCAGACGGAAGCCACTCCCCACCTGTAATTTGCCAAAAGGCATCTGAAGGACTCTCAGACCATAAGAAACTAAATTCTCTGGTCTGACACTAAAATTGAACTCTTTGGAGTGAATGCCAGGTGTTACGTTTGGAGAAAACCAGGCACCGCTCATCACCAGGCTAATACCATCCCTACAATGAAGCATGGTGGTGGCAGCATCGTGCTGTGGGGATGTTTTTCAGCAGCAGGAACTGGAAGACTAGTCAGGATAGAGGGAAAGATGAATGCAGCGATGTACAGAGACATCTTGAATGAAAACCTGCTTCAGAGTGCTCTTGACCTCATACTGGGGTGACAGTTCATCTTCCAGCAAGACAGTGACCCAAAGCACACCGCCAAAATATCAATGGAGTGGCTTCACAACAACTCGGTGAATGTCCTTGAGTGGCCCAGCCAGAGCCCAGATCTAAATCCTATTGAACATCTTTGGAGAGATCTGAAAATGGCTGTACACCGTCACTTCCAATCCAACCTGATAGAGCTTGAGAGGTACTGGAAAAAGGAATGGGCAAGAATTCCCAAAGACAGGTGTGCCAAGCTTGTGGCATCATATTCAAAAAGACTTGACGCTGCAATGGCGGCAATAGCCTAGTGGAGGTGCTCGCGGTAAATCGAGTTTGATTCCCGGCTTGAGGTCCTTTGCCGATCTCTGCTCCCCTCACTTTCATGTCTCTAATTTCCACTGTCCTATCAATAAAGGTGAAAACTCCTAAAAAATTATTATTAAATAAAAAGAAATAAAAAGACTTGAGGCTGTAATTACTGCCATAATTACTGCCAAAGGTGCATCAACAAAGTATTGAGCAAAGGCTGTGAATACTGATGTGATTTTTCAGCTTTTTTATTTTTAATAAATTTGCAACAATTTCTAAAACTCTTTTTTCACATTGTCGTTATGGGGGATTGTGTGTAGAACGTTGAGGAAATACATGAATTTATTTTGGAATAAGGCTGTAACATAAAAAATGTGGAAAAGGTTAAGCGCTATGAATATATGTATATACAGTTGAAGTCAGAACTACTAGCCCCCTTTGATTTTTCTTTTTTTTTTTCTTTTTTAAATATTTCCCAAATTACGTTTAACAGAGCAAGGAAATTTTCACAGTATGTCTGATAATATTTTTTCTTCTGGAGAAAGTCTTATTTGTTTTATTTTAACTAGAATAAAAGCAGTTTAAAATTTTTTATGAACCATTTTAAGGTCAAAATTATTAGCCCCTATAAGCTATATATTTTTATGATAGTCTAGAGAACTAACCATGGTTATACACAGAGATGTATAAAGTACTAGAGACCCAGACTTAAGTAAAAGTACAAGTACTCTATCAAAAAGTGACTTGAGTAGAAGTAAAAGTGCTCTTTAAGCACCATACTTAAGTGGAAGTACTAAAGTATTCAACATTTTTTGTACTTAAGTATTGCAAGTAGTTTATTTCAAAATTTACTACTCAAGTACTGAAAGTAAAAGTACAAGTATTGTGTAATATAGTTATTAAAGAATGCAGTCAAAAGACATCATATTGTTTTGTTTATTTTAAATCTCTTTTTTGGGGGGCACGTCATTAAGCAGAATGAAAAGAAACATGACTTACGATACTGTTTTTCTCTCACGCTTGAACCACAGATCTGACAGATTATAACAACTTTAACACACACCTTTCAAAGTTGTGTGTCACCAGTCCATAATCCACTCAAAACGCTATTGAAACCCATTTTCGGAGCACAATTTACTGGTTGTAAACGCTGTAAACGAACGTTCTAATTCACTTGATTTTGATTTTATTGTAAATTTATATGGCTATATTTTATTGTATATTGTATATTTTATGGCTTATGGCTATGATTTAGTATTCAAAAATGTTTCATTTTGATTATGTTTTAATTAAATTGGTCTTAAACTTCATATTTTTCATATTTTTATAGTATATTTATTCATTCTGGTACTTTTACCATAAACCAACATCTCAACCATTTGGTAGAGGCTGATATTTTAGAAATTATGGGATGTGTTGGGGGAAAATGTATTGATTGTGTTAACTAGCGACATTAGGAGTTAAGAAATGCAATAAATAAAAAAATTCTATTGGTTTTTTTCTTGGTGTGACAGTTAAATAGTTACTTGTAATAAAATTGTGTCCTTTAATACAGCAGTAATATATATGAACTGTACCTTTAATTTGACCCGCTCAAAGAAAACACTCTTTCTGAATGTATCAAACAAAACTCATGCACAGAATGAGCATTTATAGTAAATAAACTAATGTAAATATTCTCCCGCCTGCTTTTTAAACGCTGACAGGTGAGGTCTTACACCCCTTTGATTGGTTATTGTCTTCACCTTCTCAACAGAAAGGGCTGCTATCGGCTTTAGAAATGAAAGCGTTGTTCACTGATGGCGGGAAGAACAGCCGCGGTTACAGTCTATGTATGTATAATACGCGGTTATCACAGGTAATCTATAATAGACACAGTGGAGAAAACTTGCACCTCATACACGCCCAGGTCTGGATCCACAAGTATCGCTTTAACAGCCAAGAGGAGATGAAACTCCTTCTGTTACCTCACAAACAGACCAGCGGGTCAAATGTCCAAAGTGAGAGAGGCAGAGATGGAGTCTCACAACATTTCTCTGTAGTAGTGAAATAGCGGCTCGTGTGCTGTGCCGCCTTCACTCGCCCTCGCGCCTCTGTCCTTCGCCATAGTATTGCGACACCGCACATAGGAGATAAATGACGTCAGTACGTAATAACCCGTTATGATCTATTACTGAACCGATATCGACCATTTTGACACCTCTAGTAACGAGTAACGATGCAGCTCATAAAAAATCTATCGGAGTAAAATTATTAAACTCATCAAAAATATGTACTTAAGTAAAAGTGGAAGTAGGAGAAAAAAAACAATACTCCAGTAAAGTAAAGATACTGCCTTTTAGTACTTAAGTACAGTAGTGAAGTAGTTCTACTTCGTTACTATACATCTCTGGTTATACAGTAACATGCCTAAGTACCCTAACCTGCCTAGTTAACCTAATTAACCTAGTTAAGCCTTTAAATGTCACTTTAAGCTGTAAAGAAGTGTCTTGAAAAATATCTAGTCAAATATTATTTACTGTCATCATGGCAAAGATAAAATAAATCAGTTATTAGTAACGAGTTATTAAAACTATTATGTTTAGAAATGTGTTGAACAAATCTTTTTTTTATTGGCGGTGGAAAATAATTGCAAATATTAAATTATGTTGATCTGTTTCCCAGTACTGTGTCCGCTGTGTAAAACATTTGCCAGAGTAGTTGGCGGTTCATTCTGCTGTGTCAACCCCTGATAAATCAGGGACTAAGCCGACGGAAATTAATGAATGGGTGAATATCTGGAAAAAATAAAAACTGTAAGGGGTTTAGGGGCAGATTTGGGTTCAAGGGAATAGATAAGGCAAGGCAAGTTTATTTATATAGCACATTTCATACACAGTGGCAATTCAAAGTGCTTTACACAAACATAAATAAAAGAAACAAGTATAAGAGAAATAAAAACAAATAATAAAAATGGTTAAAAAAAAAAAAATAAGCATAAAAACAGATAAAACGTGTTATAAAAGAATGAAAAAGAAGAGAAAAATAGAATAGTGCGATCTGTCGGACGTAGCACAGTGCTCATTCAGTAAAGGCACAGCTAAACAGATGTGTTTTCAGTCTTGATTTGAATGTGCCTTATGTTGGAGCACATCTGATCATTTCTGGAAGCTGATTCCAGCAGTGAGGGGCGTAGTAGCTGAAAGCCGATTCACCCTGCTTTGACTGAACTCTTGGAATTTCTAGTTTATTTGATCCTAAAGATCTGAGTGATATGTTAGGTTTGTATTCAGTGAGCATATCTGTAATGTATTGAGGTCCTAGGCCATTTAGTGATTTATAGACCAGTAATGATACTTTAAAATCTATTCTGAATGTAACTGGGAGCCAGTGTAAAGACCCGAGGACAGGTGTGATGTGTTCTGATTTCCTGGTTCTGGTCAGAATTCTGGCCGCAGCGTTCTGGATGAGCTGTAACTGTCTGACTGTCTTTTTGGGGAGGCCAGTGAGGAGGTCGTTACAGTAATCCACCCTGCTGCTGATAAAAGCATGAACAAGTTTCTCTAAGTCTTCACTGAAAACAAAGCATCTAATTCTTGCAATGTTTTTGAGATGATAGTATGCTGATTTAGTTACTGCTTTGACATGACTATTGAAACTCAGATCTGACTCCAGAGTCACACCAAGATTCTTGACCTTATTTTTTGTTGTTTGACCCTTAGAGGCAAGGTACGCATTCATCTTGAGAACCTCATCTCTGTTCCCAAACGCAGTGACTTTAGTTTTCTCTTTGTTTAACTGAAGAAAGTTTTGGCACATCCAATTGTTAATTTCATCAATGCATTGGCAGAGGGTGTCAATGGGGCTGTAGTCATTAGGCAGTAAGGCTAGGTAGATCTGAGTGTCATCAACATAGCTGTGGTAGGAGATTTGGTTCTTTCTCATTATTTGGCTCAGTGGGAGCATATAAAGGTTGAACAGAAGAGGTGCCAGAATCGAGCCTTGTGGGACTCTACATGTCATGGGTGTCCACCTCGACCTATGATCACCTATACTGACATAGTAACCTCTCCCTTCAAGGTAAGATCTGAACCATTTGAGGACTGTCCCGGACAGCCCAACCCAGATGCTGTGATCGACAGTGTCAAATGCGGCACTGAGATCGAGCAGTACCAGCACTGTTAGTTTGCCTGAATCTGTATTTAGGCGGATGTCATTGATTATCTTTATAAGGGCGCTCTCTGTACTGTGATGTGGTCTGAAACCAGATTGATAATTGTCCAAACACCCCTTGAAGTTTAAGAACTTGTTAACCTGGTTAAAAACAACTTTTTTAATGATTTTGCTAATGAAAGGGAGATTTGAGATGGGCCTGTAATTGCTCAATATGGTGTTATCCAGGTTGCTCTTCTTCAAGAGGGGTTTAACAACTGCAGTTTTAAGTGAGTTAGGAAAAATCCCTGAGAGAAGTGAAGCATTTACCACTTTTAGAAGATCCATTTCTAAACAGGTAAACACCGTTTTAAAGAATGATGTGGGGAGCGTGTCAAGACTGCAGGTTGATGTTTTCATAATTTGCACGATCTCTTCTAAGATTTTGCCATTAATTGCCATGAAATCAGACATAATGTCTGATTTCTTAAGTTGTGGTTGAGCTAGTCTGACGTCGACACAACTTGGCTGATTGGATGAGCTGATTGTCTTAAGATAAGATAAGATAAGATAAGATAAGATAAGATAAGATAAGATCAATTGGTCAACATAAAAGCAAAGCAAGGCAAGTTTATTTATATAGCACATTTCATGCACAATAGCAATTTAAAGTGCTTTACATAAACAAGAATAAAAGAGACAAGTGTAAATCAAACACAAACAAATAATCTAAAAACAGATAAAAACAGATGAAAATGTGTTAAAACAGGTTATAAAAGAGTAAAAAAGAAAAGAAAGACATTATAGTGTGACCTGTTGGACCTAGCACAGTATAAACAGTATAAATGTATGAAAAGTCTCCACCATTTGAAATCCAATATGTGTGTGTGTGCAGGTGTAGCGGAGGTGATTGTGCTGGTGGGCGGTCGGCAGGTGGTGGGGATGAACCATCGCTCTCTGACAGCCGTCACCTGCTTCAACCCCCAGAACAACAAGTGGTACCCGCTGGCCAGCCTGCCCTTCTACAACCGCGAGTTCTTCTCGGTGGTCTCGGCGGGGGATAATATCTACCTGTCAGGTGAGCGGAGCGACAGCATGTCACTCGCCGTTTGCTGGCATCCCACGAGCGTCTGGCTTTATATTTAGCGCTGCGCACTGAGGGATGATGGGAAAGCAGATGGTTGTCTTTACCACAGACTGTGTGTCAATTTATGATGCTAAATATCATAGAAATAGAGAATGGTGAAATCACTGACGCAGGATTGGCGATGATTTTAAAGATGGAATTTGGTCGTGAATAACATATATGATGAGTAGATGGTGTGTAACAGCCATATATTATTATCTGGGATGGATGAAAATACTTTTTACAATTTTTTGGGTGTGTGGCAAATATTTAATATTACGGTGCCCCTAAAGGGACATTAAAAAACAAACAAAAAAAAGACTCAAACATGTGCATGAGAAAGTTGCGCATCTTTTATTTTTATTTATTTATTTATTTTCTCTCAACGTCCCATTGACTATTTAAACTTTTGGTTTAAAAATATCTGCTTGGGAAACTCCAAGTTTCGGAAAACAAGATGTTATTGTGCTGAAAAGTACGTAAATAAATAAATAAATAAACATACAAATAAATAAAAAAACAACATTATATAAAATACTGTTAGAGGTGGTACAGTGGCTTAGTGGTTAGCACTGTTGCCTCACATCAAGAAGGTCACTGGTTCGAGTCACGGATGGGCCAGTTGACATTTCTGTGTGGAGTTTGCAAGTTCTCATGTTGGCGTGGGTTTCTTCCGGGTGCTCCGGTTTCCTCCACAAGTCCAAACACATGCGCTATAGGGGAATTAAACAAAAATTGGCTGTAGTGTGCGAGTATGTATGTGTTTCCCAGTACTGGGTTGCTGCTGGAACAGCATTCGCTATGTTAAACATATGCCGGAATAGTTGGCGCTTCATTCCACTGTGGCGATCCCTGATAAATAAAATACTCATCTGAAGGAAAATGAATAAATGAAAATACTTTAAATGCATCATTATTTAATAAATAAATGCAGTTAATATGTTAATAATTATAAAAAAAAGTAATATAATTTAATTATTAAATGTTTAAAAAATACAACAATATTTTATGAGTTAACATGTTGGTTTTGCAAATGTAAAATATACACTACCTGACAAAAGTCTTTTCTTAGTTTTAGAAACAACCAATAATAACTTGACTTCTAGTTGATCATTTGGTATCAGAAGTGGCTGATATGAAAGGCGAAGGCCTCTAGATTACGCTTATTTGACCAAAGTAAAATATGATCATGTCTTGATTTTGAATTACCTAATTAGGACAATAAGGTATAACTTTGCTTAGACAAAAGTCTTGTCACTAAACATAAATAATATCCAGTATAGAATATAAAGTCATGCTGCAGTGGAAACAGAATGAATATTGTGTCTGACTCCATCATGAGCTTGGAGGACTGCATCCATACATCTCTGCAATGACTCAAATCACTTATTAATAAAGTCATCTGGAATGGCAAAGAAAGCGTTCTTGCAGGACTCCCAGAGTTCATCAAGATTATTTAGATTCATCTTCAATGCCTCCTCCTTCATCTTACCCCACACATGATCAACGATGTTCATGTCTGGTGACTGGGCTGGCCAATCCTGGAGCACCTTGACCTGCTTTGCTTTCAGGAACTTTGATGTGGAGGCTGAAGTATGAGGAGCGCTATCCTGCTGAGGAATTTGCCCTCTCCTGTGGTCTGTAATGTAACGGGCAGCACAAATGCCTTTATACCTCAAGCTGTTGATGTTGCCATCCACTCTGCAGATCTCTTGCACGCCCCCATATTAAATGTAACCCCAAAGATAGATTTTTCCTTCACCAAACTTCTGTGAGAATCTTGGGTCCATGCGGGTTCCAGTAGGTCTTCTGTAGTATGTTGGAAAATATATAAAAAGTATTTACGATATTGGAAAATTTTGATATTTCCATATTTTATTTTTCCGCGATAAATATTGTTATATGAATACAGTTCCACAAGATAGTTTGAACAGCACTATTTGACGGTATAACAGTATTCAGGTACAGAAATGTAATAATCACAATGCATAAAAGACTTTTCTTACTTTGCTTGTTCTTGTTTCTCGTCCAAATATCTAAACATTCTTAAAAATATTGTAACTTCAGAAGAAATTAAACTATATTAAGAGTTTTTCCTTCTAACAAACAAAATTATCTGCCAGTGGGGCAAGTAAAACAATCTTGTTTTTGCTTTAATATGTATTTGGACTAGAAATAAGACAAAAAAATCTAATGCTGCGTTCACACCAAAATGCGAAAGAAGCATCAAGCGTAAATGATTTACATGTTAAGTCAATGCAAAGACGCAAATAGACATCCTTTGGCGCGATACGTGCATATAAGGCGGCGCGAATGATGTGGCGAAAGACGCGATTTGCATGAATCAAGCGATTTGCACAAATTAAGCAGCGCGAGTTGAGCGTTTTGCGCGATTGACGCACTTAACGTGTTTTGTGCAAATCGCTCAAGTTCGAAAATCTCAACTTCAGCAGAAATTTAGGCCGCGTTAACTAATCAGGAGCTTGCTCTTGTGGGGGCGTGATTATGACATAGCCCCTGTTGTTGGTGTCCAAGGGGAAAATCCTCATGCCGACGCCGACAACAGTTCATCAAACTGGGCTCGGCTCAGTCTGAAGCACTGCTGAAAGCTTCCATCATTCAGGTAGAGTTTCTGGAGGAGTTGATGAATCACAGAGCTGCTGCACCTCTGAATGGATCTAGTGGACTTAAGCATGGCTCCAAGCAAATCGACACTGTTTTTCAGTCCTCCTAAAGCACATAAACACAGCTATTCTCTCTATAAAATCCATGTTAGCCATTTAGCAATGACGCTAGAGTCACCTGGTAGACAGAAGCCCCGCCCATGACGTGAATCAGCGTTTGTTGTGAAGTGAATTTGACAAGTGAATAAAGCGAATTTGACGCACGAATGACGTAAGTAAACTTAAAAAGTTCACGTGTCTATTTACCAGACCCCTTAGTATTGTATGATTCCGCGATCGCTGAATCCAACGCAAAATCAACAAAAAGTCTCAATTTTTGCGATCCTGCAAAATTCTTATTTAAACGCAAAATAATCGCCAAAAACTTTAATAATCTCATAAAACATCCAATTCCAAACCTTATAATCAAATTATATTTATTTCAGTTTGCGATTAAATGTTTTACATGACTTCTAGACGTTCCATACGCAGCGCACGAGATGTATTTGAGTGTCTTGAGAAAAATGGTGTCTCACCTGCGCCCTCACAATCATTACATTACATGCGGGCCGGGTGGCGGTGTTTTGCAGCCTGTGCAGTAAGCAGACATGGATGATAAGTGATTAACATGTGAAGTCACTTCAAAGATGCGATTAGACATCCTGTGGCGCAAATTGGGCGTTTTGTGCATTTGATGTGCTTCAGACTGCAAAATAAATTGAGCAAACATCTAAAAAAATAGAGCAATGGAACAGACAGAAAAGCAAGCAGCTTGGCTTTTGTCATCTAAAGGCCTTGGAGATGTTAAATTGCGAAGATCCAGCGTTTTCGTCGAAGGGCGTGTCCGTGGCAGCCTCGCAAACTTTGACGATTCGCCACGAAATAGGGTGTTGTTATAACTCAGCCATGCATTGTCCGATCTGCCTCAAAATTCACATAGTCCTGACCTGAACACGTTAACATGCCAATATTTAGTTACAGTTCTAGCGCCACCTGCTGGCTACAGGAAATTACTTATAACTCAGCCAAACAATGTCCGATCTGCCTGAAAATTCACATGTTCAATAAGATTCCTCTCCTAAAGATCTACATGCCAATATTGAGTCACAGTCATAGCACCACCTGCTGACTGAAGGAGTTGTGGCTTATAACTCAGCCAAATAATGTCTGACCTGCCTGAAACTTCACATGGTTGATTAAATTCCTCTCCTGAAGACGTCTACATGCCAATATTGAGTCACAGTTATAGCGCCACCTGCTGGCAACAGGAAAATACTTATAATTCACCCACACAATGTCTGAACTGCCTGAAACTTCACATGGTTGATTAAATTCCTCTCCTGAAGACATCTACATGGCAATATTGAGACACAATCATAGCGCCACCTGCTGACAGAAGGAAGTTTGTCATAAATCTGTGATTTTTTTTTTTCTCAGTTTTTTTTAATATATATTGGCTCAAATTAATATTGTTCACTCTGCTCTGTCATCCTAAGGCCACCGGGTGGTGGTGAGCCTGGGTGCGAGGTCCCTTTCCTCGCTGCTTGCAGCTTTAATTATATATATAATTTTTAATCGCAAAATTGTCCGCAAATTTCTTGGAATTACCACCATAAAATCAGTAATTTTTATCGTAAAAAATAAAATAAAAAAATCCGAAAAACTAGGGGTCTAATTTACGCGCAAATATTGCGATTTATCCGTGCGTACTGCGTCTGGTGTGAACACAGCATTAGAAAGAAAAAATCGTATAAATCGTATAAATTCTACATAAATACAGTATTAATTTCAGTTCTGGAGCTCCTGGTCAACTATAATCCAGACTCAACATTGCATATCTTGCGATGTGACTATTGCAGATGCGCACATTGCGATATCGATGCTAAAATGATATATTGTGCAGCTCTAGTGTATGTCTTTTGATCAGATGTGTGTTAATATAGGTGTGAGTCTGTAAATTGTGCTCATTTGTCTGCTCTTCAGGAGGTGTGGAGTCTGGTGTGACGCTGGCAGACGTCTGGTGCTACATGTCTCTGCTGGATAACTGGAATCTGGTGTCTCGGATGACGGTCTCGCGCTGCAGACACAACAGTGTGGTTTATGACGGCAAACTCTACGCCATTGGAGGACTCGGAGCGGCCGGAAACCTGGACAATGTGGAGAGGTAACATTCAGTCCTGCTGCGCTGTGTGTGAATGAAGGAGTGTGTTTAGGAAGAGCTGGATTAATATGTGAAGGGGGAATATAACAGCACCCAGTTCTAACAACAAAGCAATTGGTCACACTTTATTTTGATGGTCCATTTGATGAATTTAAGTGACATTGCATCTACATGCCACGTAATTCTCATTAGATTATAAGTAGATTGTTAGGTTAGGGTTAGTGTAAGTTGACATGTACTTCCAAAGTTTCTTATAGTCAGTTAAATGTATGTTGAAGGAGCAGTATCAACAGCTATTAAGCCGACTGTCCACTAATACTCAACCGGACCATCAAAATAAAGTGTTACCGAGCAATTCCAGCATTGTTTATGTGACATTTTCAGTAAAAACTTGAAACATATATACACAAATAATATTTTAAAGGTGCTATATGTAAGCTTTCGACTCTTTTAAAGCGTAAAAATACCATGATATCTTTGCAGAGTTTTTGAACATCTGAAAAACAGTGCTGAAGTCAGATATTCTGCTTTGAAATTGTGTTACATGCCAGAACATCTGTCTATTTTTTGGTCCCTTTAACTCGACCAATGCTAGTTTAGCCAATTATATTTCAGCACACTGTTTGCCTTGGTGGAAATCAGAGTATTTGATTTATCTAGTCATGATGGCTCTCAAATGCGTCCGCAACCGAAAATGCAACCTCCGGTGGACAGTAGCAGCATCCAAAATGAGAGTTCAGAGTTCCACATGAGGTGGTTATTAATTAGCAAATAATATAAATATTATGAACGTAAACATGTCTGAGCAGCTTACATTGTAACCCCATGTCCTAACAATATGCTACGTGAGGAGAGACGCAGTGGAAAGCAATTCGGCTGTTTAAATACAGCCATTCAGAAGCACAGAATAGTGCACTCACTGCACTTCAGCGAAATGGTAAAGTTTATAATCTAATTAATACATATTAAACCTCTTCAACATTATTAAATGTACATGCTGAATCACTGATATGTGTTTAGTTCTAAAGTTGAATTTCAAATGGTTTATTTTATGTTCAAGATCTGAGGTGAACTATCTGCTGCTGCTTTCAGTAGTATGGCAATAAATGTTTTGTAAAATGGCATTCAACCTCACATCATTATCATTTAACACTGAATAAAGCACATGAGGTGTACCTGAAGTGATCAGTTTTCTGTTGTTCAGCTGCAAGAAATAGAAGCCGTTTCTAAAATAGAAATATCAGGTGTTAGCCGGGACAAAAACTCCTTTGTAATGTGAAAAATATGTCTTCTAATATGTGTCGTTGTTTTTAGTTAGAAAACGGTTTAAATCAGGATTTAACTTCCCCACCAAGAAAAAAAGTGTTTGCTTTGCATTTCTTAACTCCTAATGTCACTAGTTAACACACTCAATGCATTTTTTTTTTACACATCCCATAATTTCTACAATATCAACCTCTACCAAATGTTTGATATGTCGGTTTATGGTGAAAGTAGCGGAATTAATACATATTCTACAAAAAATATCTGAAAATATGAAGTGTAGGACCAATTTATTTAGAAAAAAATATTCAGAATAAAACATTTTTGAAAAGTCATCTTTATTTTTTAAAGTTTGCCATAAATATTTTTTAGATTCTCATTTAACATGTTTTCTTGTTTTTTTTTTTTACTATAAAACCAAAATCAAGTGTAGTAGTGCAACAGGATTATGTTTGTTTGATTTTCTTGTAAACCAACAATGCTGTGTGTGTAAACCATTATTTAAAACATTCTTTAAATGACTTTACCAGTCAAAACATGATCAACCAATTGGTTGGGCGGCAGTCAAAGGGTTAAGCTCGATAGTCAGGCATGCTCCTGTTGGTGTTGACAAACTGGCAACCTCCATTTGCGTGGAGTCGTCAGAGGAGGGTCAAGAGAAAATGTGTTTTGAACCAGAAGTGCAATACCTAGTTCAACCACTGGGTGTCAAACTTAACATCATATCGAAACATCAGTTTATGTTCTCCAAAACAGCTCACTACTGAATTAATTAGAGCAGAAAAATATCCATCTGCAAACATTTTTTATTTTTAAATGATGAAAATGCTTTAGATGAACAAACATGCAGCATGCATGCATCTTTGGGAGAAAATAGTTTTTATCGCTGTAAGTCTGTTATGTTCTTCCCAAATGTGCATATATATATTAAAGGGCCCATAGTTTACCTCTTTTTTATGATTTAATATTAATATTATGGTTCTTCTGAGTGTGCCAGTTTAAGTTCAGTTTAAAACACAATTCAGATTTTTTTATTATAATGTGTTAAAAAGTGTCATGTTGGGGGCGTGTCCACAGCTCGCTGATTTATGGGTGTGTTGCTTCTCATGTAGATTAGTTTCGGCTTCCCGCCAACGTAACAAGGGGGCGGGGCCATGAGCTCACCCGCTCTGCGTTTGCAACAGAGTCTGACAGGCAGACTGAGAGGAGCAGGAGTGACAGGATCCGCATTCAGTCGTACATGTACGACTCGGACACAGACCAAGCAGAGAGTACAAAATCATTTGTGTCTTTGTACAGTTTTACAGCCAACTGTGTGCTAGTTTCAAGTGCCGAGCTTGTACACAGAAACTAATAACCACGCACACTGAATTAACTTTGACTGAGGCACCGGATGCGCCGCTCGAAGCCGCGACACGGCACACCAGACACTCTCTGTGGCGCGGAATTCTAAACATAGGTTTCTGCAGCTGTCCGTGGCGCCCAGCCGTCGACTTGAGTGTACCCTGATAGAAACCTATGTTTAGAATTCTAAAACGCATGCTAGTTAAGATCACAGGGAGCTTCTGGGATCGCGAGAAATGCAAACGGCTGAAGTATAAGGTAGACTCAATGAGAAGTACACATGTTTGCAAACCTACCTAAAGATACAACCAATAATTCCGATTAGAGCGATAATGTGGAGAATATTGATCTTGTGTTGAGCCCAATGAGCCTTGCATCTAAAAATAGAGCTAGCGTGTTCCTTTAGTGATATCGCTTCGACTCACGCTGAAAATGGCGGACGTGAATCAACGAACTGAGGATATGATGACGCGCCTGTCAATCCATATTGGTGGGCGGGGGGACTGCTCTCCTGCGTAAAGTTGCGGTCGGTTTGAAAACCGCTCCAATTGGTCCACCGTTTTTATGTTGTTAAATTGAAAAAAAAAAGCACTGGGTGTGCTAATATTACCCAAATATGACGGTCTATACACCATACATGCACATATGTCTGTCCAAACAGCTTGAAAAGTAGAATTTTTACCATAGGTGCCCTTTAAAGAGCCCATATTATAGATGAAATAGGGTCATATTTAGGTTGTAAGGGTCTCCAACAACAGTCTAATATGCATGCAAGGTCAAACAACACTTTGATGGTCTTATAATATGCATTTATTTTTACCTAGTTATCCCAGCGACTCCCATATGAATCGTTCAGCGATTCATTTGTACCCAAACCCGTCCTCAGCGCGAAGCTAATCTGCGCTGATTGGACCAATGACAGGCTGCTGCGATTGGTCGACGACACTGACAGGCTTCAGGGCGAGACAGAGTGAAATGCCCAGCAGATTATCAACAATATAAAAGTAGTCACAGTGTACACACGCTTCATAGTGGATTTTGGCTGCCAGTGGGTGAATGTAAATACAGACGATGGACTAGAAAATACTGACGACTAACTATTTTATCAAGCAAAAAGTCCAAGAACTGGCGAGGATATGTCCTAGCAGTCTACTTGCTCTTTTTACACACACGCACACACAGGGCCGGCGCGTCCAGAATAGAGACGGCGCGGCGGCGACACCTCCCTCCCCCTCCGCGTCCTCAGTTACATCCGCGATTACAACCCTAAGATTTCAACCGCGACACCCCCTAAAGTCCTCACTTTACAAACGGGTCCCTTTGATCACCCTTTGCCTAGAGCTTTACCCTATTCAGAGACACGCACACACACACATCAACCTCCTAAGAGGAGACACTCACACAAACGACCGTCCTCAGAGGAGCCACACACACACACATTACACACACACACATAGCTGACTATCCATAAACAAAGCGGCACGCGTCGCGTTTTCAACGTGGCTTTACACGCGATATGAGAATATAAAGAGTTAACCTGATACAGCACACGCGGTTACAAGTAACAAAACACAACTAAATGCATAATTTGCAAGCTAGAGTAAACGAGGCAACAATTTTAATCGCACGTACTTACACTGGTGAAATGGGGGAAGAAACTGATTCATGATCCACTGATCCTTGTTCTGACAGTCTTTACCGATCCTTCCTTTAACAAACTGATGAAGTCTTCTTTGTAAGCAGGTAGTTTCCAGAGGCTCTCGATCTGCTCAAGGCTAGGCTATATGCTAAGGTTTCATCTTTGGGTAAACTGTCAATAATCTCCATCTGCACAGCGTGACTTCATTCTACCGGTGTCTGTGTGTGTCTCTGTGTGTGTGACTTTTTTCTGTTAGTGGGCGGAGCCGCAGGTTTCAAATCTCCCGGGCTTGCGCGTGCAACTACTTGTGTTTCGTAGCTGCGTCATCGCGAAACACCTAATAACTCGTTATCAAGACGACTCGTTTGAAGCACTATGAGTCGACTCTTTTATAGATGAATCAATAGTTTTAAACACTGTACACTTACA
>NC_079451.1:48423477-48495977 GCF_903798145.1 Danio aesculapii | reverse complement strand
AAACCATTCAAATATAGTCTGTGTTAGTAAATGCAAGACTATTGATGAACGATATTGATGATAACGCTTCAGATGACTATTCTAAAGCCTACAGCTAATCAATCTGTCACATTCTGGAGTGCTTTACGGGTCTAAAGAAAAATATTAATGATAAATGATCTTAAATAAAACAAATACATTTATAGAGATGGTATACAAGTATATAACTTTACTCACATGGGAAACGGAGGCCACATGAATGGTTTGTGAGCACAATTAAGTGCACACAGCATCCCATATCATCTGATAATTGTAAGAAATAAGTCCAAAAGGCAGCTGACAGTGTAAAGCCACATAAAACAACACAAAAATATGATGAATATGCCGAGATCAGTGGCTAATCTGCCGGATTCAGCTGAGGTGAAGTGACGGCGATGAGCCAGACCTAGCTGTCACTCAAGTGGCCACGCCCTTAATTATGCAAACTTAATATAACCAAATATAAAGGAAATAGATGAAAATTCACCCCCCTCACAGTTGTCATGGAGGGTAATAATAGCTATATGAACCAAAATGGTTCTTTGTACCAGGCTGTAAACACCTTTTTTTCTGCTGTAAAGTTGGCCATTCTAACAGTGGGCTCAATTGCAATTTGCTCTATTATGGAGCCAGGACTAGCGGAATTTTGATGAATTGCAGTTTCAGTTACTTTCGTATTGGCTTCCCGAGGGAGAGCGGGAGGTTGCCGCTTGGCCGCGTCGCATGGTCTAACAGGATTGAGCTTATTTTCTTAATGAGTTAGAGGTGTGTTTTGAGAATAAACCAATCAGAGTCTCATCTCCCATTCCCTTTATTATTTAAATGGCAGACCTTTTAAGTGGAAAAAACTGAACGCTTCACTAGCCAGAAAACAGTTAAACGGCATTTGCCGGGCGAGAATGAGCCTTCTCATTCTTTACTTTCACTTTCACACTCTTTCGTGGATAAGGAAACGTGTTGTACACACAGACATCCATTAGCATACATATTTAATTTAGTTTGTTAAGCGCAAAGATTTGCTTCAAAACTCTTTCCAAATTCAGTTTAGAAATAAATGAACAATAATAATGAAGTGTGGTCAAAAAACTGAGTTATATCCAAACACACGTCCTGTGCCCCATATGGTCCAAAACCTGACAGGTGGACAAATCTAAGCTTGTTTTAATAAAACAAATATAAATATCCATAATATAATAATACTGATAATAATTATTACATTATACAAAATCAAATTGTCATGACTAAACTGAAAAAGCCTCCCGAGATGAAGACATGAAGGCAGTGGTTTTTATATGTAGAAAATAATCATTTTTGTAATATTTTAATCCTTTAATTCTTTATCATTTGTAAAGATGTTTGTGTATTTCTGTGTCTGTCTATGAGGCGCCGAACTCTGTAGTATCAGTACACGAGAGAGACCGTGTTCACTCCGCTCCGCGCTGAACTAAAGTGTTTTTTTAACAATCAAACGTCCTCGTGTCGCACGAAACAATGAATGGATTCGTTGTTGCAGACCTACACTAGTGTCTGGACTCGAAACAAGAAATAACTTGACCGAAGTGGCAGAATCCCTACAGGTTGTCTTTCAGGTCAATTTAGGTGTTTTTTTACGTAATTTACACGACTATTTTTCCCAACTTCCATTTTTTTAAGAAATCTCCGTCCACATGAAAACGCATAAATGAATTGTGATGCATGTTAAGCGCACGCTGAACCAACAGGTGGAGATAATGACACTTTTATGCTAGGTTCACACCAAACAGGAAATTAAGCATTTTTACGCGTAAATTGCATAAGCGTCAATGCAAACGTAACGCAGATTACCGTCCTGCAGTGGGAACGAGGCAGAATACGTGATATGCAAATGTGCAGAATTTGCCTCAAACACGCCTTCCACGTTTGGTGTGATTCCAGCCATGTTGGCCAATCAGAAATGAGAATTCAGTACACAACTCCAGTTGTAGTGTCAACACGACCACACTGTAGCCGAACGTTTGGAAAAAAGCTTTCAGAAAGTTTCAGTTTCAGTCACCCAATACTCCATTTTCGTGTAGACAATAGAGTTGGGCCGATAGATGATGTCATCGCCGGTGGCTGATAGACACCACAATGCTACATCGGCATTGCGATCCTCATCCCCGCCCCTGTCGCAAATCCACTCGTGAAAAATACACACTCAGGCCCCGTTTACACTAATAGGTCTTAGTTTTTAAATGGCTTTTTAGAATGAAAACGATCCACATCCACACTGGCGTTTCACCTAGCATTTCTGAACAGCCCTCCTTCCACACTACTGCTGAAAACGCACATCACATGACCACACACACACTGTCATGCGCTCGAGACAGCGGGTCCAGGCAGTCAGCAGGCCAGTACACTGCTTCAATCTTTCGCTTTCACGCTTGTACTTAGTAATTTTAATGAAAACCTCAGATACTGTTGATTGGTTCCTGTTGGATTACCAACCAAGTTTGCGGACGCCATTGTAACGACACAGATCACTCTGCCTATTCATGCCAGATTCCTGCGGAAAAGTGACTGACAGGTGGTCATTTGTTGGTAACAGGTGTGTAACGTAACTTATCTTTATTTATTTATGATTTGGTTATGAGTAAAACAAAGATAATGCAGGTCAAGTAGTTGAAACGGTAAGCTACACTGAAAAAAGCGTTGCATGCAAAACTGTTGCAAACAATTTATTTGTGTTGAATTCAAACAAACAAATTAAATTAAGCAATGTTCAACTTAATTTATTTGTTTAAATTCAGCCCAAATAAATTGTTTACAACCACTTAACGTAAAAAAATGTAGTAAATCCAAGGAATCATCTTTGAATAATTTTTTTCAGTGTACAAATAATTAAATTGTTATGAATTAATCAGTTATTCATAAATGATTAATTCACAGACGATGACGACGATACCATCGTTCATCACGATGTTTCATAATAGACATCGTACGATGCCAAATTGGTCGACATCGCCCAACCCTAGTAGACAAACATTGAAACCCTAGAAAATACCAGTGTTCATGTGGACAGGGCCTAAGAATCTGCTGCTTTATCTTTTATGAACACTGTCTTGTTAAAATCGTGTTACTCTTATGCAGGTACTTTTAGCATCAGAAAATATTCAATATACTGTAGTCAAGCACGAGTGTTGCCCGCTGAATAAACATCGATGAAATACTGCACACTGATGAGGCAAAACCTAGACATTCACAGAGTTTGGGATGAAGATGAGGTTGCTGCTTCTTTCAAAATAGATTTGAGGATTGGAATTAAAATAGAATAGTGCATTCGTGTGTGATTTGGGATGCACTTACTGCTTTTGTCTATCATGCATTTATTTTTTATTTTATTTATTCATGTTTTTTACTGTTTATTTATCCTTTGAATTGCATGATGGGATCTTGATCTTTCCTCCAACAGCTTTTGACTTTGAAAAGTTGGAAAAAGTGACTAAAATTTATATTTGTAATAGTTTAAAGTGCTAAATTGTCTGTGTTGGTGTTGTATATTACACTACAAAAACCTTGTAATAAACTGTACGTTTTCTGTGACTTTACAGACTTATTTCTCTAGATATTATTTCTTATACATTATATTATTTCAAACTACTAAAATGTCAGTAAAAGTCACTTTGTTAAACTGGAGAGTTGAATTTTCAACATCAGAAGTCAACATACCAGAGATCAACATCCCATAATGCAATTCACAATCGTAAATAAATGAAAAGAAAAACACTCGTGAATTGTTACAATAAACATTTAAAAATAGATACTATCATTTTAATGAGCCTCATACCAAGACCATTGCATCTGTAATTTGAGCAGTTAACCTGCTTGTGTTTTGGACAGCTGAGGAATTCTCATTATGAAGGCATTACACACAAACACAGCGTGTGTATCTCCAGCATATGTTCACACGGCTCTCCTCAAATGTCATATTTTGTGGTGTTGATGGCAGTGGGTGAAATACCATACCCCCCATCCCTCCCTCCCGAGTCCACATTCAAGCAAACACTTGCTGTTTAAAGTACACATGAATTTTTCAGAGTGTGTGACTCTCTACTTAGTCACCAAAATTAAATACTCGTAGATGGGGTCTATTTTTGTTTTATTTATCTATTATTTTTTTCCGTCCATGCATCCATATTTTATTTTAAAATAATTTTATTTATTTATTTGTTTTATTCATTAATTTAATTGTATTTATTTATATTTATTTTATTTATTTTATTTATTTTATTTATTTTATCTATTTTATTTAGTTTATTTAATTTATTTATTCATTCATTCATTTTCTTTTCAGTTTAGTCCCTTTATTAATCCGGGGTCGCCACAGCTGAATGAACCGCCAATTTATCCAGCACGTATTTTACACAGCAGATGCCCTTCCAGCTGCAACCCATCTCTTGGAAACATCCATACACACTCATTCACACTCATACACTACGGACAATTTAGTTTACCCAATTCCCCTATAGCGCATGTGTTTGGATTGTGGGGGAAACCGGAGCACCGGGAGGAAACCCACACGAACTCAGGGAGAACATGCAAACTCCACACAGACACGGCACATGACCAAGCCAAGGCTTAAACCAGCGACCTTCTTGCTGTGAGGCAACAGCACTACCTACTGCGCCACTGCGTCGCCCTTTAATTTATTTAATTTATTATTCGTTTCCTCTTCAGATTTGTATTTATTTACATTTTATTACATTATTAGTTCATTTATTTGTCATTGTTGTTTAATTGATTTCATTTTATTTTATTTGTTTTATTTATTTTATTTTATTTTATTTTATTATTATTATTTTTATTTAATTTAATTTATTTGATCTTTTTATAGTTTAATTTTAATTTAATTTAATTTATCTATTTTATTTTGTTTAATTAATTAATTAATTAAATGTTATTTTATTTTATTATTCTTTTCTTCTTCAAATATGTGTTTATTTACATATTTGTTAAATTATTGGTTCATTAATTGTATTTTGTTGTATTTGTTTTATTTTATTTTTATTTAATGTTTTTTATCTATTCTATTTTATTTTGTTTAATTCATTCATTCATTCATTTTAATTTATTTTATTTTATTTATTCTATCTTATCTTATTATATTTATTATTTAATAATTTTTTATTGAATTTAATTTATCTATTTTAATTTGTTTAATTAATTAATTAATTTATTTTATTTTATTTTATTATTCTTTTTCTCTTTAAATTTGTATTTATTTACATATTACATATATTACATATGTTTCATTGATTGTATTTTTGAAAGCACATTGTACTTTTGTCCTGATTATCTTGAATAAACATGTCACACAAAAAAATTTAATTAAAATAAAAAGATTAAGTACACATGACTTCAAAACTCACCAAATTTATTTTGTTAGCTCACATTGTTAGTTTTGTGCTGAACAGTTAATTTGTGCATGCAAGAAGAAAAAAAAATAGTTTACTCTTATAATTTTTATTGAAATAAGCAAATGCACTTCTTGTTTGTCTTTAGGTAAATTCTCAGATTAGGTCTTTCTGAGGTATTGGGCATGGCTAACACTCTTAACCAATCCCCCTCCAGCTGTTAGTTTTGACAACAAACACAAATGTTGAGCAGGAGGAGTGTGTTAGGGTGTAAAAATCTCCCCAAACCATTTTCCCCATCTTTCTGAATGAAGCGCCTACTTTACTACATCCAATCACCTCGCAGTAGAATAAACAAGCCACGCCCACCGTTTTTCATTTAATATTCTGTTTCTCTTGGAACTGCTTCACAATATGAATTAAATACGGTCACAGCTTCCAGTTCATGTGGACTTTAATTGCTCTGCCATGATGGTTTCTGGTCATAAAGCCACAGTGTTGTTCATTCTCTTTAGCACTAAAATGACTGTGAGACAGGCGGTGAAAGAGTGAAGCCGCAGGTTATTTTCTCAGTCTCATGCAGTCATGGCTCGGACATTTATTCACAATGCTGTGTGAAGCCAAATGAACAACTGCTTCAATTAAAGCATGCCACCAATGCAATGCTGTGTTTATGTGCTGCATGTGTTGTGTAATCATTAACCAGAAAGGAGATATTGTTTTGATTATGCCCATTCAGCAGATATGGTTTGAAGTCAGCTTGAACTTTAATATCGTCTTTATTAACTTTCTTAATGCACATTGCTGGGCTTTTTTAATGATAAATCGGCACACATTAATCTTAAAAGTAAAGAAGAATCCAGTCAAGGCTAGAAATATAAGTCTGATTACTTGAAGAAATAATATCTGAACATCTTTGTAACGAAGGTCAGTTAGCGAAGTGTTATGCAGGTACACCTCACTCCTCTGACCTCTCAAGGTGCTATAGCGAAAGGTGCTCTTTAGCCTCCCTTTCAGGGCAACCGAGTCCCATAAAAAGAATCGCCGATTCGATCCAAGCTCACACCAGGTCGGGTGCAGTAAGACTGGTGGGTTAATCGTGGAGGCTAGTCTGGGATGGGAGTGAGGTTTAGGGGGGTGAGTGTAACGGAGGCAAGTTAGACATCAGAGGCCATGGTCTTTAGCTAGAGCACTGACACCCATACAAAGAATCGCGAATTGGGTGCAGTAGGATTGGTGGGTTAGATGTGGGGGCTCGTCCGGGATGGGAGTAAGGTTTAGGGGGGTGAGTGTAACTGTGCATTCACACCGAAAGCGGTGAGAGCGTCACAGGTCGCTCTGGCCGCCCTGGCGACAACCTTGTCTGCCCTCAGCTCCGGCGGTGAGATCGTCAAAATTCGCTTCATTGATCTTTATTGATCTTGTATTTAAAGGAGCCGTTGCAGGATATCAGCTACATTCCTGCATAAAACATGCTCTAGCGTGAAAATGTTGCGCACTTCTTATGAATGGGAGATGGGAGATCAAGTTGCGTGTGGTGTGACTTTGCTCCACTTAATTATCCAATGTGTCCATATGTCTGAAATATCCTGAAGCAGCAATACTGTTTCCTACTGTCGCGTGAGATTCCCGCTTTTTAAAGATAAATATATACAACATTAAAGCACATCAGTAACTCGCCACTTATTTAATGCATGTTCCTGTAAGAAAACATTGTAAATAACTGAAAATCCGGCGACCGCAATCATCAAACCCTTGGGAACAACTGTGGTGGGAACCAAAGTTCACAGGTCTGTGTTCTCTGAACTCCTCTCAAGCGGTGGACTTCTTAATACCGATTGCCTGCCGCCGAACCGCGTCATAGCTCATTGCCATAAAGTTGACTTGATTTCAACTCTCCTCGACGCCCACACCGGCGAAGACGCAGCTTGCTGCTCTTTGCCGCTTATCGCCGCCGGCTCTCATAGAAAATGAATGACTTCCGGCTACTTTGACGCTCTCGCCGCTTTCGGTGTGAACGTACGGTAACGGAGGCCAGCTAACAAAGTGCTATTCAGGTAAACCGTACTCCTCTGACCTCCAAAGGTGCTCTAGCTACAGATGTTAGAGGCCATGGTCTTTAGCCTCCTTGTTAGAGCAACCGACTCCCATACAAACAAATTGCCGGTTTGATCCCAGCTCAGAGCGGGTTGGGTGCAGCAGGACGGGTGGGTTTTATATATATTATAAACAGTTGAAGTTAGAATTATTAGACCGCCTGAATTATTAGCCCCCTGTTTGTATTTTTTCCTCAATTTTTGTTTAATGGAGAGAAGATTTTTTTCAACACAATCGGAAAAATATAGCTTAAAGGGGCTAATTATATTGACCTTAAAATGGCTCTTAAAAAAATTTCTAGCCGAAATAAAGCAAATAAGACTTTCTCCAGAAGAAAAAATATTATCAGACATACTGTGAAAATTCCCTTGCTCTGTTAAACATCATTTAGGAAATATAAAAAATAAATAAATAAATAAAAATCAAAGGGGGGCTAATAATTCTGACTTCAACAATATGTATATATATATATATATATATATATATATATATATATATATATAAACCTGTCCAGTTTATTCATTCATTTCACATTGGATAAATGTTCAGATAAATAATGACTGATAGGAAACTAAACTGTTCACAGTCTGTTGGAATGAATGCCGATCGTATCAGCGGCTGGTCGACAGGAAATATTCCCTATTCCAGTCTCGATCGCCATATTTGTGAAATAGGCCAATGCTAATCATTTAGTTTTGTAAATCTTTTAGTCCCAGACGTGTCTTTGAATGGTTACCCAGAACACTGAACTACAAAAGGAGCAGTAGTTCTCGTCTTCCTTTGTAAATGAATGCAGTGAGTCTTCTGTATTCAGTCACAGTGAGTTGTGTTGTGATCGAGCGTCCCACCGTGCACAACTCTACACTCCGTGGGATTAAAGAACTGATAAATCTTCGTCTGCCACTATGTCTTTATCTCCAGCTGCATTCTGACAGAGTGGATTTAAGACCCGATGATCATCAAAATGACAAGGACGGACTCAAATTACAGTATTTTTATTTTTAATTGGAGGTCTGCCTGCCTGCCTGGCTGTCACATTACTATAACAGGAGCTTTATACAAGTAATGGCAGCATTATTTCTATAGTGCTTTATAGGAACAGTTTTAAGGTTTTTTGTACACTGAACAGGGAAATTAACAGATGGAGACTGCATGAAATATGTGACAAATTCAAGTGCTGCCTCTCTAAAATGACAATAGAGTTGTTATTATGCTCATTTTTGGCTTAATAATTGCAAAGTACATCCATTATGAAAAGTTAAAGTCAGTGATAAGCAGTGGCTCTACTGAAAACGGCAGTTTTTATATTCAGATTGAGACCGTTTAGTGCTGATTCAAATCAGTAACAGTGTCAAAATAATACATGTTGAAATAAATGCTAATATCTTGCTTATTCGTTTGATTGAGTTTGGTTTAGTACATGTCCATGTTGCAAAAGTCATCAATTCTAGGAAAAGCTGAACTGAGTTCATGAAATCTGATATTAATATAACATGATTCAGTTCAACTCTGTTGATTCAATTCACTAATTGAACAATAACAATAACAGCCCATGTTCAAAAATAATTTTGGCTGTTTATTCAATTAATCTACACTGATTCAGTTCAATTTGATAGCAGTCCATGTAGCATGCATTTAGTTTAGCAATGTTGATTCAGTTCAGTTTAATATCAGAGTCCAAATTGCAAAATTCATGAGTTCTGAAACAAATTCATGTCTGCTGTTTATTCCATTCAACTATGTTGATTCAATTTAGTTCAATAGCAGTCCATGTAGACATTCTTCTCTTCTGAATCAGATTCAGTTTAGCGATTTTCATTCAGTTTAGTTTAATCACAGTGACCATATTACAAAATTCATACAGACAGTTCTGAAAGAAATTCATTTCAAGCTGTTTATTCAATTCAGCAACATTCAATTAATTTCATTAACTATGAAAAATAGAGCTAGAGCTTAATTCAGTTCAGCTGTGTTGATTCAGTTCACTTTGATAACAGTCCACTTTACCAAAATCCATCAGTTTGGAAACAAATTTATTTCAGCTGTTGATTTAATTGATCTACAATGGTTCAGTTCAATTTAATAGCAGTCCATGTAGCTATTGTTCAATTCTGAAATTAACTTAGTTCAGTGATGTTGGTTCAATTCAATTTAATAATCAAGTGTCCATATTGCAAAATTCATGAATTCTGAAACGAATTTTTTTTGCAGTTTATTCAATTTAATGTTGATTCAGTTCAGTTCAGTAGCAATTCATCAATTCTGAAAACAGATTCAGTTCAGCTGTGATGGTTCAGTTTAATCACAGTGTCCATGTTACAAAATTTATACTGTAAGTTCTGAAATGAAAATTAATTTCATTCAAAATTAATTCAATTCAGTAACTATGAAGCAAAGCATCGCTAATTTGGTTCAGGTCAGTTGTGTTGAATTCAGTTCACTTTGATTTTGAGTCAGTTCAGTTTCGTAACAGTGTCCATGTCCAAATTCATTTCAGCTATGTATTCAATTCAGCTTTAATACGTTGATTCAATTCAGTTCAATAGTTGTCCATGTAGAAATTCATGAATTCTAAATCAGATTAAGTTTAACAATGTTTATTCAGTTCAGTTCAAAACAGCCCATGCATAATTCCTAAACTATGAATCAAAGCAGAGCTAACTTGATTCAGTTCAGCTGTGTCTATTCAGTTCGCTTTGATAACAGTCCATGTTATTAAAATTCATGACTTTTGAAACAAATTAATCTGGGCTGTTTATTCAATTAATCTGCATTGATTCAATTCAGTTCAGTAGAAATCCATGTTCTAATTTATCAATTCTGAAATTCAGTTCAGCTATGTTGATTCAGTTTTGTTTTGTTAATTCAGTTCATTGATTTTGATTCTGTTCATTTTAGTAACAGTGTCCATGTCCATTGTCCAATAAATTCATTTCAGCTATTTATTCAAGTCAGCTATGTTGATTCAAGTCAGTTCAATGGTTGTCAGTGTAGTAATTAATTATTTCTGAATTAGTTCAGAACAGTCCGTTCATCATTTATTAACTATGAAACAAAGCAGAGCTAACTTGATTCAGTTCATCGATGTCGATTCAGTTCCCTTCAATAACAGTCCATAAAAAATCCACTTTAAAACTAATTAACATGGGCTGTTTATTGAATTAATCTCTATTGATTCAGTTCATTTGAATAGAAGTAGCAATTTATCAATTATCAAGTTAGCTATGTTGATTCAGTTTTGCTTTGTTGATTCAGTTCAGTGATTTTGATTCAGTTCATTTTAGTGACAGTGTCCATATCCAGTGTACAACAAATTCATTTAAGCTATTTATTCAATTCAGCAATGTTGGTTCAGTTCATTTGAAAACATTCAATGCAGAATTCATTAGCTATGAATCAAAGCAGAGCTAACTTGATTCAGTTCAGCTGTGTCAATTCAGCTCACTTCGATAACAGTCCAAGTTACCAAAATTCATCAGTTTTAAAACAAATTAATATCAGCTCTTTATTCAGTTAATCTACATTTATTCAGTTCAGTTCAATCAATCAATTCTGAAACGCCTTCTGTTCAGCAATGTTGATTTAGTTTAGCTTTGTTGATTCAGTTCAGTCTAATAACAGTATCCAAATTGCAATTCATGAATACTGAAACAAATTAATTTAAGCTGTTTATTCAATTCAACTACATTGATTAAACTTCGTTCAATAGCCGTTCATATAGAAATTCATCAATTCTGAATCAGATATAGTTCAGCGATGTCGATTCAGTTCAGTTTAATCACACTGCCCATGTTACAAATTCATAAGTTCTAAATCAAATTCATTTCCAAATTAGCTATTTATTCAATTAAGCTATGTTAATTCAGTTCAGTTCAATGGTACACGTAGCTATTCATCAATTCTGAATCATATTGAGTTCAGTTTAGTAACAGTTGAACATTGATAACTACAACTAAACTGTCAACAATCTAAAGTAGCTTAGGATGAAAGCATCTGCTAGTCTTATAAATGTAAACGTAAGCAGTTCTATAAAAGACAACAGTGTTATGATTCAGCAGGTGTTGATTCAGTTCAGTTCAATAACAGTCAATGCAAAATTCATCAATTCAGCCTGAACAAAGCAGTTCTACACAACATAAGTGTTGTCATTCAGTTCAATATTCAAATGATCAAATATGAAAAAGGTGATTCAACTAAAGATCACCTGAAAAGACAGTAAGTTGAGATTGATTCAGTTCAGCTGTAGTGCTGTGTACAGTTCATCAGCTATAAAATGGCTTTTATTTCAGCCGACAGCAGCTCAGTACTAGACGCCAGTGTCATATAATGTTGTTTAGTACAGTCACAGCTGGCATTCGCTTGATCTGTGTCATTTGTTTCCCCTGCGTTAATAAAGATGATCAAAACAATCCTGCGCTGCTCAAACACTGTATTTCTCTGCATTTCTTTGATGACTGTCTGTTCCAGCTGGAGCTGCGGTGACTCCTGGAGTTTTTGGTTTGTTTGTTTTGCTCCTCATGGGAAGTCTAATCAAATGGGCTCTTATTTTTTGGGGGGGATAATTGCAAATGTAGTTGATCAAAAGCATCTGTTTATCTGTGGTTGCACTGAAGATTGTGTTGTAAACCGGCGCAGATGTAATAGAGGTGGCCAGGCTGAGAAATGAACTATTTTCTTGCGGATGGATTATTATTCCAATTTAAAAATGTATTGGGTACATTTGAAGTTACTTTAAAGATTGCTTGGGTGAGTTTCAACACCTATTCTTTGAAAAAAATAAGTGCTTCAGCTTACGTTTTTAGTAAAACAACAACAAGAATGTACTTCAGCTTACATTTGACTGCCGTTTCTAGGGAAAATTAACTCTAAGGTCAGTATGACACAAACAATTTTTGTTCCTTTTCACACTAATGATATTTACAGGACATATTATCGACGAATAAAAAAATATTTGCGTGCAGTTCTTTGCACAACACCTTATAATTACCACAAAAACAAGTTTAAATACCGTTTATACAGGCTATACAGTTTAAATACAGTTTGGCGAAACACACTTCCTCAATAGGGATTAAAGCACTGTAAAATCAAGGTTGCTTCTGAAAACACTATTGGTTGGGTCTAGGGAAGGGTTTAGGTCAGTGGTTTGCTAGTTAATCTGTACAACTGATGCTGCCTTCTCCTGGACATGTACATTTATCTGAAACGTACAATGTAACATACTCTAAGAAACACATTTTAGATTCACAAAAAATGTAGACAGTGCCCTCTAGTGGATTTTTCATCTGAAACATACACTGTAATGTGCCCTAAGTAACGCATTTCAGATTCGCAAACATGTAGAAAGTGTCCTCTAGAGGATTTGCCATCTGAAACATACAAAAACAATCCCTAAGGCATTTCAGATTTCCAAACATGTAGACAGTGCCCTCTAGTGCATTTTTAATCTGAAATGTGCAAAAGCTTAATTTAAGTAACCTATTTCAGATTTCCAAACATGTAGACAGTGCCCTCTAGTGCATTTTTAATCTGAAATGTGCAAAAGCTTATTTTAAGTAACATATTTCAGATTCACAAACATGTAGACAGTGCCTTCTAGTGGATTTTTCATCTGAAACATATAAAAACATACCCTAAGTAACGCATTTCAGATTCACAAACATGTAGACGACGCCTTCTGGTGGATTTTTCATCTAAAAACATACAAAAACATAGACTAAGTAACGCATTTCAGATTCTCAAACATGTAGACAGCGCCCTCTAGTATTTTTTTATATCTTAAACATAAAAAAAAAAAGCCTAAGACACGTATTTCATATTCGGAAACATCTAGACAGCAACTTTTAGTGGATTTTTCATCTAAAACGTAAAAAAAAAATACTCTAAGTAATGCATTTCCGACTCGCAAACATGTAGACAGCACCCTCTAGTGGATTTTTCATCTGAAACGTACAAAAACATAGCCTAAGAAACGAATTTCAGATTCACAAACATTTTGCCATTGCCCTCAAGTGGATTTTTTATCTGAAACGTACAAAAACCAAACCCTAAGTAACGCATTTCAGATTCTCAAACATGTAGACAGCGCCCTCTGGTGGATTTGTCATCTGAAACATACAAAAATGTACCTTGAGTAACGCATTTCAAATTCTCAAACATGTAGACATTGCCCTCTGGTGGATTTTTCATCTGAAACGTACAAAAAAACATACCCTAAGTAACGCATTTCAGATCTGCATACATGTAGACAGCACCCTCTAGTTTTTTTTTTAAATCTGAAACGTACAAAAACATAGCCTAAGAAACGAATTTCAGATTCACAAACATTTTGCCATTGCCCTCAAGTGGATTTTTTATCTGAAACGTACAAAACCCAACCCCAAGTAACGCATTTCAGATTCTCAAACATGTAGACAGTGCCCTCTAGTATTTTTTTTATATCTTAAACATACAAAAACATAGCCTAAGAAACATATTTCATATTCGGAAACATCTAGACAGCGACTTTTAGTGGATTTTTCATGTAAAACGTAAAAAAAAATACTCTAAGTAACGCATTTCAGATTCGCAAACATGTAGACAGCACCCTCTAGTGGATTTTTTATCTGAAACGTAGAAAAACAGCCTAAGAAACGAATTTCAAATTCACAAACATTTTGCCATTGCCCTCAAGTGGATTTTTTATCTGAAACGTACAAAAAACAAACCCTAAGTAACGCATTTCAAATTCTCAAACATGTAGACAGCGCCCTCTGGTGGATTTTTCATCTGAAACGTACAAAAAAAAAACATACCCTAAGTAACGCATTTCAGATCTGCAAACATGTAGACAGCACCCTCTATTTTTTTTTTTTAATCTGAAATATACAAAAACATAGCCTAAGAAACGAATTTGAGATTCACAAACATTTTGCCATTGCCCTCAAGTGGATTTTTCATCTGAAACGTACAAAAACCAAATCCTAAGTAACGCATTTCAGATTCTCAAACATGTAGACAGCGCCCTCTAGTATTTTTTTATATCTTAAACGTACAAAAACATAGCCTAAGAAACGTATTTCATATTCGCAAACATCTAGACAGCGACTTTAAGTGGATTTTCATCTGAAACGTACAAAAACCAAACCCTAAGTAACGCATTTCAGATTCGCAAACATGTAGACAGCACCCTCAAGTGGATTTGACATCTAAAACGTTCAAAAACATACCCTAAGTAACACATTTCATGTTCGCAAAAATGTAAACAGCGTCCTCTAGTAGATTTTTCATCTGAAACATGCAGAAACATAGCCTAAGAAATGCATTTCAGATTCACAAACATGTAGACAGCATCTTCTAGTGGATTTGTCATCTGAAATGTAAAAAACATACTCTAAGTAATGTATTTCAGATTCTCAAACATGTGGACAGTGCCTTCTAGTGGATTTATAATCTAAAACATACAAAAACATACCCTAAGTAAAGCATTTAAGATTCGCAAACATGTAGACGACGCCTTCTTGTGGATTTTTCATCTGAAACATACAAAACATACCCTAAGTAACGAATTTCAGATTTGCAAACGTAGACAGTGCCCTCTAGTGCATTTTTCAACTGAAACATACAAAAGCATACTTTAACTAACACATTTCATATTAGCAAACATGTAGACGACGCCTTCTTGTGGATTTTTCATCTGAAACGTACAAAAACATACCCTTAGTAACACATTTCAGATTCACAAACATGTAGACAGCACCCTCTGATGGATTTTTCATCTGAAACGTACAAAAACACACCCTTAGTAACGCATTTCATATTCACAAACATGTAGACAGTGCCTTCTAGTGGATTTGCCATCTGAAACATGCTAGGTAATGTATCCGGAGCAATGTATTTTATATTGATCAAAAATGTACACTGAGACAAGTATTTCTTTTGAGCATAGGCTGGTAAGTTGTTTATGTTCAAAAATAGCTTTTTGTAAGGCATGTGTCAATTGTGTGTTAAAAAAATATTGCATTATGTAGGAACCAGCCTGAATAAAATTCTGTGATTTTTATTTTATTTTATTTTCTCTCTCTTTTCTAAATAATTTTTTTCCCCCTTAGAAGCATTTATAGGAAACCTCAGTCATTAATGACCTTGGACTGATTTACAGGAACATTAGCTTGTCATTCATGTAAAATTTACTTTTATTTTATGTCGCACTATAAAATTCTTTTGACTCACTTAATGGAGGTCATTTATAAGATCTTTAAATCAGAATTCACCTTTCTGGGCTCATTAAAGACATAAAAGTTAATGCTCAGATTTTCTCATCCAGATAGAGTTTACATTAGCTTTGAAAATGTCATAGAAAACAATTACTGCATTTACTTTAACAGATTTTTTTTCACACTGTGATGAAAGATGAGTGTTGCTTGACTCGGCCAAGGTTGCTGTCTTGTTGCTAAGGTTTTGTCTGTGGTTGCTAGGGGGGTTTGGATGGTTACCTCTTCAGTTGAGTCCTCCCTCAATGCCCTGTCATATTCTGGTCCCTAAATATAAGGTCGCTTTTATATAATATCCTTTCCATTCATTCATTCATTCATTCATTCATTCATTCATTCATACATTCATTCATTTTCTTTTTGGCTTAGTCCCTTTATTAATCAGGGGTCTCCACAGAGGAATGAATCACCAACTTATCCAGCATATGTTTTATTACTCTGTTAAAAAAGAAAAGAAAATCATGCTCCTTATTGTCAGATTTCCATTGCTACTGTATATTACAGAGATTGTAACTTGAGCATATATACAAGTAGAAATGTATAAGTGTATATGTTTTTTCAAAGTTAGACATTTTATTTTTAAATATATTTTTGAAATAATTCTCAAGTGCTGTTTAATGAGACACATTTTCTCTACATATTTTTAAAACACAATATGTAATAACTAATAAATAATAACTGATAAATAATTATTTATTTATTATTTATAATTTATAATAATTTATCATTTTTTATATATTTGTCGTACTGACATAAAACAATATTTTTTCTAATTATTTTGTTTCAGCTGAGCTGAAAGTGCAATAAAGACTTAACTAAGTTAATTCGGATTAGGCAAGTTATTGGACAAGTTTTTTTTCTGCAGACATTTAAAAAATATATTGATTTTTTAGATGGGCCATTAAATATATATATATATATATATATATATATATATATATATATATATATATATATATATATATATATATATATATATATATATATTTTATAGGTGGGCATAGATAAATTTTTTTAATCTAGATTAATTAAAAAATTAATCTAGATTGATCTAGATTAAAATGGCTCATTTGAATTCTGCTGGCATTCAGAATATGTGTGCTACCCAAATAATAAGTCTTTGAGAATGGGTTTCTCGAGCCAGGTGGCGCATTAGACCAGGGGCTCATCTCCTGTTTCCAAAATGCATCACAAACTGCTTGAGAAACTGTTCTACTATGATAATTGGTGATGAAAATAAATGATGTTCAATAAGATGTACTTGTGTTTACTAACAGTTTATTCAGGTAAGCATGAATGTTGAACTGTAGGCCTACATAAGCTCAAAACAGCGATTTCATACTTGCTTTTGATGTACGTACATACAGAAAATGCTGCTTCTCAATTTCAAGTTCACAGAGCCCGTACGGTGTGTCAAACATTGAGTTTGTTTACATGGGCAACAATACTTTAATACAAATTTAATATGAATACACAGATTAAGAGTAACCATGTAAACAGAGAATTTTGATTACCTTAATGCGACTAAAGTCATAACTGAACTAAACAGAAATGGAATTAAGACATGTGGAGTATGCAGATATTAGTGGCATTACTGAAGTAAACACTGCAATCAAACTATTACCGTCTTGTAGGACTTTCGCCATATTTTCAGACAAGATCCAAGACACAGACGGCTTTCAGTAAAGGACCACACACAAAACACGCACAAGCACGCACACACACACACGAAAAGCGTTTTTTTTTTTTTTCTTTACGTTTAGCGATTATTGCATTCTATAACACTCTCACCAGTCCTTGCTCCTTATTTGCGTCTGATATCCCAGTTTATCACGGCGTATGAATGAAATATTCATGAGTTAAAGTGAAACTGCCGAACTGCAGCTAAAGTCAGGCATCCTGCTGGTTCTGATTCAGAAGGGCACTTTGTTTGTCAGACGGCTCACCGGTCAGGTATACATCCGCGCTAAAATATCAAGGTGAAAGTCATCATAGCTTGCATAGAATAGACCCAGCTCCCAACCTAACTTTGAGAATAGATTAACGGCGATATTTTTTATCGCGCGATAAGAGTCTCGCATTAACGCAGCACGTTAACGCTGATAACGACCCAGCACTTCAATTCGCCATATATATATATATATATATATATATATATATATATATATATATATATATTTTTTTTTTATTATTATTACTTTTTAGGGGTTTCGTCTTTATTGATAGGACATTGGAGATTTACAGACATGAAAGTGTGGGGAGCAGAGAAAGGGGAAGTATCGGCAAAGGATGTTGAGCCGAGAATCGAACTCAGGACACTGCAAGCACCTCAGTTCTATGTGTCGACGCACCAACCACTAGGTTATTGGCGCTGACTAAAACAAATATTAATATATTCTAGCCAAAATAAAAGAAATAAGACTTTCCCTAGAAGAAGAAGAAAAAATATTATATGAAATGCTGTGAAAAGTATTTGGTCTGTTAAGCATCACTTGGGAAATGTGTGAAAAAGAATAACATTTTCATAAATAACTAACAATTTTGACTTCAATTGTACAGTTGAAGTCAGAATTATTAGCCCCCCCTTTGAATTTTAAAAAAATATATATATTTGCCAAATGATGTTTAACAAAGCAAGGAAATTTTCACAGTATGTCTGATAATATTTTTTCTCCTGGAGAAAGTCTTATTGGTTTTATTTCAGCTAGAATAAAAGCAGTTTTAAATTTTTTAAACACCATTTTAAGGTCAAAATTATTAGCCCCTTTAAGCAAATTTTTTGTTTCGATAGTCTACAGAACAAACCATCAATATAAAATAACTTGCCTAATTACTCTAACCTGCCTAGTTAACCTAATTACCCTAGTTAACCCTTTAAATGTCACTTTAAGCTGTATAGAAGTGTCCTAAAAAATATCTAGTCAAATATTATTTACTGTCATCATGACAAAGATAAAATAAATCAGTTATTAGAGATGAGTTATTAAAACTATTATGTTTAGAAATGTGTTGAAAAAAAAAAAAAAAAATCTTCTCTCCGTTAAACAATAAGTGGGGGAAAAAACAAACAGGGGGGCTAATAATTCTGACTTCAACTGTATATCATTAAAGGTGGCACGGTGGCTCAGTGGTTACTGGTCGCTGGTTTAAGTCCGAGCTGGGACAGTTGACATTTCTGTGTGGAGTTGTGTGCATGTTCTCCCCGTGTACGTGTGGGTTTCCTCCGGGTGCTCTGGTTTTCCCCACAGTCCAAACACATCCGCTATAGGTGAATTGAGTAAACAAAATTGGCTGTACTGTCTGTATAGGTGTGTGTATGGGTGTTTCTCAGTACTGGCTGGCAGCTGGAAGGGCATCCACTGCATAAAACATATGTCGGAATAGTTGGTGGTTCATTCCGCTGTGGTGACCCTTGATAAATAAGGGACCAAGCCTAAGAAATATGAATGAATGTCATTATAGTTATATGATTTTTATTATATTGTACATTAAAGCTGTAAAAGATGCACAGCCGTGTTCCTCTATAACCTGTTATATTATTCTGAAAGAGCAAAAAAACATATATCACCATCAATCTGACAGAGATCTGACGAGATCAATGGGTCTCCTGTGTTTCGGATGTTTTTGTAAATCACAGCTGAAGCGTGGATCAGCTGTCCACCTTTGCGATGAAGAAGATGATTAGACAGCACTGACAGCCGTGTATTTTAAGGGGGAAAAAAATAATGGATGTAGACGGGAAGACATTGATCAAGCGTCTCCCTCCGGCAGATACCCAGCATTTACAGCACTGCACATGGAGAGACGGACATAACCTTGACATGGGAACCGATCCAAGCTGGAGCTGGATGGATTATATATAGAAAGGTCTGTGAGTAGCTGTGTGTGGTTTTGGCCTGGCGTGACTTTCTAATCCCGTCTCTCACTGATGGATGGATGGAGATCTGCTCCAGTAATGATGCCCGTCGCCCCTCAGGTCGTCTGTCCTCCACAGCGAGTGATGATGATGATCGGGACGAGCACAACTACATCTCTCAAAAGCAGGTCTGCGAGTTGTCTTGAAGTACCCCTATAAAGCTGCCTTTCATGTAGTGTATAATGGAGCTGTTTGTACATGTAAAAGGGCTTCAAAAGTATCTGAGATCAAAGGGCAGGTTTTTTGCCTTCTAAAAAAAAGAAGTGATTCAGAACTGCCTGAACGAGCTATTTCATTCTTACTTCCTGCACAAATCTACCGTGGTTTGTAACCAATTTTTGTACTCCAGTGCCAGCTCACAAAGAGTTTGGTTTGACATGTTGGGTAGACAGTTTTCTGCTACCAAAGCAAATCAAAATTGCAAAGTGTATGAGAATAGGGCCATCTGACCAATCAGAACAGAGATAGTTTATGTGAACATTTAGAACAGAGGAGGGCAATTTCACTAATCAAAGTAGAGTTGTACCATCTGACCAATCAAAACCAAGTAGGGCCACCTGACCAATTTAAAGAGAATATGACCATTTCACCAATCAAAACAGAGTATGATAATTCAAATAGCCAGAACATTGGAGGGCATCTGACCAATCATAGCAGATTAGAGCATTCTGCCCAATTAGATAACAGTACGGCCACCTGAGCAATTTAAAGAGAAGTTGGCTATTTGACCAATCAATATGGAGTATGATAATTTGAATAGTCAGAACAGTGGAGGGCATCTCACCAACCATAGCAGATTAGAGCAGTCTGACCAATTAGATAAGAGTAGGACCATCTGATAAGTTTAAAGAGAATGTGGCTGGTTGACCAATCAAAGCGGAGTATGGCAATTTGAATAGTCAGAACAGTGTATGGCATCAGAACAGAGTTGGGCCGCATGTTAATTCGGAGCAGAGTAAGGCCATTTCTTCAATTAAAGCAGAGTTGTATCATCTGGCCAATAAAAACAGAGTAGGGCCATCTGGCCAATCAGAGCAAATTAAAGTAACCTTACTAATCAGAATGGAGTAAGGTCATCTGAACAATTTAAAGAATATGGCTATTTGGGTAGACAGTTGTCTTCTACCAAAGCAAAATTGCAAAGTGTATGAGAATAGGTCCATCTGACCAATCAGATAGTTTAGATAGTTTATGTGAATATTTAGAACAGAGTAGGGCAATTTCACTAATCAAAGTAGAATTGTACCATCTGACCAATCAAAACCAAGTAGGGCCACCTGACCAATTGAAAGAGAATATGGCTATTTGACCAATCAATATGGATTATGATAATTTGAATAGTCAGAACAGTGGAGGGCATCTCACCAACCATAGCAGATTAGAGCAGTCTGACCAATTAGATTAGAGTAGGACCATCTGATCAGTTTGAAGAGAATGTGGCTGGTTGACCAATCAGAGCAGAGTATGGCAATTTTGAATAGTTAGAACAGAGTATGGCATCTGACCAATCAGAACAGAGCAGGGTCGTATGTTAATTCGGAGCAGAGTATGGCCATTTCACCAATCAAAGCAGAGTTGTGCCATCTGGCCTATCAAACCAAAGTAGGGCCACTTGACCAATTTGACGAGAATATGGCTGCTTGATCAATCAGAGCAGAGTACAGCAATTTGAATAGTCAGAACAGTGGAGGGCATCTGACCAGTCAGAGCAGATTAAAGTAGCCTTACCAATCAGAATAGAGTTGGGTCATTTGACCAATTTAAAGAGAATGGCTATTTGACCAATCAGAGCAGAGGATGACCATTTGAAAAATCATAACAGTGGAGGGCATCTGACTAATCATAGCAGATTAGAGCAATCTGACCAATCAGAACAGAGTAGGGCATCTGAATAATCCGAACAGGCATTGGTTATGTGACCAATCAGAACAGAGTAGGGCCATAAGTCCATTCGGAGCAAAGTAGAGCCATTTTACCAATCAAAGCAGAGTTGTACCATTAAAAAAAAAAAAAAGAGTAGGGCCACCTGACAAATTTGACAAGAATACGACTGTTTGACCAATCAGAGCAGAGTACAACTATTCGAATAGTCAGAACAGTAGAGGGTATCTGACCAATCAGAGCAGATTAAAGTAACCTTACCAATCAGATTAGAGTAGGGCCACCTGAGCAATTTAAAGAGAATATGGCTATTTGACCAATCAAAACGGAGTATGATAATTTGAATAGTCAGAACATTGGAGGGCATCTAACCAACCATAGCAGATTAGAGCAATCTGACCAACTAGATAAGAGTAGAACCATCTGATCAGTTTGAAGAGAATGTGGCTGGTTGACCAATCAAAGCAGAGTATGTCAATTTGAAAAGTTAGAACAGTGTATGGCATCTAACCAATCAGAACAGATTAGAGCAATCTGACCAACTAGATAAGAGTAGAACCATCTGATCAGTTTGAAGAGAATGTGGCTGGTTGACCAATCAAAGCAGAGTATGTCAATTTGAAAAGTTAGAACAGTGTATGGCATCTAACCAATCAGAACAGAGGTGGGCCGTGTGTTAATTTGGAGCAGAGTATGGCCATTTCTTCAATTAAAGCAGAGTTGTATCATCTGGCCAATCAAAACAGAGTAGGGCCATCTGGCCAATCAGAGCAAATTAAAGTAACCTTACCAATCAGAATAGAGTAAGGTCATCTAACCAATTTAAAGAGAATATGGCTATTTGACCAATCAAAACATAGTAGGGCCATCTGGCCAATCAGAGCAAATTAAAGTAACCTTACTAATCAGAATAGAGTAAGGTCATCTGACCAATTTAAAGAGAATATGGCTATTTGACCAATCAAAACAGAGTAGGACCATCTGGCCAATCAGAGCAAATTAAAGTAACCTTTCCAATCAGAATAGAGTAAGGTCATCTGACCAATTTTAAGAGAATATGGCTATTTGACCAATCAAAACAGAGTTTGATAATTTGAATAGTCAGAACAGTGGAGGGCATTTGACCAATCATAGCAGATTAGAGCATTTTGATCAATTAGATGAGAGTTGGACCATCTGACCAATTTCAGAGCATCAGAGCAATCTGACCAATCAGAAAAATGTATGGCCATCTGACAATTCAGAGCAGAGATTAGCTATGACAATTTAAAACAGAAACAGGCTTGTACAATCTGACCGTTATAAACGTTAGAAAATGGCTGTTTGACCAATCAGGACAGAATATGGCTATTAGATGCATCAGAACAGAGTATGGCCTCTGACCAATCAGAGCAAAGTTGAGCCAACTGACTAATCAGAGCAGAGTAGAGCCAACTGACTAATCAGAGCAGAGTAGAGCCATCTGACCAATCAGAGCTGATTACAGCCAACTGACCAATCAGAGCAGAGTGGAACCAACTAAACAGAGCAGAGTAGAGCCATCTGACCAATCAGAGCAGAGTAGAGCCATCTGACCAATCAGAGCAGAGTAGAGCCATCTGACCAATCAGAGCAGAGTAGATTCAGCTGACCAATCAGAGCAGAGTAGAGCCATCTGAGAAATCAGAGCAGAGTATAGCCAACTGACCAATCAGAGCAGAGTAGAGCCATCTGACCAATCAGAGCAGAGTAGAGCCATCTGACTAATCAGAGCAGAGTAGATCCAGCTGACCAATTAGAGCAGAGTATAGCCAACTGACCAATCAGAGCAGAGTAGAGCCATCTAACCAATCAGAGCAGAGTGGAGCCATCTGACCAATCAGGGCAAGTGGGGCCTTTGACCAATTAGAGCAGAGTCAAGTGACCAATCAGAGCAGAGTAGATCCAACTGACTAATCAGCAAAGTAGAACCAACTGGCCAATCAGAACAGAGTAGGGCCTTTGACTACACTGGGAAAGACTGAACTTAGAGAATCTTGACACTTGAACCAACAGTTTCAGGCTGTGAGGACAGAGTTGATGCAGGATTTTATATGATGAGATCTTGGATTAATATTCTTAAACTTTAGTAATGGCTTTTAGAAAGGTTTTAGCATTTAACATGGTTTTTGAACACATTTTGTCTGTGTTTTTGTCCCTGGAGCTGAAGGTGCCCTGCTTTTACCCAGACAAATGAAAAGGTCATCTGTCTTCTGTTTGTCTTGTTCATTGTGTACAAGCTGAAGTGCTCAAGAAATGAGTTTGTTTACTGGAGTTCTCGTGTCGTATCCTTGGCCCAGATTGTGAGCGAGGCCTGTCTTAATGTGGTAAACTTGCAGTAGCGCTGTCAGTATAGTTAGAGGTCACACTTAATGTTCATCTAACTTTGATTCAACATGAGATCAGAATTTATTGTTTACATCAGGGGTTCTCAAACCCAGTCCTGGAGGGCCGGTGTCGTGCAAATTTTAGCTACAACTTGCCTCAACACACCTGCAACGATGTTTCTAGAAAGCCCAGTAAGAGCTTGATAAGCTAGCCCAGGTGTGTCCTGCCTTTCAAAACCGAGATTGAGAACCCCTGGTTTACACACTTAAAGGCATTTTTCATCCAAAATCCAACTTCTGTCTTCATTTACTCGCTCTGAGTAAATAATTAAATAAATAATAAAGTAAATAAATAATTTTAGGTTTTTCTTTTTTGGGTCAACGTGATTATTCTGCATATATTATTATATATCTGTATTAGGGTTGGCGACTCAGTGGCAAAGAAGGTAGTGCTGTCGCCTCACAGCAAGAAGGTTGCTGGTTCGAGCCTCGGCTGGGTCAGTTGGCGTTTCTTTGTGGAGTTTGCACGTTCTCCCTGTGTTCGCGTGGGTTTCCTCCAGGTGCTCCGGTTTCCCCCACAGTCCAAAGACATGCGGTACAGGTGAACTGGGAAGGCTAAATTGTCCGTAGTGTATGAGTGTGAGTGTATGGATGTTTCCCAGAGATGGAAGGGCATCCGCTGCGTAAAACATATGCTGGATAAGTTGGCGGTTCATTCCGCTGTGGCGACCTCGGATTAATAAAGGGACTAAGCCGAAAAGAATGAATGAATGTATTGGGGTTGGGCGATGTTGACCAATTTGGCATCATACGATGTGTAATGTGAAACATCGCGATGGACGATGGCATCGTCATCGTAGGCGGCAGTGTATTAATTATTTATGAATAATTAATTAATTTATAATTAATAAATTGTTTGTAGCCTATCGTTTCAACTACTTGACCCGCATGGTCTTAATAAATAAAGAAAAGTTACACACAAATGACCACCTGTCAATCACTTTCTCCACAGGACTCTGGCATGAATAGGCAGAGTGATCTGTGTCTTTATAATGCCGTCGACAAACTTGGTTGGTAAGAAAAGTGCACAACCAACCAACAGTATCTGAGGTTTTCTCTAAAATGACTAAGTATTAAGAGTGACAGTGAAAGATTGAAGCAGTGTACTGACGCTGTGACACATTACCTGAAAGATTCAAAAGACAGAAGAGTTGTTAGATAGAGACAAGATGAATTAAATATCACGTTTAACAACTATAGTGAGACGGTACATCCAACGGTGCGTCCTTGATAAACTGTCTGACATGCACTGCTCTCTGGGGTGACTGCTGGAGCTCAGAGTCAGACCACGCATAGCCTACACTGCAGCGCATGACAGAGTATGTGTGTGTTTGTGGTTACGTGATGCGCGTTTTTTGCGGTATTGTGTGGAAGTAGAGCTTTTCAGAAATTCTAGGTGAAACGCCAGTGTGGATGTGGATCGTTTTCATTCTAAAATGACATTTTAAAACTAAGACGTGTTAGTGTAAACAGGGCCCGAGTGTGTATTTTTCGCAAGTGGGTTGCTGCTGCGATGGGGACGGGGCGGAGAATCGCGAGGTTAAAAATCATCACCAGATCATCAAAATAAAAAAAAATCTAATTATTTTGTGTTCAACTGAACAAAGAAACCCAAACAGGTTTTTAATAAATAAATGGCGTGTAAAAGATGACAGATTTTTCCATTTTTGGGTGAACTATCTCTTTAACTACTGACAACACTATCATAAAATCATGAAAAACATTACAATAATGCAAACATTATGTGTCTATACTGTATAAGTAATGCTCAAAAGTTTAGTTTCAGACTTTTTTATTTTTGGGAGGGGAGGTTGGGGTTAGACACCGAACTAATTAAACTAGTTAGTGTAGTTTAATCATATATTATATACTATAGAAACTAACTTATATATATATATATCCAGTTATTTAATTGAATATATTAATATATAAATTAATCATATATTTGATCATTCATTCATTTTCCTTCAGCTTAGTCCCTTATTTATCAGAGGTCACCACAGCGGAATGAACCAACAACTATTCCAGTATATGTTTTACACAGCGGATGCCCTTCCAGCTGCAACACAGTACTGGGAAACACCCATACACACTCATTCACACACACAATTGTACATCACAGACAATTTTTTTTTTACCTAATTCACCTATAGCACATGTGTTTGGTCTGTGGGGGAATCCCACACCAACACAGGGAGAAAATGCAGACTCCACACAGAAATACCAACTTACCCAGCTGGTACTCGAACCAGTGACCTTCTTGCTGTGCTAACCATTGAGCCACCGTGCCGCCATCACATTATTACCTTAATCCTAATAAATTCATGTCTTTTATCTGATTTCAGCAAGAACAAATATATTCTTTTTTTTTTTCCTTGTGTGACCCCTATTATTAATTTCTGTGTGGTTTTTGGAGCCCCTGCTAAGAGTCTTTCACGCTAGTTGAGTTATTATTATTAAAGTCAGTGGCCGAGACGAGGGTCAGGTAACTTTAGATGAGGATCTGAGAGTCACGAGTGTGTTCAGCACATGCTTCTGCACACTCAGACTGAACTGCTCTGAACTCATAACAGCTTCAAAAAAAATGTTGCACGTTATTACATTATAATCAATGCCAGAAAGGGTTAAAGTGTTTACAGTGTATACAGTGGCTGATAGACATGCACAATGCACAGCATAAATGAGAACACCACCTTTTAAAAATTAATCTTTTTAACCATTTCTCAGTGAATATAGACACTAATACAGTTGAAGCCAGAATTATTAGCCTCCCTTTGAATTTTGTTTTTCCTTTTTTAAATATTTCCCAAATGATGTTGAACAGAGCAAGGAAATTTTCACAGTATGTCTGATAATATTTTTTCTTCTGGAGAAAGTCTTATTTGTTTTATTTCGGCTAGAATAAAAACAGTTTTTAATTTTCTATGAACCATTTTAAGGTCAATATTATTAGCCCCTTTAAGCTAATTGTTTTTTTTTTTTTTCGACTGTCTACAGAACAATAATCGTTATAAAATAACTTGCCTAATTACCATAACCTGTCTAGTTAACCTAACTAACCTTGTTAAGCCTTTAAATGTAACTTTAAGCTGTATAGAAGTGTCTTGAAAAATATCTAGTCAAATATTATTTACTGTCATCATGGCAAAGATAAAATAAATCAGTTATTAGAAATGAGTTATTAAAACTATTATGTTTAGAAATGTGTTGAAAAAAAATCTCTCCGTTAAACAAATTGGAGGAAATAATAAACAGGCGGGCTAATAATTCAGGGGGCTAATAATTCTGACTTCAACTGTATGTGGTGCATTTTAACAAAACAGTTTTATTAAACAGTTATATTTATAAAAATAAGGGAATAAAAAGATAATTTATTTCAATTCAAATGACTTATTGCAAAACAAATACAAAGTACAAAATTTCACTCATCATGTTTGTTTAACTCAGGTAATATAAGACATGATTGTGTGGAATATTTATAGTAGCTAATTAACAAAGAGTTAAAGTAGAAAGGATTGTTTCTATCTCTATCAGTCTCCTAGGACTCTGGTGACTGGAAAAAAACATTGATATTGACAATATCTTTATTTTTATTTATTTATTTATTTATTTATTTACTTATTTACTTATTTATTTACTTATTTATTCATTCATTTAATCATTCAAATTAAACATTTGAGTATCTTTTTTGTTAGCCAGTCTGCTCAGTTTCTGTGTGTTTGGTTGTGGTATCTATTGGTGATGAGGTGTTGCTAGAGTGTTGGTTATTGGTTGCTAGGGTGTTTTAGGCGAAGGGTTTTCAGATTGTTTAGAAAAAACAATTTTAGGATTAAAGAAAAAAATAATTAATAAATTATATAAATTGGCTAAAAATCTAAAGTTAAAGTTTCATTTAAAGTAAAAATAAAAATCTAGTTTATTAATCAGTAAAAAAGGGTAAAATAGACTGATGGGTGTTTGGATGCATAGATGTATATTAAAGTAACTTAATAAAACAAAACATTTTAATAATAATTTAAAAAATGCTGTGTTCGACAAAATTCCTTCATGTTTTCACAACACAAATAAAAAGTTAACTTAAGCCTAATTCACATTACAGGATTTTAAGCCTGATTTGACCTAATTTGGAAGTTAATGAGTTCGCTGACAGATCAGGCTGTGATCGGGAAAAAATCTGCTGGTGCTCGCCACTTAGCAGTCTTGAAGTGTGAACTACTGAACAACGCATCAAAGAGGCTTGCTGAAGCGTCGTCAACACCTCACAGACGGAAATCCAATATCTTGCATGCTGAATATTCCAGAGCAGTCAACCGAATCGACCCCACGTGCGGTCAGATGTAGTGACGAGCTGCAGCCAATGAGAGAGCATATCAGCATGAGCTGAATGGCCATTGTGCTCAGGAGCTCAACAGAAATGTCTGTGATTGGCCAGAATGGGCATTGATGCACTCGCTTCATTCTGTGATAACACGGACAGGAGAATGGGCTATATTAACAGTGGAACTAGAGTTCTGTAACTATTAGAATATTATCATACTGCTCATTCAGACCGTTCTCATATAAGAAGTCATATTGTCACGTCATATTTACATTTAAAACGTCTATTGAGACATTAAAATTAAGCTCTGAATGTCTGTCATCATATTTTATGACCCCATTACCCTAAAAAATATGGTCTTTTTGGTGATACAGCCATATAAATATGTAGTTAAGAGACTAGAACACACAAAGGTCTGGGCCTCGCTTTTATTTTCACTTTCACACAGGAGCTATTACCCGGCACAGAATTAGCTGTTTTAAAGGATATATCTGAAGTAAATTTATGTTTTTGCTCTCAGAAAGTTGTTTATGTTAGCAGGAAGTCGCTAGGCAAAAAAAAATCATGCATATTTAAAGTCACAGTGAAAAGTAGCAGACATGCATGCAGTCATGTTGACCAATATGGTAATTAAAGGTAGAAATGCTCAGTTCTTTACTGTTTTGTAAGTTAAAAAAAAACAATGTTAGAAAGAAATACACAGATATTTAGGAAACGTCAGGGTGTTATAGATATGTTAGTTTTATTTCAAAAAGTTACTAAATTACAAAAATGAAAAGCTCTCTGTGTATCTCTCCACTTAAACGTTGCAGATGAGCGATTGATCCGCTAAAGCATCAGCTGATTGTTTTAAAAATGCTCCCTTGAACACTTGAAACAATGTCAATGATGTCAACACACAAGCAGCCAATAGAGCTCAGCTTTTTCTGATGACTCCTCCCTCAACATTTCATTGGCTGTGGTTTGGTAGCTTGACTGATCAGTTGGGGAACGAGTTGTTGTCAGATCATGTAGTGTGTGACCCCCTCTTGTTGATCATGTACGTAGTATCGCGTAATGTGAACACCACAGCGGTTAAAAGACACAAAATCAAGTCATGTAGTAGGAACAGCACAGCTGTGACAATAGCGATGGTGACGACATGGAAACAGATTAGATCCAAATGCAAGAAGTTTAATAGTTCTCAGCAAACAAATCCAAATCACCAGGCTAAATCGGAGTCGGTAAGAGTGCAAGTTCAGAATAACAAACAGAAAGTCCTCCAAGGCAAAAACAGTAATCCAAAAATCAGTAGTCAACAAACACAGGCTCAAAGGTCATAACAGAAAGGCAGAACAAAACAGTGAGAAAACGCTCGGTAAGGCAGCAGATACTGGCAATACTTCGCACTGAGTGTTTGGTGTGGCCAGGTTAATATGGCCCCCCCAAACAGGAAGTAAACAACGAAGAACTGGCAGTCAGAATTCAGGTGAGGGCTCCCTCTGCTAGCTGGATGAGTGGTTGTCAGTCCTGTTTGTTACAACAGCGATCCACCAATGTTTAAAATCCTGTAGTGTATACTAGGCTTTAACTGTTTTTACACATATACATGGATTAAACAATAAAACAATTATGTTGTCCCAAAAACATCCCCAGAATTGTTTAATTTTAATTTTAGTCAAGTAGGTTGAACTAGCAGCAAAGCAGTTTTGAGTGTGAAGTACATACTTTTCTGTTTAAAAAAGTTTTTGAAAGATTGTTGTAATATAGGAATGCACAGAATATTCAGCCAATAATGGGCATAATATAATATGTTTTGATGTTTCGGTTTTTGACCTTGCTTTCCTCTTTTCCGGTTTTTGGTTTCGGCCAAGAATTTTGATTTCGGTGCATCCCTAATGTAATACACTCAGTCAGTCAGTTAGTTAGGCTGCATTTACACTGCATGGTTCAAGTGACTCAATTCAGATTTTTCTCTCTCATGCATGTGGCACAGATCGAATATGGAAATCACATGGATTCCGATTCACTCAAATCAGATTCAGGCCTTGTTCATCTGTGGAAATTTATCTGATATGAACCAGATCTGGGTCCTCATGTCTGCAGTGTAAACAGGTAGATCAGACGTTAACCTTTCAATCTGAGTCACGCGTCATTAAAAACCATAGCAAATGATGTCAACTCTGACACTTTCATTTCAGAACAGCAGGGGTGTAGATTTAGGTGTCGTTTTAGGTGTAGATTTACGTGTCCCCACCAATATCCACCAACTACTGAAATGGCCCCACCAATAATTTAATTCACTTAAAAACATCGCGCTGTGAATATAATCATAGACATGCCGAAAGGGTTAAATCACTTTGTCTCCTCGAGTCGCACCGCCTCCCCAAACACATATGAACATTGTGATTGGCTGTGCCTTTCCCTGTCATGTGAGAGGCTGCTTTCAGATACAAACAGCACCAAAACAACTGTGCGGGGGGAATTTCCCGATGTGTGAGGTGTGTGACACACACAGGTGAGGATGGCGGTAGCAAAAAAAGGTGGACATAAAGAGCTTTTTTCAATGACAAGTGTAAGTCACATAAACTCAAGTTCGCTACTGAATGAGTCCATCATGATAATGCTGCTTTGCTAGTGTTTTTCATTGCTTTTACGGTCAGTCTAACGTTATAGCAGACTGATGTAGTCTGTGAGCAATATTCCCTGAAACCTAATTGCAGAATTAACACCTACATGTAAAAGTATATGACCCTGCCAGTTCTCCTAATCTCTTAGAGTAGCATCTCCAATTATGGTTGAAACCTTTTGTCAGAAAAGTGCTCCATCTTTAATTAATACTATGAGACATGTTTAATTTGTACGAAAAATAACGAAAGTCTTTATTAAACTCTCTCTTTATCAGTTAATAAACATTGTGTTAACATGACACTTTCAGGCCTGTAGCCATCTTATTAAAGGAGGGGTTATATGTTGAAAAACTGATCCTTTTTTGCAGTTATTCACATGATTAATTATTCATTCTGTTTAATTGAGGTATAAATATTACATTTTAGTGACATATTAAGAACTGTTTTTTGCTGGATTATCTTGTTAGATTATTATAACTACAGTTTTTGATGTTCCAACAATATTTCCTACCATTTTGTAAAATTGCTTTATTTACACATGTGCATTTAAACTAAGTTTTAGAAATAATAAAAATACTTTGAATTAGAAATTAGAATTTTAAATTCTTAGAATAAAGAAATGAAGAGCTCAGATGCCAAAACCTCTTGCTTTTCTCAGCCTCATATATTTGTGTTAAATTATTTTATTTATTATTAATACATAAAATAAATATGTAATATTATGTATGTATTTATGTAATAAATGAATAAAAATGTCATATTATTAAATATATTTTACTTTAAAGGCAATGGAAAGGACGTAAATCGTCACTATAAAAGTAAAATCACCGAGTCCACACACAGGAGTTAGAGAAAAATGCTAATTAAAAAAAAAATTATTAAATGGCATTTAGAGGTTTTTTGCATCTAAACTCTTCAAATATGAAAATATACTTATTTTTTAAAAAAATATATTTTTTTATCATATTTTTTTTGGGGAAATCTGTTAAAACTTATTTTAAATTAAAAACTGAAGCCTATTGGCAAATAACAAACTGGCCTGTGCATTCAACCTTCCTCCGTGAGAATTTGGCCGTTGGAATAATAAGATAATTTCAAATATAATAATAATAATAATAATAATAATAATAATAATAATAATAATAATAAATAATAATAATAGAACTTTTGGTTTTTCAAACCACCTAAACCCCCTTGGCTATGCGCCTGACTATTTAATTTAACTTAACAAATTGTATAAAGAGAGGATTAATTAATAATATATTTTAATAGCAGTTGAATAATTAATAGCAATATATAAAATATATAATATAAAAAAACAATATTCATTCTCGGCGGGGGTGTGGGGGGATTGTATTCACTCATCCCCACCAATGTCAAGTGCAAACCTACGCCCTTGCAAAACAGACTTCAGCAGAATCCCAAACCTCAAATCTCATACACGAGGACTAAAAAAGCTTTTATATTGTCATGTAGCACACGTATTTAAGCATCTTAACAAGAGAGATGAGAGAGAGAGTTTGAACTAAACTAAACTAACCAATATAAACTAATATAAAGCTGTTGCATAAATCACGCCATGGAAATGAATGGAGGAAAGGGCGCTCTTTTATTATCAGCTGTCAGTCAGCGCCTGCTCTTTTTTTTTTCTGGTCATTGCACCTTTGCAGCGTGCTGTGTAAATGCAGACAATTGGATACGGGTCTTCTTTAAAAGATGATGAAAGCAGGTGATCAGTCAAAAAAAAAATGAAATTGACCATTAAGATCTGCAGTATAAATGCAGCCTTAGTTAGTTATTTAGATGGTTGGTTAGTTTGTAAGGGTCCATCTATTAGTACTTTGACGAACTAACAGCATGGGTGAAGGTTAAATGCGTGTAAGCCTTTTAGCACATGTGAAAAGAAATGTTTTTATTCGTTAAAATTTATTTTAATTTGTTTCCAACTCCGAATTTTAATCTGACTCCAATTTATAATAATTTTAGATTTAGATTCATCTAACTCAAGCTGATTACCTTATAGGTTGTGATTAGGTCTAATTTAGATTGATTAACCTAATAAATCCTTATTTTCAAATAATGGTTCATCGTTTACCCGAAGTCGCTTAGAGTCAGTATGCTGGCCAGTTTCATCTGCTCACGGACACATCCTCGCCACTTCTGATTCTTAAATAGATAAGCTAATTTTCTTTAAGTAACAATAGGCCGCCCTATGCTTGCTCATACTTAAAGAAAGTTTGATTTAGCTCCTAGATTATATCATACTAAGTCAGTGATTGTCAGAAATCACCAGGTCTCTAATGCTGTGCCCATGCTCCATCCATTTAGCCTGAATGTATGACTAATCCTGGTCGTAGGCTGCGGAAACATCAGCCTAAACAATCTACTAGATTTATAAGATTTCAGGAGATATTAGAGTTAAACAAGAATTTGACATTTATTTGTCAGGCAAAGATTTTCCATTCCAATTCACATAACTAAACAAAATAAGCCAATCAAGATTGTACAACATCAGTTATTCGAAGATACATTAGAGATTAATACCTGACCGTGTAGAAATACATTGCAGCATATGAGTCCTGATGCAGAGCTCAGAGACTCACAAACTGCAATGGGGTATCCTGCCTACAGAATACCCCAGACACTTCTGCACCCTTTGCCTAAATACTCAAATCATCATAAATTCAAGACAATAAAAGCTTCACCAAGACTCTTGCCTGGTCATGAGTTGATGTGAAGACCATTTTCCCTGGAGTGGAGCATCTGGCAAAGATCTAATCAAAGTCAAAACCCAAATTAACAGATTGTAAAATATTATATTGAAATTAAGACCACTTTACCAATCACACAGAGACATTTAAAATGACACCAAACATGAATATAAAGCCACAAGATACACCATATTAAAACTTAAACATTCTGTATGAAATGTGAGTGAGCTGCTCTGGTGGAGAAGGTAAAGTCCAGGGCAAAGAGAGGGGCTCAGGATGCATGATCGAGACAACCTGAACAACTGGTTTCCTAGCTGATCTTCTTCTCAGATTAGAAAGTTTATTGTTTTAGTGCCTGACCACTCTCATGGTCTTCTCTTGTGTGGACACAGTTTTCAGGGTTTAATATTATGGAGAGATATAGCCATCCTTACAGTTAGTTAGTTAGTCTGTCAGCACAGCACAGCCCTTCACTGCTGCTTGCTTTACTTGTGTAAACGTTAGTTCATATGAATATTCTCAGTATTCATGGAAACAGATGCTATTTAAACTCTGAGAAATAACATTAAGAATATTATATATGTAGCTTGAATAGATTAGTGAAATCGGAATACATTTTCACCTGGATTGATTTCTCATCATAAGACAAAGAACAAAACAACGGCGTGTAATTAAAGTCGAATCTGCAGGAAGAGTCACATGACTGCAGGTGGCTCCTCGCTAATTGCTTTAATTCGTATCAGGCTCCTTTTTGTGGAGGAAAACGTGAGTCATAATCACTTTTCATTTGTTTCACAGATGTCTTTATTTTAGCGAGCGAGTATAATGAGTTTCTTCCTGTACGCCGCTGTAAAAGTCTCATTAAAGCAGAGGCAGGAGTCGCTGATAACACTCTCCTCTGTGTAATTAATGCTCTTCTTACCCACGAGCCCCTGCGCTCACAATCAACGCCTGGAAAAATCCACTCGCACACCATCTGCTTTACTGGACGGGGATCCGCTGCTGGACTTCTCTTTTTACAGGATTTAACAAACATGCACTTTTACTTAGTAATGATGTTCACATAGTTTTGAATCACTATTGTGATTAATTTAAAAGGCTAATTATTTTTTCTTCCAAACATGACAGGTTTCTAAAAATGTGCAAAAGTAGGGTTTCTTTCTTAAAACGATTCTAATGTTAAAAAATACTTTTCTTGAGATGCAAATGGCAGTAAGTCTTTTTTCAAAATGAAGTTGAATATTGAGTGAAGCTAGCAGTGTTTCAATCAATATATATATATATGGGTAAAATATTTCTGATTCCACTAGCACATAATTTACTTGCTTTTCAGAATAGAACGTAATAATCTTAAAGATTAGGATTACATATTACGTATATATATATATATATATATATATATATATATATATATATATATATATATATATATATATATATATATATATATATATATATATATATATATATATATATACATATATATATATATATATACATATATATATATATATATATATATATATATATATACATATATATATATATACATATATATATATATATACATATATATATATATATATATATATATACATATATAAATATATACATATATATATATACATATATATATATATATATATATATATATATATATATATATATATATATATACATATATATATATATACATATATGTATATATACATATATGTATATATATATATATATATATATATATATATATATATATATATATATATATATATATATATATATATATATATATACATATATATATATATATATATATATATATATATACATATATATATATATATATATATATATATATATATATATATATATATATATATATATATATACACGTTTATACGTTTGGACGTAATTTGCGTTTTCCTCCTGTAGAAAAACATCATTAGAACAATTGTTAGTGACTTAATGTATTATAACAGTGTATTTTAAAGTCTAAACACTTTACTGATATAGTGTACAGCCAAGCACATGTGGTCAGAACACAAATGAGTCGCAGGTAATGAAGTATTTAGCGTTTCTCCCAAAGGAAAGCCCATCTAAGCAAAATGCTAGCTGGCGTCTGTAGCTCCTCTCACGCTCCGCCTCTTTGCCCTTATTTGGTATCCCTGGTCGGTGCGATCACGCGCAAACAAAATGGCGAGGGTTGGCCCACCCCTACTTGTAGCTTCTTTTGTATTTTTCAGAAACCCATGGGTGACAATTGTGAAATTGTGAAATTGTGTTCATATCGCTATATATATATATATATACATATATATATATATATATATATATATATATATATATATATATATATATATATATATATATATATATATATATATTGCAATTTTAGATTTTTCCAATATTGTGCAGCCTAAGAAACTAATATATAAAGTCCTTGAAATAAGCTGCAGTTCTTCAGCTTCACATGTGTGTGTGTGTTTTCCAGCCTCCAGCGCACCTGCTGCAGTCGACTCTCTGTAGACATTAAGGTGAAAACACCCTGAAATATTGCTTTAATTTATGCATGTGTCTGTGCTGCGGGCTTTAGCTGCTGAGCGAGTCAAACCAGATAAACTTCTCCTGCAATCTTCCACAGTCAGAATGTGTTAAATGTGCGGCTGATAAGGTGGACTGGACTGCAGCTTTTCTGCTCCTCCATTAAGGCTCATAATGGTCTCAGTCAGCGAGCGCCACCGCGTCTCATTCCCTGCTCAATTTTCACCCTCTAACAGGCAATCTCCTGATGTCTCCCTCTGGTTCTCCTGCAGGAACCAGAAGCGGGATCTGAGTTGAAATCTGGGTTACTTTCAGACTCAGTCACAACCTGCTCTCTGTCATTTTGCACAATCCAAATACAGTTGAAGTCTGAATTATTAATATTAACCCCCTGAATAGTTTTATTTACAATTTCTGTTTAATGGAAAGAAAATTTTTCAACACATTTCTAAACATAATAGTTTTAATAACTCATTTCTAATAACTGGTTTCTTTTATCTTTGCCATGATGACCGTAAATAATATTTGACTAGATATTCTTCAAGATACTAGTATTCAGCTTAAAGTGAACATTTGAAGGCCTAACTAGGTTAATTGGGCAAGTTATGGTAATTAGGCAAGTTATTTTATAACAGTGGTTTGTTCTGTAGACCAATGGCTGTGGACCCCAGTCCTGGTTTGTGGATCAATTGGAGTCTGAACGAACTTTTAGTTTAAAAAATCTTTTATTTTGAAAAATTGTCATATTCTCTCGCTTACATCTCGGTCATTTGAGTGCCAAAATGTAACCCACAAGCTAGCGAAATGATTAGGAAACAGAAGTTTTTGGAAAGTTTCTTTGCTAAGAGGAAAAGGCTCAGTGATGAACTGTCAAGAAATAGATCCGCAACCTATTTATCAACAAATCAGGTGAATCCAGCATGTCTGTGCAATAAGAGAATCGATGGCTGGAGATCGCAAATGATTCACATATCGTGTCTTTTCCGCATACACGTTAGTTATTTCCAATGGAAGCGAGTGCATATTGGGAGTGACGCATTTGCACCTTCCAGGCGCCCCCAATGTAAAACATTTTTTTTTTACTTACCGAAGCCATAAAGCTACTATGTAGATATCAGAGAACAATTTAACTTATTAAACTAATGCAGTATATGGCACCTTTAAACTGTATAATGTAAAGTCTGAGTGAAAAGCTGTTTATTTAACTAGCGCACATTGTTATTCTTTAAATCAACTATTAATCTGTTCAAGTTAAAGTTTGTCTTAGTAATCTTCAATCAAAGTCTGATTATTGTCTTCTGCGTTAAAATTGGCTCCTTTTCTGATGATGTCAGTTTGACGCCAAGATATTCTTAACCACGCCCCTCTTACAGTTAGTTAGCTAAAAGGGAATAATGCACAAAAAGAAAGCCCCGCCCCCTACTCAATATCCCATTTCAGTTGGAAGTACATTAACATACTGGCTCATTATTGATATGTACCCCCATATACATTTCTGGAGAGTGCCAAATGTGTCCCAGGAGCTATGTTTTTTTTTGCATTTTTTGTTTTTGAGAATCCATCAAAGACTGCTGTCTATGCTTTTTCAGATCTCAAATTTCTCTCACAAGTGCCATTCGCCCCTGCTGTTCTCACGTAAATCCACCAGAGGCCGCTGTCGACTAACTGACTGACTGACCCACCGACCGATACTCCACTCACCCTCTGCCCTAAACCCAACCAATACTGTTTTCAAAAGCACCAACTGACTCACCCACTGCCTTCCCTAAACCCAACTGGTAGTATTTTCAAAAGCAATTCAGAAAAAGAAAAGCCCTTGTGGCCGCTAGATTTTTTTACCACATTTTTAGATCTTACCATATTCTCACCCTGCTATTTAATTCTTTATTTTTTTTGTCTTTTGTTTTACCTGCTTTCTGGAACCGTTCTTTACCAGACTCAAACCCCGTCGCCGCAGTCAACTCTGCTCTATGTCTCAAGTCCACCAATGTCCTTGGCGAACTACCAGGCAAACTGGTAACAGAGGAAAAGCCATCCACATGGAGGTAATCATTCAGCTGGTAGCACGAAAAGAATCAGAAGCCGTCAGCGACATCATACCGCTCCGTAGCGTTCATTTTAAAGACGAAATGCAGCCATAGCTCTGGCTACATTTTTTGCGCTCTCCACAAATGTATACAGGGGTTTGTTTTTGCAGTGAGCCTATGTTGGAAATAAAAGTCTCAGCAACTTTCGGTTTACTTAGACGTTAAAGCGCCACATCAAGAAATTAGTGGCCCATTTCTGCAGTCACTGTTAGTTGTTTGTTTGTTTGTTTGTTTGTTGTTTGTTTTTAAGTGCATTATTTGCTACACAATGAAGTATATTTATATATATATATATATATATATAAGGAATACATAAGATTTACAATATCTTAACAATAAATTATCATTTAGTAATTATAAATGAATTTTAATTAACAGGTATTACACAAATGAGAAGTAAAAGCTGTCAAAATATTTTAGTCCAGATTAAGTTATGTTATATATATAAAATATTTCTTATTATTATTTGATATTGTGTTAATATTTTGTAAATATATAAAGTATATAATTTATTATTATTATTATTATTATTATTATTATTACTATTAAATCAATTTTAAATGAATATTTAAATTGATTTCACACACATTTTTTTATATATATATTACATTTATAACATGCAATGTCATTAAATACAAGAAATCTGAATATTCTAAATTTTCCAAATGCAGTATTTAAATGGTCTTTTGTGACATTTTGTGACAGTAATGCACATTTTCTCCATTTTTACTTGTGTTTAAATGTTAGATTTTGCATAAATTATCTTACTAAGGGCCTGTAAAAACTCATCTCTCACAGTATACTCTAAATTCCTCTATGCTTTATCAGGCGTGAAGTGGAAAAACACTGACACGAGCAAAGACCATCTTTTAAAGTGTCTTTTTTTATTCAGGCTGACAGTAATAGTCTGTTTTATGGGAAGTTTGAGTGGTGTTAATGGGTTTGGTTGGTTGCCAAAGTGTTTGTAAAACTTTTAGCCCTGCTTACAGTATGAGTAGGATGAATGAGATGGAAATGAATTAAATGTGATAAAATGGAATGGAATAGAGCTAGATTAAATGGAATAGAATGATAAAACGGATGGAATGCTAAAGAATGAGATGGAAAAGAATGCGTACAAACAAAATGGAATGGAATGAATAAAACAGAGCGAGACTGCAATAACATTACATTTATTTAAAAGACTTCAATTTTGGCCTTTTAGCAAGATGTAAAATAAGTCTTTGTGTCTCTAGAATGTGTCTGTGATGTTTTAGCATCAAAATACCCATCAGATGATTTATTACATCATGTTGAAAATGTAATTTTTTAGGTAAGAGGGAATTGTAGCTATTATTGCCCCTGTGCCTTTAAATGCAAATGAGCTAGTTCTCCCCGCCCACAAGAAGTAGGATCTCCTTGTCCATTCTTGGGACATTCTGAGGGCAAATGTGATAGTATGCCTACCAAACAGGTTCTGCTGTATAGAGATCCATTATAGTTAAGTTAGTGTACAAAATAAACCTGATTTAATATTGTGTGATTGAGGCATCCTCGTTTATAGTTGTGTATACTATGCAGATGTGCTGATTCCAGTGGTTGTGAATTACAGAGCTCAAAAAGTACTTCAAGAATTTTAAATGCAGCACTTACTGCTTCTTGAAGTGCAGTGTATTCACAAATAGTCAGAACAGATCTTTTAATCCCAGTTTCTTTGCAAATCCTGTCTTGTGGGCATGATTATACACATTAAAACTAAGACAACGTAATACGTGCCTGTAAATCAATATTCGTAGATGGGGAAAAATGCACTGCTTTGTCATGTTGCAATGGGCCTCGAAATTACTGGGATTTGGATCTTATTTTAACATCAGGATATTTTTAAAAAGAGACTTGTTGTGTTTATATCACTCCACTATTACAGTGGACACACTATATCAATACACAGTTCTGCCCAATCAGCTTCCAAAAGTTGATTTTGCATCATATAGATGCCCTTTAAATATAATAGAATGACATGGTATGGAATGGAATTTAAGGACATGTAATAAGATGAAATGGAATAAGGTGTTATGGAATTAAAGGGGTGGTTCTTTAAAAGCATCTACTCTAATTCTTACATTTACTTACCCTTTATTCAATTCAAACATTTATGAGTTTCTTTCTTTTGTTAAACACAAAAAGAAGATATTTTGAAGAAACCTGGAATTTTCCATAGTATTTGCATTTTCTACTATGGGAGTGAACGGTTACAGGTTTTCAACTTTCTTCAGAATATCTTATTTGGTGTTCAGATGAAGAAAGAAACTCGTAAGGTTTTGGAAACACTTAAGGGTGGTTTATTTTTTAAATAAAGTATCTTTATTTACATTATATTGTGTTCTGTTTAAGCCAGTATTGGTAATAATGTATATTTTATATATATTTTGTTCCTTTTCTAAGGTTATCAACCTATTGCTACTACTACTATTACACCGCTACAGTGTTGTATTAACTAAATGCTTGTCAAATCTGACAAACCTGAAAATACAAATGCTGAGACAGCTTTGGAGTTGTTCCCTGTGTCCCCTGTTATTGGCTGAAGCTCTTTCTAGTTAGAAGCAGATACTAATGTGTGAAACCCATAATAACTCGACAGGTCTCAGTACTTGCTCTGCCATTATAATCAAAGCAGCAGCAGCATAGCAGATATATACCGCCAAGACCAAATACATTAACATTGCCATATACATATTCATTGCATACTAAATCCTGCGAGTGTTCATGACAGAAGTGTGTTCATTACTATACATCAGGGGTCACCAATCTCGGTCCTGGAGGGCCGGTGTCCCTGCAGAGTTTAGCTCCAACTTACCTTAACACACCTGCCTGGGTGTTTCAAGTATACCTAGTAAGACCTTGACTAGCTTGTTCAGGTGTATTTGATTAGAGTTGGAGCTAAAATCTGTAGGGCACCGGCCCTCCAGGAACAAGTTTGGTGACCCCTGCTATACATAAAAAAGAAAATATCAGTTTGCAACATCAAGCAGCAAACCAGCTGTTTTTAACCTCTAAAAATGAATGGAAGTGAATGAGACTGGAAAAGATTCCAATGGCGGCACCCACGCGTACATGAAGAATTCTTCTCCAGCGCCTAGACTGCAGCTTTGCACAAGACGTTTGGCCTTAGGAGAAATGATCGTGCCCAACTGAGCCTGGTTTATCTCGAGGTTTTTTTAAATCTTCACTTTCACCAATTGGTGAAGTTTTTTCCTCGCCGTTGTCGCCACTGGCTTGCATGGTTCAGTATCTGTAGAGCTGCGCATCGATGGATTACTCTTCAGTGTTTGGACTCTCAGTAGTGATTATTAAACCACACTGAACTGATCTAAACTGAGCTGAACTTAAACTCTGAAAACCGAAGCTTCTATGTGAAGCTGCTTTGACACAATCTACATTGTAAAAGCGCTATACAAATAAAGGTGAATTAAATTTAATTGAATTGAATTAGGTCAAAAGAATAAAATGGAATAGATTGCAATGGAATTGAATGACGTGAATTGAAATAGAATGAGATGAAACATCATTGTTTGTCTAAAAAGGGAGTTTTGAATTCAGTTCTTTCTAATACTCCGGGATAAATCCCTGTTGATTTTCTCTGCAGGTACGACACCATCACTAACCAGTGGGAGATGGTGGCTCCTTTGCCCAAACCGGTTCACTCTGCAGCGGCGACCGTCTGTGGAGGGAAGATCTATGTGTTTGGAGGAGTGAACGAAGCTGGCCGCTCTGCTGGAGTTCTCCAATCATATGTGCCTCAAACCAACGCCTGGAGCTTTATTGAGTCGCCTATGATTGGTAAGAGAATTACTAAACTCTGCTATTCACCTGCTGCATATATTAAATACACTAACGTTTGGGTTACAATCTTTTTGGTGTACATATAAGGAAATTGATTGGTACATAAAAGGCATATTATATTGATTTCTGAAGTGACACTACTGTGTCACTGCATTTTTCCTCTTCGCTACTTTTCCTATTGTTTTTCAATTTAAACACTCGCTGAACGGATATATTTCACTACTGTGTTTGACAAGCGCCGCACAAATGAGCAATGTGTTTTGTTAGATGCTGTGTCAAGTTGAAAGATCTTTAACTTTCACACGCAGAGCAGCTGATCACTGTCAGGTCCAAAAGCAGTGGACCAATCAGAGGAGCTCAGGGGCGGGGCAACTGTTACTAGCTTTTTTTTATAATGGAGTTGGAATAACAACTGTTTCATTATATTGTGGAGGAGGAGGCACTCATTGTTGATGTGTCCAGATATCCTGAATTATATGATGTGTCGTGAAGTGCTTTTCATAACATACTGTTTTCCTATTTCTAATGGGTCCGTTATTATTTCGTCTTCATAATATCGTGTCACTTGGACATTGTGCTGTTTTATAAACCCATGCTTGAGTGCCGCATCTTGCATTCAATTGAATGAGCCCTTAGGCTGTGTTTCCACCGAAACGTGTTTTTGCGCTGCAGAAACGAGACTGCTGTTCTTAAAATGCTAAAATAAATTGAATTTTAAAATATATTCAAATAGAAAACAGCTGCATTGGATTGTATTAATATTTCACAGTAATTAAAGATTTTACTGGATTTTTGATCAAATAAATGCATCTGTAGTAAGCATAAAATACCCATTTAAAACAATTTTGCAATGGTATCTTTAAAGAGCCCATATTATACATGAAATAGGGTCATATGTAGGTTGTAAGGGTCTCCAACAACAGTCTAATATGCATGCAAGGTCAAAAAACACTTTGATGGTCTTATAATCTGCATTTATTTTTACCTAATTATTCCAGCGACTCCCATATGAATCGTTCAGCGATTCATTTGTTCCCAAACCCCTCCTCAGCGCGGAGCTAATCTGCGCTGATTGGACCTATGACAGCCTGCTGCGATTGGTCGACAGTGACAGGCTTCAGCACGAGACAGAGTGAAATGCCCAGCTGCTAATCTACAATATAAAAGTAGTCACAGTGCACACACGCTTCATAGTGTAAGGCTTTTTTCACACACACACACACACACCCACACACACACACACACAACCCTCCTCAGAAGAACTGGGGAGATCGACGCGAGTCTCCTAGCCACTTTACCTGCTCTTTTTCTCCCCCCCCCCCTCTCTCTCTCTCTCTCTCTCTCTCTCTCTCTCTCTCTCTCTCTCTCTCACACACACACACACAACGCTCCTCAGAAGAACTAGGGAGAGCGACGCGAGTCTCCTGTCTCCTAACTGCACACACTCGACCTACTCTTTTTCTCTCTCACACACACACACACACACACACACACAAACACAAACACACACACATCACGTTCCTCCTCAGAACTAGGGAGATCGACACGAGTCTCCTGTCTCCTAGCTTACGATCGCCATAGCAACGACAAACGGCAGTGGAACGCGAGCTCACAAAAGCCTTTAACGTTAAATCCGTAAACAAAGCGGCACGCGTCGCGTTTTCAACGTGGCTTACATGCGATAAGAGATTATAAAGAGTAACCGCGTGTACTGTACCAGGTTAACAAGTAACAAAACACAATAAATACATAGTTTGCAAGCTAGAGTAAACGAGGCAACAATTTTAATCGCACTTACTTACACTAGTGAATAAACCTCAACCACTGACTCTTCACAGTTCACAACTCATCTTTGGGTAGAGACTGTCAATATTATCCATCTGAGCACAGTGTGACTTCATTCGACCGGCGGCGTCTGTGTGTGTTTGTCTAGTGTTTTTTCTGTGTTAGTGGGCGGGGCCGCAGGTTTCAAATCTCCCTGGTTTGCGCGCGTAACTACTGGCGAGGCTTGTGTTTCGTGGCTGCGTCATCGCGAAACACCTAATGACTCGTTATCAAGACGACTCGTTTGAAGCACTATGAGTCGACTCTTTTATAGATGAATCAATAATTTTAAACACTGTACACTTACAGATTTAAGCCTTAGCTGGATATTTCACTTCACTTAGAGCTGTGTTACACACTACATGGAAGGGCATTTTCAAAAACCCATAATATGGGCTCTTTAAATATAAATTATTGTGCAAATATAAAAGTACAGAAATATGTGTGTTGCTAAAACAATGTAAGATGGTCTGAATACATTAGGATAATTGGCTTTTGTCATTCAGTTTTATTTTAGTATCTTGATAAAATTGTGGTTTTCATTAATAATTTAAATTATTTTACATTTTTTTACATTTTATTTAAAGGGGTGGTCCACTACAATATCATATTTTAAACTTTAGTAGATGTGTAATGTTGCTGTGTGAATATAAACAATATCTCTGATTGTAATAATGCTCAAAGTTCAATGCAAAAAGGGAGACATTGGCTTTTACATTGAAGATATTGTAGTTAGCTTAGCAAAACCTACAGCAAACGAAGTTTGAGGGCTACAAATAATATACATCTGGGTAAATGAAGTCATAAACCAACCAGGTTACGCACTGTAGTGGCGCTGTAGTGTTATAGCAGAGAAAGCTAAAATGGCGTCCAAATGCTGCTATTTCCACAGAGCTTCTCTGTTTCTGTATTTAGGCTTCCAAATGACACGACATAAAGAGAGAAGTGCTTACAATTGAACTTTAATTATGTTCCAGAGAATTATTCAAAAAATATATAGCTAGCATTTGACAAAGGACAGCTTTCAGAATCTCTTACAGTTCAGTGCTGGATTTGGCAATAACCTCCTCAAAGAAGGAGCAGCTCCAACCATATTAGACAAAGCTGTGGATTGTGAGCCACAACCTGTAAGTGTCTAGTGTAAAGGTATGTTGTAACAAGGATGTAAACAACGGGAATGCTGTTTGGCGCCATTAACAAATTTATATTTATCCATCAAACCGCTGTAAACACCCACAATCTTCACCAGCGCTGCAGTGTCTTTCTATGCGGACACTTTCCCTGCATTCTACATCTCAAATAACAAACTCACAAAAGATAATGTGAACGTTTCACATTGCTTACACATTCTTATAACCCGAATATATGTGAAAGACACATGTCAGGTTTTATTTTAGAAGAGCAGGCGTGAGGTTCAGCTGTGTCCTCTTTGTTTTCTGTCTGATTCAGGCTCAAACTGATACGGATACACTGACTGACAGCATTTGCACAGTATTTAAAGTTCGTGGTAGTAGAGCCGTGACACTTCCTAGTGGCGATCCACAAATCATAGCACATTATGTTAGCTGACCAATCAGAGCCTCTTGAGGGTGGTTTTTTTTAGAGGAATTAGGAAATATGACAGTCGTTTTCATGTTAGCCGAGTAGCTGTATATAATCAAAGTAAGGTAATTGAAAAAATAACGTGATTTTTTACAAATGAAGCATGAGCACACATTGCTTTGCACCCATAAACCCAACCAAGCCTTTAATGCGGCCTTTTCAGTCACTGTAGTATTTATTGATTGTATTTTAGTTGAAGTGAAGTTAAATCAAATTGGTTGCTAGAATATAAATAAAAATAAATAAAATAATTTAATTTAAATTTAGATGACATTTATTGTACTCCTGGTTTTATTTGTGAAAAACACTAAATTTTGGCTTATTTCTGAAAACAATCCTGGTCTAAAACAATGTTTCTTGGTTTTAGAATTTTTCGATTTTTGGACTAGAAATAAGGCAAGGCAAGGCAAGGCAAGGCAAGTTTATTTATATAGCACATTTCATACACAGTGGCAATTCAAAGTGCTTTACATAAACAGAAATAAAAGAAACAAGTATAAGAGAAATAAAAACAAATAATAAAAATGGTAAAAAATACAAATAAAATAAAATAAATAAGAATAAAATCAGATAAAATGTGTTATAAAAGAATTTAAGAAGAGAAAAACATAGTAGTTCGATCTGTCGGACGTAGCACAGTGCTCATTCAGTAAAGGCACAGCTAAACAGATGTGTTTTCAGTCTTGATTTGAATGTGCCTAATGTTGGAGCACATCTGATCATTTCTGGAAGCTGATTCCAGCAGCGAGGGGCGTAGTAGCTGAAAGCCGATTCACCCTGCTTTGACTGAACTCTTGGGATTTCTAATCTATTTGATCCTAAAGATCTGAGTGATCTGTTAGGTTTGTATTCAGTGAGCATATCTATAATGTATTGAGGTTCTAGGCCATTTAGTGATTTATAGACCAGTAATAATACTTTAAAATCTATTCTGAATGTAACTGGGAGCCAGTGTAAAGACCCGAGGACAGGTGTGATGTGCTCTGATTTCCTGGTTCTGGTCAGAATTCTGGCCGCAGCGTTCTGGATGAGCTGCAACTGTCTGACTGTCTTTTTGGGAAGGCCAGTGAGGAGGCTGTTACAGTAATCCACCCTGCTGCTGATAAAAGCATGAACAAGTTTCTCTAAGTCTTCACTGGAAACAAAGCATCTAATTCTTGCAATGTTTTTGAGATGATAGTATGCTGATTTACTAACAGCTTTGATATAACTATTAAAACTCAGATCTGACACCAGAGTCACACCAAGATTCTTGACCTTATAAATAAGATCAAAACTCTTAAGTAAGAAAAGCACTTTTTGCATGGACAATCCCTGCTCTCACTTCACTACAGTTCCTGTCTGTAGTTTTTCCATGAATCTACGAGCAGTGTGTTGATGGGATTTGGCTGGTGTTTGACTTCATTAGTGTTTGTCAGTTTGACATGTGCTCAGAGACATGAGGCAGTGGGTGGAGGGACGCTCTAGGGGGAAGCGAGGCTTTTTTTCGACCTGTAACTCTGTGGCAAATGCAGCCCTGAGGGACACGGCGGTGCAGGACTGAGAGCTTCATTACAGCGGGAAGCAAGAGTTTCCCCATTAGTGCAGAAATAAGTGTGGATGTAAAAAAAAGCTCAACTCAAACTGCCCCCAAACCAGATTTATCTGCCATTTATAGTCAGGAAAGTAAGTTATTTTGGATATCCACCTGACTGAAGAATATTCTCCAGCCAGTCACTGTGTGCTGCTATAAATGTCCTGATGCAGAGAGACAATTATAGAGAGCTGTGATGTCTGTTATTCACAAAATGCTGACCACAGGATGCTCTTTTTAAAGAAATGAAACAAGTATTAAACTTTTCCTTTAACTCCTATGTACTGTTGGGGGTGTTGATTTGGTCATAACGTTCTTGTGTTTCAACTAGTGGAATGATTTTGGTGACAAATCTTATTTTGACACATATTTTGGGAAAATACATTGAATTAGAAAAAAAATCTTAACAATACACTATGGCCCTTTTGTTACGGTCGGGATGAAAGCATCCACTGGATTAAACTGCTGTAAAATGCATCAGATATACATGGTTTTTTGCTACATTCGTTTTTCCATGGCGGGGCGCCATGCCAAAATTCATCCCGCCATGGCTACATTACAGCTTCTCATTCAAAACATTTCATTTTTTTAATAGCGGGTAATAATCGCACCAAAACGTATTAAAAGGTAAGTGCATTATAACCGCGCGAACTGTTCTGTAACCGTAGTAGTGCTGTGCGTTATCTGTTTAACCCTTTAAGGTTACGTGCTGACTGACTGACAGGTGCATAATGCGTGAGGCCAGCAAACACGATGTATAGCTGTTTTACTTTACTTCAGGACACATTAATACGCTCTGTAGGTCTATTAGAGACATTCATAAATATTTCTAGCAAATCTAATAAATGCTGGAGACATAAACGCACTAAATCACACTTCAGCAGCGTTGTTTGAGAGCGCACAAGAAGATCTGCGCACTCTTGAAGTGGCTTATATTTGAGGGGGCGTGCAAGAAGTTTTGTGCACGAGCAGAGGAAATCGGCGCGCAAGCAAAGAGATCCGCATGCTGTAGTCTATTACATAAATGCGATCTCGACTTGTAAAACTGCGCTCACGACATTTGTCATTGAAATAACGCCACAGGTAGTTGGTAGATCTGTGTAAAAAAGGTCTGCCGCCACAGCTGGAAAAAATCCTAGAGGAAACACTGCATATATATATATATATATGTGGACTGGATTTTTAAAAAATCTTTAACCTGTTAGCCAGCACTCAATTTCGGGGATTTACACCTACCTAACTTTAAATAGTAACAGTTCCTGACTCCAGTAAGCTACAAGTTAGGTATCAATGGAAAGAAGACACTTTACGCTTTACTGTGGTAAAAGGAGAAGTTACATGTTAAAAATAGAAAAAGTTATACATTATGAAGTCATGAGGAAAAAAAATTGTATTGTGTTCAATATTTGTTTTGGACATGTGAAACAACATTGCCATTGATGCATTGTTTTTGATTGATTTTTTATTTTTTCTCCCTGTTTTACTGTTGGTGGGTGTTTTTGCCCCTTTGACTTCCATTATAACCACATTATAATGTTAATTATAAAACCATGACACCATATAATCATGCATTTTTGATTGTTGTTGGTTTTCCCTCTTAGGAGGAGGTCAAATTTGTAATTTTTACTCTCTTTTCTGGATTTTATATGGAGTATAACAACAAATTAAAGTGTGTATATGTGTGTCTGTGAGTGTGAGAAAGTGACCTTCACGCGCTAACCTTGATGTGTCTGAGAAAATCTAAATATGTATCTCAGCTCTCAGAACTACATGGAGTAAACAAAAACAAAGACTGTGTATTTATGCACCATCAAATGTGCTTATAATGGAAGTCAACTGGACAATAACAGCCACCAACAGTAAATTATGGAGAAAAAATCTAAAAATCTTACAATTTTTCAAAGCCAATGTTGTTGCTAATCGTTTACATCCCCAAGACTGATTAAAGTTAAAAATCCAGTCCACAATTTCTTTTTATATAGTGAAAATACATAATTTTGTGTGGGTTTTTTTTCACCAAATCAGTGACATCATTTATTAATTTGGCAATTAAAGAGTTAAAATCTTGTAATTTTCTAATCAATTTAGTAGTGTTGATCAGGACTGAGGCTGATTAACAGATTTCTGCAAAAAAGAAAAAAAATTATCTGATGCAATTTTACAGCAGTTTAATTTAGTGAATGTTTTCATCCCGAACATAACAAAAAGGTAAAACAGTGTTCAAGAGGAAACGGAATGGAAAGAGGAAAAGGAACTCTAGATTTTTACCATCGATTTTGGTTTAATACCAGAATTTAGTAGCAATGCTTAAGTCAACCTCTGTCGTACAGCACTTAAAAAGAGGGGTAAAATATTATATATTATATTATATTATATTATATATTATATTATATTATATTATATTATATTATATTATATTATATTATATTATATTATATTATATTATATTATATTATATTATATTATATGTGTGTGTCTCAATTATTTAATTCATTTGTTTATAAATTTAGGGTTTATAAACTTAAAACTAATTTAAACATAATTATTAAAATATAGACTGTTTAATAAACTGTTGTTGAAAATTTTTAATGGTCAGATAATGGTCAATAAAATAAAATAATTGTACAATTGTACAATTTGGGAAATATGAACAGAATTTGGGGCCCATAATATTTTGTCTGACTTTTAAAAAATGATTAATTATATATATTTTTTCAATTGTATACAATTATTCACATTTTGTAGATTTTGAGTTAGGGTCTATAAATTAAAACTTAATTTAAACTAAATTATTACAATATAGACTGTTTAATAAACTGTTGTTGAAATACATTTTTATTTATTTATTTTTTAATTAGTCATGCTTTCTTAATTGCAGTAAAAAAAGTAACCATTAAAATTGGAGAAAAATATAATGGTCAATAATTAAATTAAATTAAATTAAATTAAATTAAATTAAATTAAATTAAATTAAATTAAATTAAATTAAATTAAATTAAATTAAATTAAATTAAATTAAATTAAATTAAATTAAATTAAATTTAATTAAATTAAATTAAATTGGAAATAATAACAGAATTTGCAGCCCATAATATTATGTCTGACTTTTAAAAACTTTATCAGTTTTAAATAATTATGTACTTTTAAATTATTTGCAATTTTGTACATACATTTTGCGAAATTTGACACCTTTTTATTACAAAAATGTTATAATAAAATCAAGAAAAATCTATTGGAAAATGAAATCTATATACCGTTTGCCATTTAAAGGAATAGCTCACCCAACACTGAACATTCTGTCATCATTTACCTATCCTTTACTTGTCAAAAATACTGCTAGTTTCTTTTTCTGTTGAACACAAAAGAAGATAGCTTGAAAAATGTTTGAAACAACAGTAACAATTGTTTATCCTAACATTCTTCAAAATATCTTCAGCCATTCATTTATTTTTCTCTGACTTGGTCTTGATTTCAGAGGTCCCCACAGTGGAATGAACCACCAATCATATGTTTTACGCAATGGATTCCCTTCCAGTTACAACCCAGTATTAGGAAACACCCATACACACTCATTCACACACACACACACACACACACACACACACACACACACACACACACACACACACATACATACTACAGTCAATTTAGTTTACCCAATTCACCTACAGCGTATGTCTTTTGACTGTGAGGGAAACCAGAGCACCCGGAGGAAACCCACGCCAACATGGGGAGAACATGCAAACCCTATACAGAACTGCCAACTGGCCCAGCTGGGACTCGAACCAGTGACCTTCTCGCTGTGAGGCGACAGTGCTAATCACTTAGGGTAAATAAAAAGAGCAAATTTAAATGTTTAAGTGAATTATTTATGTGTAGATTTTCTGAGTTCAGCGAGTTGATCTAGTTTATAAGCTCTTGCTATAGTTGTTTGTTACATGCATCAGATTTTTCCACAGCCGTCTTGGTGAAGCTGTAGGCATTTATTCTTTAGTCATTCCTCTGCAACTTGTATCTGCTTAAATTGGAAATCTACAAAAGTGTATTTTGTTATGTCCAGTTTTAATAGACGCATGTGTTCGACACCAAAGCAAGATCAGTGCCTGCGATTTACAGAAACGCAAACTGACCAGACGTTATTTGTTTTTAATGAGATTTGCGACGTCCTCCTGCATTTGTCACTGTAAAAGAGCTTCACTGTTCACTCTTTCATCTGCACAGATAAAGGGAACTGGCTAATAGCTAGTTTCTTGTGTTATTCATGACTAGTTTCTTGTGTGTTCAGCAGTTTTGCATTATTCGCTTCATTATTGGCTGATCTGGAGCCTGACAGATGACTGGTGAAAGGATCATTCACACTTATAGACGACTCCTATTTTTCTCACACGTTCTGCTTTTCCTTTAGAATTCATCTGGAAGAGCACGTGGGACCATTTTTAGACGTGAAAGTGTTTTTGTGGTCTGTCACGGTCCCTGTGGGTCCTTGAAATGTGTTGTGTTCAGTTTAACCAACTTTGAAGGTGAAGTGCTGCGTGTTGAGTTACAAAAATAAAGCATATTTTCAAACAATCTTTCAATCGTAGGTTTACAATTATCCAACAATTATACTATTTTATATGCGGTTTTATTAAAGAGCTAACGTGGTAAAACATGTGGGCTTGATAAAAACCACCTGTGGAAAACACACTCTTTCATCTTTGACACTTTTCCAGTTTTCTATAAAATATATAAGTATATAAAGACAGAAGTATAGTCTGCCTTAGGTATTGTGTATAGTAAGTATTTATTGTATATGTATAGTTAGTTAGTGGTTAGATTACCACTCTGGTATTTTAGTTATGAAGAGGTTTAAAATAGCTTTTACGTCCAGTGTTGTTTACGTCCAGTCCATAAATCATATTTATGATTATGTTTATTTATGTAGCACTGTGGTCCTGCAAAACACAACATTTCGTTCCACTGTATGTCCAAACATGTAGCGGAATGACTTGGTGACATGAGCGGCTTGAGTTAGCTTGACTTGACTTGACTTGACTTGATTTAGTTTGACTTGTCTTGAGTTATCTGGCTTGGCTTGACTTGTGTTAGCTTGACTTGTGTTAGCTTGACTTGACTTGACTTGACTTGACTTGACTTGACTAGGCTTAAATAGACTTGACTTGACTTGATTTGAGTTGACTTGACTTAAGTTAGCTTGACTTGATTTGAGTTAACTTGACTTAAGTTAGCTTGACTTGACTTGACTTGACTTGACTTGACTTGACTTGACTTGACTTGACTTGACTTGGCTTGACTTTGCTTGACTTGACTTGACTTGACTTGACTTGACTTGACTTGGCTTGGCTTGGCTTGACTTGACTTGCTTGACTCAGCTTGACTTGATTTGAGTTAACTTGACTTGACTTAAGTTAGCTTGACTTGACTAAGCTTGACTTGACTTGACTTGACTTGACCTGACCTGACCCGACCTGACTTGATTGACTTGACTTGACTTGACTTGACTTGACTTGACTTGGCTTGGCTTGGCTTGGCCTGGCTTGGCTAGGCTTGGCTTGGCTTGGCTTGGCTTGGCTTGGCTTGGCTTGGCTTGGCTTGGCTTGGCTTGGCTTGGCTTGGCTTGACTTGGCTTGGCTTGACTCAGCTTGGCTTGACTTGACTTGGCTTGACTCAGCTTGACTCAGCTTGGCTTGGCTTGGCTTGGCTTGGCTTGGCTTGACTCAGCTTGACTTGACTTGACTTGGCTTGACTTTACTCAGCTTGGCTTGGCTTGCCCATTTCAATTTGGCACAATTGAAATGCATATGTACAGTATATAGCTTGTTTCCATCAGTGAATAAAAAACAAATGTGTTTCCTGCAATATCATGTTTACACAATTGAACTTTTTTTCTATTTATTTCCCCTCAATTCTGATTTTTGGCTCAAAATTAAGTTTTTATTAGGGGGTAAAGTTAAGTTCTATGTGAAGCTGCTTTGACACAATCTACATTGTAAAAGCGCTATAGAAATAAAGATGAATTTAATTGAATAAAGTCAGAGCTGCTCTTTCTTTGCCCATAAACAACGAGGAAAAAACTTATATAGATTTTTAAATTTGATCACAATTTAAACTGATAAAATTGTTGCATGTAAAACAATGATTGGTTTTTGAAAGAGTTTTAAAGTTCTGCCATTGTGTGGGCTGAAATGTCAAAATTGCAAGATATAAATTAGAAAATAAGCCTATATACTATATACTGACTATATACGCAATTATGTGCGATATAGTCACAATTCTGAGGGAATTCTGTACAACTTTCTTTTTTCTCTCAGTTGTGAGTTCATCTCTTACAATTCTAAGTTTTTATCTTTCATTTCTGACCTTAATTCTTAGAATAATATATATAAAAGCAATGACAGCAGTGTTCAATATTGTGTATGTATGTATATATATATATATATATATATATATATACACACACACACAGTGTTATTGCTTTCGTCATGAACATGGCCTATATTACACTGTTATGTGCCTTTTTTGGTGCTGCTTTTCTGATCTGGAAAGGCTTAATCACGAGTTTCTGCTCATAGAGCTGAGTAAATATGCTTCTTTTCAATCCTCCAGCAGAAATAACAGCATGTGGGTTCAGAATTATGTGAGGGTGAGTAAATAATGATAGAGGTGTCATGTTTGGGGACTGAGCTATTCCTTTAGCCAGGTGCTGATTTTTGCATGGAGCCAATCCATTTCAAAGTCAAAAATGTTTGCCACATCATTTGAGCTCCTTCAGAAGATCTAGATAGTAAAAAAGAGGTTTGGTTGTAGATACCCTAGAATGGAAATATATATAAATGTGTATATATATATATATATATATATATATATATATATATATAAAATGAAGTATGAGTATTTTACAAGCTACATCAAGGTGTGTGTGTGTGCGTGCGTGCGTGCGTGTGTGTGTGTGTGAGAGAGAGAGAGAGAGAGAGAGAGAGAGAGAGAGAGAGAGAGAGAGAGAGAGAGAGTTCGCAGGTAATGGCAGGCTGCAGACCGTCAGAGCAGAGCTCATTAATATTCATGACCCTTCCAAATATGGTCAAAACTGAGTTTTCCAACCATGTTTTTCATTCTAAGGGCAATTACCGTGGTCATAAATGACCATATAAAACTGAAGTATGTTATGCTGAGTTTTTGAACTTACTATGTTGACACCAGAGAAAAATGTAACATTAAATCAATACCCTGTATGGCACCTTTAAGTTGTGTGTAGCAGTCAGAGTGATGTATGTGTGACATTTCTTTCACTCCTAACTTAAATAAAGCTCTCAACCACTTTAGTTGGAAATAAAATCATTTAACAAGGAATCTGCTCAATTTAAAACATATTTTTGGAAAAATGAAGTATGGGTATTTTACAAGCTACATCATGCTGTGTGTGTGTGTGTGTGTGTGAGAGAGAGAGAGAGAGAGAGAGAGAGAGAGAGAGAGAAAGAAGAGAGAGAGAAAGAAGAGAGAGAGAGAGAGAGCGTGCGTGCGCAGGTAATGGCAGGCTGCAGAACATCAGAGCAGAGCTCATTAATATTCATGACCATTCCAAATATGGTCAAAACTGAGTTTTCCAACCTTGTAGGACATTTACCGTGGTTATAAATGAGCATATAAAACTGAATTATGTTATGCAGAGTTTTTGAACTTACTATGTTGACACCAGATAATATTTTAACATATTAAATCAGTGCACTCAATGGCACCTTTAAGTTGTTTAAGCAGTCAGAGTAAAACTAAATATATATAAAATAAACTAAAATAAACCCCTCCACCACTTCAGTTGGAAATGTTGTCATTTGACGAGGAATCTGCAGTTTGCTAAAATATTTTTATACAATGAAGTATGGGTATTTTACAAGTATGATTTTAATGCTACATCACGCTGTGTGTTTGTGTGTGTGTAAAAGATAGAGAGAGAGAGAGAGAGAGAGAGAGAGAGAGAGAGAGAGAGAGAGAGAGAGAGAGAGATAGCAGGTACTGGCAAGCTGCAGAGCGTCAGAGCAGAGCTCATTAATATTCATGACCCTTGAAAATATGGTCAAAACTGAGTTTTCCAACCAAGTTTTTCATTCTAATGACAATTCATGTGGTTATAAATGAGCATATAAAACTGTTTCTGTAGATTTATAACTTACATAAGCCACATACCAACTAAAACCCAACTAAAAATACTTGGAAATATTGACGTTTAACAAGGAATCTACTAAATTTTAAAAATATTTGTGGGAAATGAAGTATGAGTATTTTGCACATGTGTATTTAAGACTACATCACTGTGTCTGTGCGTGCGTGCGTGCGTGCGTGCGTATGTGTGTGTGTGTGTGTGTGTGTGTGTGTGTGCGTACATGTGTGTTTGAGAGAGAAAAAGAGAGAGAGAGAGCAAGCAAGTAAGTACTGGCAGCTGCAGAGCTCATTAATATTCATGACCCTTCCAAATATGGTCAAAACTGAGTTTTCTGACCAAGTTTTTCATTCTAAGGGAAATTCCTGTGGTAAGAAATGAGCATATGAAACTGTTTCTATAGAATTCTTGAACTTATATAAGCCACACACTAACTATGTAGACACCAAAGTACAATTTAACATATTGAATCAGTGCACTCAATGGCACCTTTAAGTTGTTTGCAGCAGCCAAAGTGATATATGTGTGACATTTAAACTCTACAGCCGACGGCAAACGTTCACTCGCACACATGCGACTTTAAAGCACTTTTAAGTCCAGCAGGTCAAACACGCAGACGGTGAGCATTTAGAGCCGCTGACTCAAAAGATCAGAGCCACGACTGGCATCATCTCTCGCCTCAAAAGGCCAGCTGCATGTGAGAAGGAACATGATATTTTGATTATTGTGAAGGGCTTGAGTGATCTGGAAAGGTCAAACGAGATGTCAAGTGTTGCAGGTATTCTTGCGCGGCGGATAATGAACTCTTGAGGGTTTGGTGCCCCATAACGTCATCTCAGACTGGGCGCTTATTGATTTTGATGTTGCTATGGGCCGCGGGGCTCTTATTGATTTTGATGTCACTATGGACATTGTGGCCCAGGGATCATATGTTTATTGCGGCTGTGTGTGTGTAAGAACTAGCAAAGGCTCAAATACAAAGCACCTCCGTCTTCATTGTCTTGTTGTTTGACTTCCTTCTCGATCAATAAAGTCATGGAAACGGTCAACAGTAATAAAGCATCTAAAACGATGGTGTAGCATAATAAAATAGCCTGGTAATTGCAGTGTAAGATAGTAAAGCAGAGTGGTTGAAGACGTGGGCAGGTAATGGAAAGATTGAGAATGGAAAGGGATTAATAAAAACATATTATTTATGCATTAAATTGATTCAACTTATAATTAAAGATGATGTTTGCAACATTTCGAATGATGTCTCAGATGTGGTATGGTGGCTCAGTGGTTAACACAGTCACCTCACAGCAAGAAGGTTGCTGGTTCGAGTCCCGGCTGGGCCAGTTGGCATTTCTGTGTGGAGTTGGCATGTTCTCCCCGTGTTGGGTGCTCCGTTTTCTTCCACAGTCCAAACACATCCGCAATAGGTGAATTGGATTCTAGAAATTATTCTGATTGGTCCACTGCTTTGGAATTGACATTGATGAGTGGCACTGGGTGTAAAAGTTTAACCCTCTGAGGATGCCAGGTCATGTCGGAATGACCAGCATCTTTTTTTCTTATTAGTGCAAAAGACTTTAAGAATACTCTGTTCATTTTGGTTACACAAATACACTCACCGGCCACTTTATTAGGTACACCTTACTAGTACCAGGTTGGACCCCCTTTTGCCTTCAGAACTGTCTTAATCCTTCGTGGCATAGATTCAACAAGGTACTGGAAATATTCCTCAGAGATTTTGCTCCAGATTGACTGATACCATCACACAGTTGCTGCAGATTTGTCGGCTGCACATCCATGATGCGTATTTCCTGTTCCACCACATCCAAAATGTGTGGTTTGAGATCGAGTATTGGATTGAGCTCTGGTGACTGTGGAGGCCATTTGAGTACAGTGAACTCATTGTCATGTTCAAGAAACCAGTCTGAGATGATTCACGCTTTATTACATGGCGCGTTATCCTGCTGGAAGTAGCCATCAGAAGATGAGCACACTGTGGTCATAAAGGGATGGACATGGTCAGCAACAATACTCAGGTAGGCTGTGGTGTTGACAAAATGGTCAATTGGTACTAATGGGCCCAAAGTGTGCCAAAAAAAATCCCCCACACCATTACACCACCACCAGCAGCCTCCGTTGTTACAAGGCAGGATGGATCTATGCTTTCATGTTGTTGATGCCAAATTCTGACCCGACCATCTGAATGTGGCAGCAGAAATGGAGACTCATCAGACCAGGCAACGTTTCTCCAATCTTCTATTGTCCACTTTTGGTGAGCCTGTGTGGATTGTAGCCTCAGTTTCCTGTTCTTAGCTGACAGCAGTGGCACCCGGTGTCGTCTTCTGCTGCTGTAGCCCACCCGCCTCAAGGTTGGGACGTGTTGTGTGTTCAGAGATGCTCTTCTGCAGACCTCGGTTGTAACGAGTGGTTATTTGAGTTACTGTTGCCTTCTATGAGCTGAACCAGTCTGGCCATTCTCCTCTGACCTCTGGCATCAACAAGGCATTTGCACCCTCAGAACTGCAGCTCACTGGATAGTTTCTCTACCATTCTCTGTAAACCCTTGAGATGGTTGAGCGTGAATATCTCAGTAGATCAGCAGTTTCTGCACTGTAAGCCCGGACAGGTTGATTGAACTTAAAAAATTTATGGAAACTCGTTGCCCTAAAAAAGCTAATTTCATCTTGTTGAATAAACAACACTTTTTTAGTTTATTGTACTTATGATTTCAAATGCATTTAATTAAATATTTAGTTGACTGAAATGAAGGTTTTTAGTACAACACTATTGAAATCTTAGGTACAATAAACCTAAAAGGTGTTGTTTTTTCCACAAAACAAAATTAGCTTTTTTAGGGCAACGAGTTTCCATAAATTTTTTAGGTTCAATCAACCTGTATACGCTTAATACATAAAATCTTGACCTGAATGTTGTGACAGAAATAATTTAAAATTTAGCTATTCACTATAAATGATTTAATGAAAATACACCTACATTACAAACAAGGACAAAGAATAAAAATTTACTTTACACTTTATTTAAAATTACTTAGGAATATCAATCCGAAACACGTGACAAAACTAGAAAATGCCTTGTACAACAATTAGTCAATATTTATTGTTATAAATCATATTAAAACAATTGCTTAAAATCTTTTAAACAATTTTTACAATCACATACAAATCATAAACAACCACAGTATTTTATTAAACTGTAACATTATGGAATATTAACACTTGCCAAACACTAAGGCATAGTTTAAAAAAAAATTATCTCACAGTTAGGACAGCAAGCCTGAAGGAATATGCCTTTTCTGTACCTTTTTACATGGCAAGTTGATTTTTTTAACAGCCAGAATCTTACCCTTCAGCGTCTTCTTACCCAAACTTGTTGAATGAAAAGAAGGGTATTGTCCATGCACTTTGGGTAGCCTAGGTGTAGTTCATAGGTTAATCCAAAAAGTTACATGGCCAGGGGTGTATTGTCCATTTCAACATTCCCCTCCTAGATGATTCCCACTGAGGATGGGTGGAGGCGAAAGGACAGAGGTTGCAGAGCCACATCTTAATTTTCTCGGTTAAGGAATCCAGTGGGCACATGTTGGCATGAGTCTCCATAATCTGAAGCTTACAACAATAAATAGATAACATAAATAAATCTTAGAGGTGTACATTTGATTTTAATATATATTATTTGTATTGAATATTTTAGTTCTATGCAAACATAATTTGTTAATTGTATATACCCAAATAAATCCAGTATTCAATAATATATAAAATACTACAAAAACACTAAATAATTTTTTTTTGTATACAAGTCATTGCATATGGCATGAAAAGATTTGATATAATTAAATTACTAAAGATTTTATGTTATTCTACTTATTTTAGAGTTTCAAAGGTGTTGATCATTATTCTATTTATGAATGAACTACAATAAGACATTTTGTGGGTGATTTATTTATTGTTATTGCTAACATAAATGCACATTAAGAAACATGATACAAAAAACGTATTTAAATATACAAAAACATTTATTAATGATACTTACAAAACATGCTTTGAAGAAATCAGCTGGGTCATCACCAAGAAGTACTGGAAGCACTCAATGGCAACACAGTGAGACCTCTCTTTGACCTGAAGATCTGAATCAGCTGTGGACAGTGATGATCAAGAGACCCATAGAATTCTTGCTTAAGATTCTTTCTAACTATCTGGTTGAATTCTTGATACACCTGTAGTAGTAAAACACACACAAAAAAGTTAATTAACATCAGAGAAATGTCAAAATTGAACAACTGTCAAATTAACATGTTATCATGTTTATCAATGCTGTACTCATTTCATTACAAGTACATTCCTGATATATGCATGGAAATGTCTGGTTCTTGCATAGCTCCCATGTTTTAATAATAACCCTCTTTTGTTACAAGCAAATGTGCAATACTTACATTTTCATCTCATCCTGGTTGGCCTTGCTTTGATCTTTCTGGAATCTGCAGTTACAAAAATATACATTAGATTACTATATGACAAAAAATATTTACATATTTTGATCGGTTTACTCCAAATTTCTCCCAAACAGATACTGTTAACCAAAAGAATTAGAGCGCTACAACTATTTATTTATGTAGCTTTTCATTCTAATAACCTGAAAATGCACTTGCTAAGATCATGTTGATGAGCACGAGGTTACATATCTTTAAAAACTGCTGACTAACATGGATTCGTATTTCTTACATGTGAAGAAAGAGGCAAATCTCAATGCATTCTAGTCAAACGTTTAATGCTTCACTTACAAAGAAACATTAAAAAAAAGCTTCAGGTTAATGTTATGCTAAACATCTCTGACGATACATAACCACCACTGAAAAAATAATCAATTTACACAACAGAAAACGCGGATGACTCATCAAATACAATACCAATATTAAACTTTATATGTGACGACCTCATAAAGCATGTTTTCACGTACAGTAACTGTAACGTTAAGTTATAATGCGGCGGCCGCGATCGGTTAAAACGTAGCATAAATGAACACGCTAACACAGGCAAAACTTACATTCACTTTTATACAAATTATATGTTCGATGTCACGATCGCATTACGCACGTCTTTGCACTTTGCACGTCTTAGAACTGTATATAAATGAGGTAATGGCGGTTACGATTGACCGGAACAATAACATGATCCTAACGTTAGACACAGCTTAATCTTACATGTAGCTTTTTGTTAACTGTTACGTACTTTGTTTATTAAAGGAAAACAATGTATGGGCTGTTTGAGACAAAAATATGAAATTGTACTCACAGTGATCAGCAGCCATTCGAAAATGCGCGCTCACGCTGTATCCACCAGTGACGTCAGTCCAAAGACAAAGAGCCAATCACATTTTCCCTTGTACATCAATACTTTGATAACGGACTAGAATAAGCTTTGTTAAGTACATTCAATTTAAACATTCCAGTAGATTCAAAAATTCAATGCAAATCGTACAACAAACTAAACAAATTGAGTAATTAAGCAAAAAAATTGGTATTTATGTTTATTGAATCTAGGTATTTTGAATTAATACAACTTTAGGGATAACAGTGTGAAATACTAAGACCAGCCCGTCTGGCACCAACAACCATGCCACGTTCAAAGTCACTTGAATCAGCTTTCTTCCCCATTCTGATGCTCAGTTTGAACTGCAGCAGATCGTCTTGACCATGTCTACATGCTTAAATTCAGTGAGCTGCTGCCATGTGATTGGCTGATTTGAAATTAGTCTTAACGAGCAGTTGGACAGGTATACCTAATAAAGTGGCCGGCGAGAATAAGCGTTATACACCATTCGAATCTGTTAGGTGTCTACTTTTTTGTGTACATTCACAATGGCAACAAAAGTGTGTGCTTTTGCAAAATAAGGAAAATAAACAGCGTGCGCCTTCTTTCTTTTCTTTCTCCGCCAACTGTTTTTAGAACCATGACACTAAAGTGAACTGAAACTACAAAATATAGTTAAAGAAAGCTTGAAGTGTCTACTTTTAGATGCAGTAAATCATGTTGAACTCAAATATGGTTTGATAAAGTAATCAGTTTGAAACCAACACTGTCAAGTTTCTCAGTCTGATCTAATTATTTTTTATGCGACGCTACTTTGTTATTACAATCGTCCACGTGAGATGCATGCAACATGTAAACTGGCAGACCAGTCAGAAAAAACAGCGCAATATTCTTTTAACTTGACACAACACCTCAAAAATGCAGTACAAGACACAATCATGATTGCTCACACACGTCCATCAAGCTCATTTCTACATAGAAAATCAATGGAACAGTAGCACAATGCAATGGAGAAATGTGTTCTGTATAAATGGTCCTTAAGGAATATAAGTTTATAGTGTGAGTGGTCCAGTATTTCTTATTAAACAGCAAGAAATGGGAAGATCTGCTGTTGGGAAGCTGATTTGAGTCAGAGTTTGGTCTCTCAGTTGACAGTCAGCGATCTGTCTAATGTTCCCACTGCAGTTCTTCATCTTTGTCTGTCTTATCGGCGGGGAACAGTATTGTCATCGCCGCCATCTGTGAACGACAACACCTTCTCCCGCTGGCACACTTATTGTGTTTGACAGGCCAGAAAACGCTGCGGGACACGCTCGCGCTCCACTGTATTGTGGTCGGTGTTTAACATGTAAATATAGCAGCCGTGAAACGCATCTGGGAGATGAAGGTCTTTGTTGTTTCGGCCACGGTTTCTGGAAGTGTGAAACTTTAAGTGTAAAAGGAGCCGCTGTTTGTGTGGATATTCCTTCAAGAGCACCGTTTAGCAGTTGTGCCACATCACTGAAGACAGCAGACTGACACTTCAGAGCCCAGCAGGAGACCACACACGAGAATCAACACACGCGTATGATAGGGGGTGCTCTATATCATCATTACACACGTGCTGTCAACCGGATTGAATGACAAACACAGACTTTCCCTACTTTAGAAAGTTAGTTGAATATCACAGACACATTTTTTTCTACACGGTAAAAAAGGCTGGCTTCCACACAGTTACTTCATGTTGTCCCGATTTAAGGTGCAGTAGGGGGTTGTCTTCAGAAACATTTGTTGTTGTAGTGGCTGAAAGTCTCTTCACATTCCAATTGTAATCATTAAAGTAAATGATCTAGATGTATTTATAGTGCTTCCCACACATAGACTTTACTTGCTCAGGTATATTAAAGGCCGCGTAAGTATATTTGGTGGTGACCGGCCGAGATCCACGCAAAGCTGCTCCCTTTCTAACTCCAGCTCAAGTTCTCTTAACCTCAGCCTTTTTGCCACACTCTCTTCATGTTTGATTCGTAAATCCAATTCTTTTGACTTTAACAACAATAATGGGTCCGAATTCGGTAAACTACCCGGTGGTGCAAATATTGGTGACCTGAAAATCGGAGACAAATGTGGCAGAGACGAGAGCTTCCCGTCGGCCTTTGACGGCCTAGAAGTTTCCATCTCTACGCCACCTGCCTCTGACAGATCAGGCAGTGTTCGCTGCGAAATCAATTCTTTATAAAGCACATCTTTTAAATTCTTTTTTAAGCCTTATTTCAAAGAATTCTGCGATATTTAAATATTTTTTTTAGATAAGTCATCCTTACGGCAGCGATCAAACTGTTCCATGCTTGGAGAAAGTGCGAAGGAAGTCAAGTCAAAATCCATGTCAACACTATTCGCTGCTCCCTCGGACACCAAAAAGAAAGCAGCCAAACAAAGAATAAATTGAAATGACTTGAATTGAAATGAATAAATTGAATTGAAATGAATAAATTGAAATGACCCATTGCGCGTCCACAAGAAGGGTTCAATATAAACATTTTTGATGTACAAAAACAAAAGACGAGCCCCCACTTTATGTTACGACCCTGGTCTAGGGTCAAGGCCACAAAATAAACAAAGTCGGGTTCATTTATTTGTCCATTTTGTTTAATTTTTGTTTTGTTTATTTGTTTATTTATTTATTTTTTTGTCTTTTTTTGTCACCCAAAAAGTGAAGCCAAATACCTCTGAGAGGACCCACAGAAAAATAATAAACAAAAAGTAAACACTAACTAAACACCCAAATGAAACTAGCTACTCTTAACAAAATAACAGAAATAAAAATACAAGATCAGTCTACATCAGTGAACAGCACTTTTGTTATTGCCTTGCCTCCTTTACTAAGCTGCTGTTGGTTTTATATTCATATTATAAGTAATGAGTAGGCCCACATGGAATCTGCGTACGCAGAAATCCGCATATTTCAGCAGATTTTTAGCCCATCGTTGAGTCTACTTATTTAATTGTGTGCAAATTTATATTTATCCCGTTTTTAAATTCATTTCAGTAATATTATTGACTAATATGAAGATTTTCATTTGATTTATTTACAATATAGTTTGTAAAGTAATATTTTCTGTCTCTTAGTGAGTATATTATATTAGAGACTTGCTTTGTTTACCAAATAAGTGGATCTAATTGGATCTAAACATTAAATAAAATTTAAAAAGGTATTATTTTTTATTTAATATTTTGTTTCATTTTTAGTTACAATATTCCAAAGATCATTCCGCATAAATCTGCAGGTTTTTATAAAAATTCTGTGCAGAAATAGCAAAAAATGTGTGCAGATTCTGTCTGGCCTTAGTAATGAGTCAATCATGGGCTTCAGCTGTGTGTGTGTCAATGCCAGAATGATTGTCAGCTGTGGCAGGAGTGATGAGTGCAAAGACTTCTGGGAGTTGTAGTTCATATTAGTGGCATATGTTTAGTTCTCCGGTGATCTGCACAGGCTACATCGCTAGTGATTGTGACATTACTTATTTAATAAGGCAACTTAATTGTTTTAAATAGATAATGTAAACATTGCATGTGTTGTGTATTGACATGCAGATAATAATACAGGGTGATTCAAAAAGAGCACCACAACTTTGAAAATCAAGTACTCTGCAAAGAAGAAAAGGAGAGCTAAGCTAAAATCATAAGTAAAAGTACCATTACTTGGCTAAAAATGTAGTGTAAGTAGAGTAAAAGTATCTGTTGTAAATATTACTCAAAGTATGAGTTTAAAGAAGCCCTTTCAAAAGTACTCAAGAGTAGTGAGGATTACGTTGTAAAAAGCTGATGCATTTACATGTAATTAGTGGATATGTGTAAACGTAAAATTCTGTAGTGCCTTAATTATTGCCCAACAGGCACACAACATCATAAGACGTTAATATTAGGTTCGATTTAGTTCAATGTCAGGTTACCAAAATTCATTGTCTAGCCAGCATCTAAGGACAATATTATTTTCATGTCCAATAATGACGTCAAATGACGTTGATATTTAGTTGATTTTAGGTTGTTTTTCAAAGTGACCAAAATCCAATGTCGAGCCAACATTTTAAACCAGCGTCATGTTGTCGTCAAATACTGACATTTATTTGTCAGGCATGGCAACCAAAATCCAACGTCTGATAGACGTCATATTGGTAACGTCCACACAATGTTGTTAGATGTTGATATTTGGTTGATTTTAGGTTGGATGTTGGACATTGACATCGGCCTGACGTTGGGTTCTGACATCAACATGATTTTTTTATTTCCAAACAAAATGCAACGTCCCCACGACATTGGGGTGCAACTTCAATCAGACATTATGTTGAGGTCTTGTGCCTGCTGGGTGTTTAAGGCCATTTCAGTCTTCATACCGTAAACATCCGTCATCTTCTCATCAGTGACATGCATCTAAACAGTCTCTGGGTCAATGTGTGTAAAGATTTTGGACATCTTGGACACTTTTAATGCTTCCAAACAGTTTGCTGCAATTATAAGTGCACATGTCTTGAAGTAGTTCATTATGATGTGTTTTACTTCTTTAGTTCTATGTGCGATTGGATTGGACAGGAAGCACAGGACTGATCTTCTAATCCCTATAGACAAGAAAAAATAAAGTAGTGACTGCAGGTTGAAGGAAAGTAGTGGAGTAAAACTACAGATACAGCTCTAAAATGGACACAAGGGAGAGTAAAAGTACAGTAATTTGAGTATTTGTAATTTGTTACTTTACACCACTGGTAAGTTATTATATTTAATTTATGATCAATTATTCAAATTACTCAAATATTTAGCTAATATGCGGAAATAATGTAAGGCTAGCTGTTTGTGAGTTAAATTTATTTGAAATGAAATAGCCAGCTCATATACTTGTGTTTTTTAGATCGGTTATGCAGGTATAATAATAGATATTTTTAATTAGGATAAATGTGTTTCTAGTCTGTGTGCGTGTGTGCATGCGTGTACCCCCTGAAATAGAAGTAGCCTCCCCATGTAAAAAAATTGTAGCTCCGCCACTGAACGTAGTGAAACAATATAGCCAGGTTGATGTGAATGAGGTTATGAAGATATTGTATATCCATTTGAAGATTTACCAAACAAGTCCTCGAGAGTTTCCTTATCAAACCTGTGTAGTTTGAACTTAAGGAAAGTGTGCAAGACTGAAATTTATGTAGCCAACTTAATATTGAGGAAAAAGCTCCAATCAGATAGGCGAATGTCTGCAGCCATGCGTCGTTTTTCAGGTGTTTCCGTTTTCCCCCATTCACACTGACACGCAGCAGCAGCGTTTTAAAACCGGAAAGGCCTCCTCAGCGTTTTCAATATGCTCCATTTTCAGGGCTCAAAAACTCCGGGGTAGTGTGGACGGAGGGCGTAACCATTGCAAAACTTTTTAAAACTAAAACATATTCGTGTAAACGGGGCCTAAAAGGTGAAATGTGACCCAGTTCTTTAAAGGCTTTTGTAAGATTTATCTAGGAGCTGTGCTAATCTCCTCATATTTATCTTGTACTTACAGTCGCTGCTTAGCATTGATAGAATTGATAGGTTTAGTGTTCAGTAATGCCCAGTGCACATGGGTCTATTTCTATTTTCGTTACTCGTTAACCTTCCCTCCTCTTTCTCAGTTTCTTTTTTTTTTTTTACATTATCCGTAATGTCTGTCCTTCCCATGAGGTCTCAATCCGAATCTGAAAGGCTTAAGATTTAATTAGCTCAATGTTCTGCCGTCTCTCTTCGGCGGCTGAGCTTGAAGTCACAGCTGCCGGCTTGACTGTGAATTCAATTCAATTATTTGCCGCTCATCAATTATTTATGTGTTTTCTCCAGCTTGATTACTCAAATCAAAGAAGTTAACGGCGTCCGTGCCAACATAATGTGCTGGAACAGGCCTATTGATTTACATTCGGGCAGTTGACAGAATGACCTCAGCTGTCTCTGTTATACTCCTATATTGTTGAAATTAATAAGCTGTTGACTGCCTTTCTAAATGAATGAAACATAATAAGCCCGCGAGAGATACTTGCTGTTTACATCTGTGCTGTAAAATGGGCCTTGTTTGTGAGATGATTTGAGGTGTTTCATACCTTAAACAAGAGATTTAATGGAAGCAAAGTGAAATCAATTGACCTTATTTACTTTACCATAGGGGAAAAGTCATCTTTCATTACAATATTATAGCTGCGTCATATGAAAGCCCATTTTGGCTTAAAAAAATCAATTAAATTCAATGTATCTTTATTTCTCTAGCGCTTTTACAATGTAGATTGTGTCAAAGCAGCTTCACGTTGAAGTTCAAAAACCTTGAGAGAAGCCAGGCTCAGTTGGGCACAACCAGTTCTGGCTGGCCCACGGGATCAATGCGGAGACTCGTCTGTCACTGGGGTCTTTCAGGAATCAGTCTCATCCACTTCTCCATGACCACCACATCATCTGCTCAGAATACAGCCAGTTCCAGGATTATGGATACCTTGCCATTATGCCTTGGGTTTGGATCAAATCAATGGCGCTGCACAATCTCTAGAGGCCTCCGGATGATTATCCCCAGGTGGAAATGGAGAATAAAGAAAATAATAATAATAAAAATAATAATAATAATAGCCCCTTTCGTACACATACAGACCTTTCCGGAAAATTACCAGCAATTTTCCTGTAAAGGGATCATGTGTTAACAGGCCCTTATACCGGTAAAATACCAGTAAATATGTTCTGCCAATTTTACAAAAAGAGATCATGTGTGAACAGGCCCTCATAGGGGTAAAATACCGGTAAATATGTTCTGCCAATTTACCGGAATGGGATCATGTGTGAACAGGCCCTCATACGGATGAAATACCGGTAAATAAGTTCTGCCAATTTTCCGTAAAGGGATCATGTGTGAACAAGTGCTTTTATGGGTAAAATACCTGTAAATTTGTTTTGCCAATTTTACTGTAAAGGGATCATGTGTGAACAGGTCCCTATACTGGTAAAATATGGGTAAATTTGTTCTGCCAATTTTCCGTAAAGGGATCATGTGTGAACAGGTCCCTATACTGGTAAAATACTGGTATATTTGTTCTGCCAATTTTCCATAAAGGGATCATGTGTGAACAGGTCCCTATACTGGTAAAATACCGGTAAATTTGTTCTGCCAATTTTCCAGAAAGGGATCATGTGTGAACAGGCCCCTATACTTGTAAAATACCGGTAAATTTGTTCTGCTAATTTTCCAGAAAGGGATCATGTGTGAAGAGGCCCCTATACTGGTAAAATACAGGTAAATTTGTTCTGCCAATTTTCCGTAAAGGGATCATGTGTGAACAGGCCCCTATACTGGTAAAATACTGCTATATTTGTTCTGCCAATTTTCCAGAAAGGGATCATGTGTGAAGAGGCCCCTATACTTGTAAAATACTGGTAAATTTGTTCTGCCAATTTTCCGGAAAGGGATCATGTGTGAACAGGCCCCTATACCGGTAAAATACTGGTAAATTTGTTCTGCCAATTTTCCAAAAAGGGATCATGTGTGAACAGGCCCCTATACTGGTAAAATACTGGTAAATTTGTTCTGCCAATTTTCCGGAAAGGGATCATGTGTGAACAGGCCCCTATACCGGTAAAATACTGGTAAATTTGTTCTGCCAATTTTCCAAAAAGGGATCATGTGTGAACAGGCCCCTATACTGGTAAAATACTGGTAAATTTGTTCTGCCAATTTTCCGGAAAGGGATCATGTGTGAACAGGCCCCTATACTGGTAAAATACTGGTAAATTTGTTCTGCCAATTTTCCGGAAAGGGATCATGTGTGAACAGGCCCCTATACCGGTAAAATACTGGTAAATTTGTTCTGCCAATTTTCCGGAAAGGGATCATGTGTGAACAGGCCCCTATACCGGTAAAATACTGGTAAATTTGTTCTGCCAATTTTCCAAAAAGGGATCATGTGTGTGTTCTGCCAATTTTCCAAAAAGGGATCATGTGTGAACAGGCCCCTATACCGGTAAAATAACGGTAAATGTGTTCTGCCAATTTTCCAGAAAGGGATCATGTGTGAACAAGTGCTTATACGAGTAAAATACCGAAAAATACGTTCTGCCAATTTTCCAAAAAGGATCATCTGTAAACAGTAGGGGTGTAACGATTTATGGTGGTACGATTTATTGCGATGCAAAAATGTCACAATATGCATCGTGGCGTTATGATGATTTTATTACGATGTGACGTCCGTTTTCTTTTATTAGTGAACTGCTGTCACATGAGTTCAGATTGCTTGAACTAGCAGCAGTAACGTTGCCAGGTCAAGATGAATGGAGTTGAAATACAGGATGGCCCATCCTCTCAAAGTCGGACGTCTGGCAACATTTCGGTTTTACAGACATTGCTTTAGACCCGTCCGCTTTTTGACACGCATACTGGGTCAAAAACAACCGAAGTCTTCACATTGTTTTACATACTTTGCTCAGCGACATGCATACCTCCTAATGGTGTTGAAAGAGTAACATACTGTGTTTACAAGGTACAATTCACCCAAAAATGTCATTTCTGTCTTCATGTAATTATGTATTCACGGCCGCAAAATAACACATGACGTGCGTTCACTGTGCTGCTGACCGTAAGCTGTAACTACAGAGAAACAGTCAGTTTGTGGCACAGTGATCGTTAGAGAGCCGCACGTGAAGTATGAACAGCACTTAGCAGTGAAAATGAAACCGAAAGCGTGCACGTCATTTAATGATCATATCGCATTTTAGAGTTATGATTACGACAAGCATTTAATGTTTTTTTTTTCCAAAGCGAACACAGGGTGTTGTGCATGAGAATAAATTTTTAACAGTGTCAGTATAACTATTCTAGCCTATATAATATTGAATATAATGCAATAGGGAATCTGATAATGACAAATGTCTGATTTTACTTGTGAATTAATGGTCTAATAATATTGTTAATGACAGATTGCAAGCATATGTCTCAAACATAATAATACAACTTCAGAATTATGAATAGTTGTATTCTGATGTCATCACTTTACTCTGCATTAATGACCAGGACAAATTTAAAGTCTGTTCAAGTCCATTATTCAAAGTCTATTTAAAATTTTGCATTTTAACCAACAGTAGACCTACACAAAATATTATTGTTGTTTTACCATAAGTCTGAGAAATAACAATAATAACAGCCTCCTCATATTCACCTTTATTTTACATCTACAGAATCGTGAGAAAATTTACTTGAATAGAATTAAAAAATATATATATTTTTGCACCTTTACTTCTTAAAGAACAACAAAAAGAAACAAAAGAAATACATTGAAAATTGTTTACTTGGTAATTTTTTAAATAAATCTTTTATTTGCATTTCAGTTTAAATTTTTATTCCAAATATCGTGATACATATCGAATCGTGAACACTATATCGTGATACATATTGTATCGTGAGCTGAGTGTATCGTTACACCCCTAGTAAACAGGCCCCTATACTGGTAAAATAACAGTAAATTCGTTCTGCCAATTTTCCGCAAAGGAATCATGTGTGAACAGGCCCTTATACGGGTAAAATACCAGTAAATATGTTCTATGTTCTGCCAATTTTCCAAAAAGAGATCATGTGTGAACAGGCCTTTATACTGGTAAAATACCAGTAAATTCGTTCTGCCAATTTTCCGGAAAAGGATCATGTGTGAACAGGCCCTTATGCCGGTAAAAAATTTGTTTCTTAATGCCAACTGTGTAAAAAATTATTGTCAAAATGCTTATGATAAATCGCTGTTTGTTCACCTTCAAGCTCGTGCATGTTAACTGTTTTGAAGTGTTTTAAATTTTGAGTAAAATACCTAGTTTAGTTGTCGTAAATACTGCAAAATAAATGATCAAATCTAACAAGATTTATTTACAATTGCATACGATACTTTTATAATAATGACAATAATAATAGTATCAGTTAAATAATTTTATAAAATTACACTGAAACTGAACTCAATGGTTTTTGTTTGTAAGATTATTTTGGTCACATTTTATATTAAGGTTTCATTAGTTAACGCATTTACTAACATAAACTAAGTATGAACAATCATGTGTGAACAGGCCCTTATAGGGGTGAAATACCGGTAAATATGTTCTGCCAATTTACCAGAATGGGATTATGTGTGAACAGGCCCTTATACGGGTGAAATACCGGTAAATAAGTTCTGCCAATTTTCCGTAAAGGGACCATGTGTGAACAAGTGCTTTTATGGGTAAAATACCGGAAAATATGTTCTGCCAATTTACCAGAATGGGATTATGTGTGAACAGGCCCTTATACGGGTGAAATACCGGTAAATAAGTTCTGCCAATTTTCCGTAAAGGGACCATGTGTGAACAAGTGCTTTTATGGGTAAAATACCGGAAAATATGTTCTGCCAATTTTTCAAAAAGGATCATGTGTGAACAGGCCCCTATACTGGTAAAATACCGGTAAATTTGTTTGACAATAATAATAGTATCAGTTAAATAATTTTATAAAATTACACTGAAACTGAACTCGATGGTTTTTGTTTGTAAGATTATTTTGGTCACATTTTATATTAAGGTTTCATTAGTTAATGTATTTACTAACATAAACTAAGTATGAACAATCATGTGTGAACAGGCCCTTATAGGGGTGAAATACCGGTAAATTTGTTTGACAATAATAATAGTATCAGTTAAATAATTTTATAAAATTACACTGAAACTGAACTCGATGGTTTTTGTTTGTAAGATTATTTTGGTCACATTTTATATTAAGGTTTCATTAGTTAATGTATTTACTAACATAAACTAAGTATGAACAATACTTGAACTAATACTATTGCATTATTAGGATACATACACAGCAACCTTTGGTGGATTTGTGAAAGCAAAAACTGCAAAAAAACATACCTCCTGGAATGTATTTGGCGCTCTCCGGAAATGTATATAGGGGTACGTGATCAGAATGAGCCTGGGTTGATAAAAACTCTACAGTACTGAGATTTTTGTGATTTTCACAATCTTTTCCATACTCAAACACAGCAACATTTTACACTCAAGCAAGTGAAGAAAAAGCATAACAGGACCTCTATTCCTGACCTTAAGGTGCATTCCCTCATGGGCTAACGGTGGCTTGTTTTTGTTTCATTTTCTCATTATACAGATAACAAATACGCCCCGGCTGTGACTCTGAATGGTTATATCTTCATCCTGGGAGGAGCGTATGCCAGAGCCACCACCATCTACGACCCCGAGAAGGGAAACATCAAAGCAGGACCCAACATGAACCACTCCAGACAGTTCTGCAGGTGAGGACAGCAAGTCAACCGCAAACACACACCTGTCCATGGAGAAATCATGATGGAGAGATCTCACTGCTGTCAGAGGCTAGACAAGTCAAGGGTGCCAAAGGCGTATTTGTGCATTCGTGGTTCTCTGAATACAGGTTTACTGCAGAATATAAGCCCTGTTTAGAGGTACATCACTACTACTGATCTTATCTTTTCAACCGATTTGTATATTATAGAAAGGAAAGGGTGGGAAAAGTTTAAAGGGGGAGTTCACCCAAAATTAAAGTTCTGTCATCATTTAACACTAAAGAAGGTATTTTGAAAATGTAGAAATTCTGTAACTATTGACTTCCATTGTATTTTTTTTTCCTACTATGTAAGTCAATGGTTACAGGTTTCCAACATTCTTCAAAATATCTGCTTTTGTGTTTAAATGAGGAAACGATAATTGAAATCTTTTTTTTTTTTTTTTTTTTTTTGCTGTATAGAAGCGCTCACTTACACGTACACTTGATTGTGAACAAAAAATTATTTTGTTTACTACTTTTTGTTGGGTTGTTTTTGTTTTCAAACATTCTTAAATGAAGACACATTTACTTTAGATGTAAAATTATCATTATGACAATATTGTTTTCTGTCAAATTCACAAATTTACGCATAAAACAAGATAAATATATATTTCAATGAGGTCAGAATATTAATCTTGTCTATCCTTTATATCGTTTATTTTTTGGGCCACCT
>NC_079451.1:48360977-48420977 GCF_903798145.1 Danio aesculapii | reverse complement strand
TATACAATGTAGATTGTGTCAAAGCAGCTTCACATAAAAGGTCATAGTAAATAGGAACAGTGTAGTTCAGTTTGTAGTGTTTAAGTTCAGTTCAGTTGAGCTCAGTTCAGTGTGGTTTAATAATCAACACTGAAGAGCAAATCCAACGATGCGCAGCTCTACAGATCCCGAACCATGCAAGCCAGTGGCGACAGCGGAGAGGGAAAAAAAACTTCACTAATGGTGGAAGTGAAGAAAAAATACCTTGAGAGAAACCAGGCTCAGTTGGGCACGACCATTTTAATTTCTCCGCTGGCCAAACGTCTTGTGCAGAGCTGCAGTCTCAGTGGCAGAGGCTGGAAGCTGGCCTCAGCAAAGACTCGTCTGTCTCTGGAGCGTCACAGGAATCAGTCTCATGTTCTCCACTCTTCCATGACCACCACAGTAGCTGCTCAGGATACGGCCTGGTCCAGGATATGGAAACCTTGGGATCATCTCGTCAATGGTCTTGGATCGAATCAGTCACTCTGCATAGTCTGAGGGCCACAGGAAGAGTATCCCCAGGTGGAAATGGAGAATAAAGAAAATAATTAGCGTAGCTGCTGTTCATAGTGTATATAAACAAGATGCAGAACCTGTGTGGAAGCCCCCTAAGTGGTGCACTAAGTGTATGCTTTACTAAACAGATAGGTCTTTAATCTAGTTTTGAATTGGGAGAGTGTGTCTGAGCCTCGGACGTTATCAGGAAGGCTATTCCAGAGTTTAGGAGCTATAAATGAGAAGGCTCGACCTCCTTTACTCGACTTTGCTATTCTAGGTACTAACAGAAGCCCTAAGTTTTGAGACCTTAAAGAGCGAGTTGGATTGTAGCGAGACAGAAGATTGGTTAGATAAACAGAAGCTAGATTATTTAAAGCTTTATATGTAAGAAGCAATATTTTAAATTCAATAAGTTAAAAGAGAAACAACGAATAAACCTTATGTTTTTCAATAAATTTGTTTGTGTTGGTTTTAAAATTTGTCCATATGAGCTGCTTTGCCGCTAAAATGACTGGCCCAGCTAACCTTCTTGGTTTGACAATCTGGCCCAACTAAATTTGTAATTGAATAGCCCTGGAATAGATGTTCTTGTTTTTTGCAGAGTTGCTTAACTTTAATTAAACAAAATGCAGAAAATAAGATTTGTAATTTCATTTGTTTGTAACAAACAAAAAAAAAAAAAAAGCATTTGCAAATTTATACTTGAAAACAATACAAAAAAGTATTGAGGAAGAACCCGTCGGAGTCGTTCACAAGAAACATTTTCTTCAGATTAAATGTTGCGTTTTTTTCCCCTCCACATTTAGAGATTTTTTTATTATTGTTAATCAAAAAGCACTCTCGGATCTTGCTTTTACAGCCTGGTTTAATTGTATGATATATAGTATGCCGCAGGCTCCAATCTCCTGCTGTCTAAAACGCAATGTTTCTTGTATTTAGTTCTTTGACTGAATGTTTATTGTTATTGTCGTCATTCATTTAGCAGCACTTTCATGCAAATTTGAAGCAGTTGCTTTCAAATAACACAAAATATGCCATTCCCGTCCCATAACTGCCATCATTATGTAATGTTAATGAGCAAAATGAGCATTAACAGCCATCATCAAGTAAATGCAGATGGATCAAGCTGAGAAAACGCGCATTGTGGAAATGATGTGTTCCAGTTAGCACAAAAGCTGCCCTGTTTGCTCCTAAGACTTTATTCGAGGTCCCACAGGGTCGTGCTTTGGGCCCGATTTGCTTTCAGTGCTGATTGGCATTCGCAGCAGAGGCAGTAATTAACTCAGCGGCAGATGAAGCACAAATGAGCCACCGAACAATCGCTAGTGCATCACAAAGCACACACAGCCACCTTTTTTTTTACGCTTCCGCTGTGTATTTGCGATACAAACATGTTTTCCAGAAACGACACATCCGTTACAGTCACACTCGCACGAGTTTCAGCATTAACATTTTGAATCCTGTCAAGAGCTTGAAATGAATACGGCCCAAAGAGAAGATTAGGAGGTAGATGATTCGTCTCATCCATCTCTTAGACAGTTTTACAATGCAAAGCCTTTATGTAAGACGGCAAACGAGAGCGTAATCTTTATCATTACGCTTATATATGTGGTTACAAATCCCGAAATTTGTTCTCCAATAACTTGGGGCGGGAATCTGAGAGAAATGGCTCTGGTGCCAATTCATAACTCAAACGCTGACAGTAAAATCTAGTGCATTGTTCTGTCCACATCACATACTGAACCAGGGAGCAAGACTTTACTTTTAAAGGAGCCATGAGATATAGTCTCGATTTCAGGGGTCGCCACTGTGGAATGAACTGCCAACTATTACAGCTTTTGTTTTACGCTGTGGATGTCCTACCAGCCGCATCCCACCCACACACACTCATACAATACGGCTAATTAAGTTTATTCAGTTCACCTATATCGCATGTGTTTGGACTGTGGGGGAAACCGGAGCACCCGGAGGAAACCCACACCAACACGGGGAGAACATGCAAACTCTACACAGAAATGCCAACTGGCCTAGCCGGGACTCAAACCAGTGACCTTCTTGCTGTGAGGCGACAGTGCTAACCACTGAGCCACTGTGCCACTTTAGAAGATACATGTTTTTAGTTTTTTAGTTTTATTTATTTATTTTTTATTTAATTATTCGTCTGATTTAACACTCTTTTTGTGTGGTTTTCAGACATCCCAAGTCTCCCGGTAGTTCCGGGAGTCTCCCACATATGCATAGACACTCTCACGGATGCCCACAAATGAATGATAATCACCCGGAAATCACACGTCTCCTCATTGGTCCTTTTAATACATCGCACACCCCTCTTCACGGCATCCATCCTTGCTCTTCAAATCACCACCCTCTCCCCCCACCCTTTTCAGATATGTCAGGCAAGCCAAAATTGCACCCCCCACCCCGCTCGTCACGCATCCAGCCCCAACTCTCAACCTCCTGCACATCATCAATGTCACACTCTGAAATTACTTCTATGGATGTCTGGGTTTTAAGGCCAAGCATCACACATACAAAGGCACCTAATGTACTGAATTTGTCAGTCCAGTTACTGTAGGTGTGTTGTAGGCCATTGAACCACTTTAAGTTATCAAAGTTTCCACACAAATTATTATTGTTGTCATTTTTTCATTAGTTCGTTGTATTTTGTTGTACTTTTTTGTTTTGTTAATTTGAAAAAAAAAACAGAATTTTGTTGTTCATTATTATTGTTGTTAATTTTCCTGTCCTGTTTTAATTTGTAGTTTTTGTCATTTTTAATTTGTTTTAATAGTAATATAGTTCTATTTTAGTCATATTTTTAATTCTAGTAATACAACTGTATAATATTTTATATATGCTTCAATTTTGTAAATTATCTATCTGTCTGTCCGTCCATCGGTCCGTCCGTCCGTTTGTCTGTTGTTGTCATTTTATCTATCTATCCATCCATCCATCCATCTATCCATCCATCTGTCTGTCTGTTGTTGTCATTTTATCCATCCATCCATCCATCCATCCGTCTATCTGTCTGTCTGTTGTTGTCATTTTATCCATCCATCCATCCGTCTATCTGTCTGTCTGTTGTTGTCATTTTATCCATCCATCCATCCATCCGTCTATCTGTCTGTCTGTTGTTGTCATTTTATCCATCCATCCATCCATCTATCTGTCTGTCTGTTGTTGTCATTTTATCTATCCATCCATCCATCCATCCATCCATCCATCCGTCTATCTGTCTGTCTGTTGTTGTCATTTTATCCATCCATCCATCCATCCATCCGTCTATCTGTCTGTCTGTTGTTGTCGTTTTATCCATCCATCCATCCACCCATCCATCCATCTATCTGTCTGTCTGTTGTTGTCATTTTATCCATCCATCTATCCATCCGTCTATCTGTTTGTCTGTAGTTGTCATTTTATCCATCCATCCATCCATCCATCCGTCTATCTGTATGTCTGTTGTTGTCATTTTATCCATCCATCTATCCATCCATCCATCCGTCTATCTGTCTGTCTGTCTGTCTGTCTGTCTGTCTGTCTGTTGTTGTCATTTTATCCATCCATCCATCCATCTATCTGTCTGTCTGTTGTTGTCATTTTATCTATCCATCCATCCATCCATCCATCCATCCATCCATCCGTCTATCTGTCTGTCTGTTGTTGTCATTTTATCCATCCATCCATCCATCCATCCGTCTATCTGTCTGTCTGTTGTTGTCATTTTATCCATCCATACATCCATCCATCCATCCGTCTATCTGTCTGCCTCTTGTTGTCATTTTATCCATCCATCCATCCATCCATCCATCCGTCCATCTGTCTGTCTGTTGTTGTCATTTTATCCATCCATCCATTCATCCATCCATTCAGCCATCCATCTACAACCCCAAATCTGAAAAAGTTTGGACAGTATGAAAAACACAAATAAAAAGAAAGTAGTGATTTCTGAATTTACTTTTCTTGACTTGTATTTCATTGCAGACTATATGAACTAAATATTTCACGCTTTGTCTGGTAAACTTCATTTCATTTGTAAATATTCATCCTTTTCTGTCATTCAGACCTGTAACACACTCCAAAACAGTTGGGACAAGAGCAATTTAGGGCAGTAATCTGTTAAACTGGTTAAGTAATGATGTGATTTGAAACAGGTGATGTTAACAGGTGATTGTAATTATGATTTGGGGCAAAAGCAGCATCCAAGAAAGAGCTAGTCTTTTAGGAGCAAAGATGGGCAGAGGATCGGCAGTTTGCCAACAAATATGTGGGAAAATTATTGAAATGTTTAAAAACAAAGTTCCTCAAAGAAAGAAAGGAAGACATTTGTATATTTCACCTTCAACAGTGCAGAGCATCATTAAAAGATTCAAGGAATGTGGAGGAATTTCAGTGCGTAAAGGACAAGTGTGCAAGCCTGAACAATCGTCATCTCTGATCTCTTAGGCAGTATCACAAAATGGGCTCAGGACTACTTTGGCAAACCTTTGTCAAGTACCACAATATGTGGTTACATCCACAAATGCCAGTTAAAATTGTACTGCGCCAAAAGGAAGCCCTGTGTCAACAGTGTCTAGAAGTGCTGTCAATTTCTCTGGGCTCAGAGGCATTTGGGATGGACCATCACACAGTGAAAACATGTACTGTGGTCAGATGAATCAGTATTTCAGGTATTTTTTTGGGAGAAATGGACACTGTGTGCTCCAGACCAAAAAAGAAAGGGATCATCCAGACTGTTACCAACAACAAGTCTAAAAGGCAGATTCTGTCATGGTATGGGGTTGTGTCTGGTGTCCCTGGTTCTTTTCCAGGGACGTCCATATTTCAACAAGACGATTCAAAGCCACATTCTGCACACATTACAAAGGCCTGGCTGTAGATGAAGAGGATACATGTACTGACTGGCCTGTCTGCAGTCCCGACCTGTCTCCAATAGAGAATGTGTGGCGCATTTTGAAGCTCAAAATGTGACAATGAAGACCCCGTACTGTTGTCCACCTTAAGACATGTTTACAGGAAGAATGGGACAAAATTACACCTGAAACACTTCATCACTTGGTGTCTTCAGTCCCTATCCATCTATCTATCTATCTATCTATCTATCTATCTATCTATCTATCTATCTATCTATCTATCTATCTATCTATCTATCTATCTATCTATCTATCTATCTATCTATCTATCTATCTATCTATCTATCTATCTATCTATCTATCTATCTATCTATCTATCTATCTATCTATTTGTCTGTCCGTTTGTCCGTCCATCTGTCTGTCTGTTGTTGTCATTTTATCCATCCATCCATTCATCCATCCATTCAGCCATCCATCTACAACCCCAAATCTGAAAAAGTTTTGACAGTATGAAAACGCAAATAAAAAGAAAGTAGTGATTTCTGAATTTACTTTTCTTGACTTGTATTTCATTGCAGACAATATGAACTAAATATTTCACGCTTTGTCTGGTAAACTTCATTTCATTTGTAAATATTCATCCTTTTCTGTCATTCAGACCTGCAACACACTCCAAAACAGTTGGGACAAGAGCAATTTAGGGCAGTAATCTGTTAAACTGGTTAAGTAATGATGTGATTTGAAACAGGTGATGTCAACAGGTGATTGTAATTATGATTTAAGACAAAAGCAGCATCCAAGAAAGGTCTAGTCCTTTAGGAGCAACGCTGGGCAGAGGATCGGCAGTTTGCCAACAAATATGTGGGAAAATTATTGAAATGTTTAAAAACAAAGTTCCTCAAAGAAAGAAAGGAAGACATTTGTATATTTCACCTTCAACAGTGCAGAGCATCATTAAAAGATTCAAGGAATGTGGAGGAATTTCAGTGCGTAAAGGACAAGGGTGCAAGCCTGAACAATCGTCATCTCTGATCTCTTAGGCAGTATCACAAAATGGGCTCAGGACTACTTTGGCAAACCTTTGTCAAGTACCACAATATGTGGTTACATCCACAAGTGCCAGTCAACTCTATACTGTGCCTAAAGGAAGCCCTATGTTAACAGTGTCCAGAAGTGCTGTCAATTTCTCTGGGCTCAGAGGCATTTGGGATGGACCATCACACAGTGGAAACATGTACTGTGGTCAGATGAATCAGTATTTCAGGTATTTTTTTGGGAGAAATGGACACTGTGTGCTCCAGACCAAAAAAGAAAGGGATCATCCAGACTGTTACCAACAACAAGTCTAAAAGGCAGATTCTGTCATAGTATGGGGTTGTTTCTGGTGTCCCTGGTTCTTTTCCAAGGACGTCCATATTTCAACAAGACGATTCAAAGCCACATTCTGCACACATTACAAAGGCCTGGCTGTAGATGAAGAGGATACAGGTACTTGACTGGCTTGTCTGCAGTCCCGACCTGTCTCCAGTAGAGAATGTGTGGCGCATTTTGAAGCTCAAAATGTGATAATGAAGACCCCGTACTGTTGTCTACCTTAAGACATGTTTACAGGAAGAATGGGACAAAATTACACCTGAAACACTTCATAACTTGGTGTCTTCAGTCCCTATCTATCTATCTATCTATCTATCTATCTATCTATCTATCTATCTATCTATCTATCTATCTATCTATCTATCCATCCATCCATCCATCCATCCATCCATCCATCCATCCATCCATCCATCCATCCATCCATCCATCCATCCATCCATCCATCCATCCATCCATCCATCCATCCATCCATCCATCCATCCATCCATCCATCCATCCATCCATCCATCACTTGTATATCTCTGTACATTAAAAAAATCACTAATCCAAATTTCCAAAAATGTTTTCCAGTGCGGTGGTCCTGGACGGTAAGATCTTCGTGAGTGGCGGCATCGTGAGCAGCGAAGGTCCGGCGCTGGGAACCATGGAGGCCTTGGATCCCTGTGCCAATGTGTGGACGCTGCAGCAGAGCATGCCATGCCCGCTCTTTAGACACGGCTGCGTGGTTATTAAGAAGTACATTCAGAGCGGCTGACGCTGACACGGAGGAACACAACCCGTCTCTGGCACACCGGACACCCACTTTTTTTTTTCCCACACAGGCCAGGATTAGCAGTGCTGATGCCGAAGCCTCGCTCACTTTCTGACACACACTGGGAATGTAGAAGCTAATCTTCCCTGCCGGCGCAAAACAGGCCTTCGTGTAAAATAGTGCACCTGACAGAGCTGTCGTTCATGTGTGTCGTGGCTCTAGCCTTAATGCTCTGTGGCCATGGGGATTTTTACATACAGTTGAAGTCAGATTTATTATCCCTCCTGTGAATTTTTTACTTTTTTTTTCTAAATGGTGTTTAACAGAGCAAGGAATTTTTCTCAGTATTTTCTGTAATATCTTTTCTTCCGAAGAAAGTCTTATTAGTTTTATTACGGCTAGAATAAAAGCAGTTCTTAATTTATTTAAACCATTTTAAGGTCAATATTATTAGCTCCTTTAAGCAATATGTTTTTTCGATTGTTTACAGAACAAACATCATTATACACTTACCTAATTACCCTAACTTGCCTAATTAACCTGGTTAAACCTTTAAAGGTCACTTTAAGCTGAATACAAGATCCTTGAAAAATATCTAGTCAAATATTTACTGTCATCCTGGCATATCTAAAGAAATTAGATATTAGAAATTAGTTATTAAAACTATTATGTTTAGAAATGTGTTGAAAAAATCTTACTAAACATGAATTGGGGAAAATATATACAAGGGGCGAATGATCCGGAGGGCTAATAATTCTGACTTCAGCGTAAAATGTTTTGGCATTGTCACCGTTTTAATGTTTAAATTCATTTTTCTGTAGAACGGGTGGGCAAACTCGGTCCTGGGGGCTGGTGTCCTGCAGTGTTTTGCTCCAACACTAATCAAATACACCTAAACATGCTAAGCAGTGTCTTGAGGATCACTAGAAAGCTCTAGGCAGATGTGTTTGATTAGGGTTGGAGGTAAACTCTACAGGACACCGGTCCTCCAGGACCGAGTTTGCCCACTCCTGCTGTAGAATGACACCGTCTGGTTTCAGTAAGAGATATAATGGTTCACTCAGTCATATATTATTTCATTCAGAAGCCTTTTTCAATATCGTATGGAGCAAAGGAACAAGATACACTGTAAAAAAGATCTGTTAATTAACAGCTTCTGTATTTTGTGATGTTTTCTGTTTGATTACTGTTGTGAATTGCATTATGGGATGTTGATCTCTGCTCTGTTGACTTTTGATGTTGTAAATTTAACTCAGTACAGTTTTATAAAGTGACTTTTATTGACATTTTAGTAGTTTGAAATATTATAGTGTATAAGAAATAATATAGAGAAATAAGTCTGTAAAATAATAGAAAATGTACTGACAGTTTATTACAAGGTTTTTGTAGTGTAAAATTCAACACCAACACTGACAATATAGCACTTTAAATGATTAAAATTGTTCATAAAAGTCACTGTTTCAAACTTTTAAGTATTAAAAGTTGTTAGGAAAATGATCAAGGCCCCATAATGCAGTTCAAAATCATAAATAAATGGAGAAAAAAAAAAAAAGAATCACAAAATATGGAAAGCTGAATATTTTTTACAGTGTATGTCACTAAGAGTGCACTGTAAAACCTTATTTGACCTCTTTATTAGTCCAGTTCACTCCAAGAATGATAATTATAATTATTTTACACTCCAAAAAAGCTTTGTACTTGCTATTTCTGTCTAAAAATATATATAATTTACACACCCCTCAAGACGAAAATGTAACATTTATTCACCCTCAAGCTTTCCTAAGTGTTTACGCTTTTCTTCTTTCACATCAGCTATGTTAAAAATAATATCTTGACTCTTTTAATGAACTTTGTAATAGTATTGAATGGTGCCCGAGTTTTTAAAACTCCAAAAAGCACAATTATCCTTTATAAAAGTAATATAGGATTTACTGAATTCATTATGAAGTGAAGCTCTAAAATCCATACTAGCTAACCATCTTTACTAGCGTCAAGAAAATAGAAAGAGAGTTGACTTGTACAACATATAAATGATCATTGATAGACACTCAAGTGCATCATTTTAAGATGGATACCAATACCAGTAAACTACAGTATAGCCAAAACATTTCACTTCAGAGAGCCATCTCGAGTCTCACCCTAGTTTCTTTTTTTTTCATTAAATCAAATAATTGTTATTGTTTAGTCTGTTGTTAGACTGGTCTGGGGAAAAACTGGTGAAACCATCGCACGCACCTCAAGCTTTACCTTTGAAATTATATGGATCTTGGGCGTTGAAAACAGGAGAGGAAAAACTAAATAAATAAATAATAATTAAAAAATGAAGATTTTTTTTTTGATAGAAACAGAAAAGGAGAACAAATAAAACAAAAGGGAAATAAAGAAGTATCTAAATAACGAATTATAATGTGGGGAAATATTAATAAGATTAATATGAGATACTTTGTTTAGTTTTTTCCTTTTAATTAATTTATTTTTAATTAGATTTGATATTAAAGACATTTTTTTAACCTCTACCTGACCCCCTCTCCCCCCTCCCCTCTTGTTTATGTACTGATGAAGGTGTTGTTGGGGAATGGCTTCAGGCAAAGAGAATCTTCAATGGAGATGAATTCTGTTAACAAATTTTTCCAGGATGAGATGTGAATGATATTTATTGATTTCCAGCTCACCCTAGTTTCTGCTACATCATGCAAAGTAACTTTTTTGTGAATACTGTATGAAGCAAGCCAGTAATAATTGTTTATTAAGTTTTAAATAAGGATATTTTGGTCCCACTATTTACTAAATGGCCTTAATTACTATGTACTTACATTTAAATGACCTTGTAGTTAGGTCAACCTTTATGTACTTCAATGTACAATTCACGCTATTAACAAACCATTAACTAAGAATATTAGCTCAATAAACTGCTCATTTTCTGCTTATTAATAGTTAGCAAGGTAGGGTATATTGGGCAGGATTAGGGATATAAAATAAGATCATACTTTATACAGTAAGTGCTAATAAACCGTTTTAAACAATCTTAATAATAGGCAGGTAATATTCCAGTAGTGTGAATTGTTACTTAAACTAAAGTGTTACCTGTAAATTGTATGCAATTTGTACTATGTTTTGATGTAAGTACGTTGTAGTTAATGCCACCTAATATATAGTGGGACCTAAATTTTTCTTACAAAAAGCTGTCACTTTACCTTAAAAGCCATGCATTAACCCTCTGTAGTCATATGGGTTACTGTTGGATGCACTTTTTGTGGTGCAAAAACTCGAGCACCGTTTGATCCCATTAAAAGAGTCTGGGAAAATATCCATTCAAATATTATTTACTGTCATCATGGCAAAGATAAAATAAATCAGTTATTAGAGATGAGTTATTAAAACTATTATGATTAGAAATGTTCTGAAAAAATCTCTCCTTTAAACAGAAAATGGGGAAAAAATAAACAGGGGGCTAATAATTCTGACTTAATCTGTATATCATCATTTAAGGATGTTTATTATTTTATTATTATTATTATTATTATTATTATTATTATTATTATTATTATTATTATTATTATTATTATTATTATTATTATTATTATCAGGCCGAGAAAAACTTTTTTACTTGTTTTTCAGTCAAAATATTGAAAAAAAAAAATTGAAAGCATATATATTTACTTGAGAAGTAATGCTGTATAAGTTAAGAATAGTTGTTTTTTATCGTTTGCATCTTACATGTGTATTTTGTTGTATTGTCAGATGCTCTGGTGGATTTTTATACTTGTTCTAAGTATAAACAATCCTGTAAAAAAATCGTATGCATTGTTGTTCTCAAGTACATTTATCTCACGGTGAAGCGTTGTATGTGAATTTTTTTTTATTACTTTTAAAATAGATCAACATCGGCTTATGTGTTCATGGAAAATGAGTGTGACCAGCCTGATCTCACGAGAAAATGTAAGTATTTTATGTTTTGTCAGTTTAGTGGCTAATTCGTACTAGTTCAGTGGTACGAAATTGTACGATTTTAAAAAGGAGGCGTGGCACCTAACTCCACCCCTAAACCCAACCGTCATTGGGTGATGAGCAAATCGTACTAAATTGTACAAATTAGATTGTAGGAATTCATACGAATTAACCACTAAATCAAAAAGCTACAAATTGTCGTGAGATTGTGTTGGTGTGACACAGTTTATTTATATTAGCGAATTATTTATTAATTCATTCATTCATTCATTTATTCATTCGTTTTCCTTTAGCTTAAGGCTGATTTATACTTCTGAGTCAAGCGCATGTGTATGCTCAGGAACAGCCTTCGCAAGGTCAGATAGCCTTCATTGTGGCTGACGCTGATGCGCACCTCTCAAAAAAAAGAACTACACGTCGCAACGACACATAGTACAAGCTCTGTGATTGGTCGGCTGGGTAGCTGTACCAAGTGTGGGCGGTGCTTAGAGCCACAATTAATAGTTCTTTGAACATATAGGTTAGTCCACCATTTATAACAAGTGCAGAAAGATCGCCTCCCGCACGTGTATGAAAGCATTTTGGCTACCCTGTGAAATATAATGATGACGGAAAAAGTTATGGTGGAACCTACCTAAATGCTTTCTTAGGCTATTAATTAAAGGTGTCACTGTTTAGCCTGCATTAATGCATTCAGTTTAAGCTGCATGATTAAACATTAAAAGATGCTGATCTCAATTCAAACCCGCGCAACCTGAATGATCAATGATGATGATTTGCATATGTTTATTAATTCTTTGAAGTGCTGCATTCAAATCTGCGTTAGATCGAGAGAGATTCAGTTTTTACACTTTATCAGTTACAAATAATTAAATAACACAGAAGTACTGTGAGAACAGTTTATAGTTCAGATATAAACACTGATGTTTATAGTCTAGATTAAAATCAATGTTTAATGGAACTTGACGCTGGTGAATGTTGTAATTACATCGTGTAACCACCAGGTGGCGACAAACAACCATCAAAATGATGTCACTGAATAGGTTTTCAAAAATGATACATGAATTGGTGAATCATTCATTAAAATTAAATATGATCTGTTGTACAAGATGTTAGATTTTAATATTTGGCATTATCAGCAACTGATAATTTCGTATTGAATATTTTCTTTTTTTCTGCAGCTTGATTTTTATTTTTATTAAAATTACAGGTTCTAAGTTTGTTAAAACCAATAGTTTTTGCAGTAATATTTTTGCATAAACAGAAAGCAAATCACATTCATCTCCTCCATTTTTTGCTGATGCGATAAATGGTCCGATCCGTGACTCAAAAACCGTAGTGTGATCCGAAACATGAGATTTGTGATCCGTTACACCACTACTTATAATTAAAGTTGTTGCACGTCCGCCGGTTCCCACCTCTGAATGAGCGAGTTTGAGCTACTTGTACATTAAGGTAGTGTTTAGAGAAAAAAAAAACACCCACGAAGAAACTCAATACAGAGGAATATAAAAACCTACTGCCAGCTAGCGTTAAGGGAGTGTTATTGCAGAGCAACACAAACAGCACACAGAAGTATAAATGTACAGCTACGCACAAGGCATGCACTGTGGGTCACAACGATCGCTTGACGCAGAAGTATAAACCAGCCTTTAGTGTCTATTTCAGAGGATCGTCAAAGTGGAATGAACCGCCAACTATTCTAGCATATGTTTTACACAGCAGATGCCCACAACCCAGTATTGGGAAAAGACAATTTAGCTTACCCAATTCACCTATCCACTTGTTAAGTCGTGACGTATCGGTGACGTATGAAATACTGTTTCTAGGTCCAAGCTGCTACTCTTTTGAACTGAAAAAGTATTCATTTATGGCCACTTTTTAGTTATATCACACTTTAAAGTGAATTTTATATAAAATCACAGTCACATCGCTCTCTGAACTTGCTGCATCACAAATACCGAATATTAACAATTTATAAAAAATGAATCGCTTTTCTGCCATCGGATATTAGGCATGGATATATATATATATATATATATATATATATATATATATATATATATATATATATATATATATATATATATATATATATATATATATATATATATATGTATATATATGTATATATATATATATATATATATATGTATATATATGTATATATGTATATATATATATATATATATATATATATATATATATATATATATATATATATATATATGTATATATATGTATATATATATATATATATATGTACAGTTGAAGTCAGAATTATTAGGCCCCCTGTTTATTTTTTTCCCCAATTTCTGTTTAACGGAGAGAAGATTTCTTCAACACATTTCTAAACATAATAGTTTTAATAACAAATTTCTAATAACTGATTTATTTTCTCTTTGCCATGATGACAGTAAATAATATTTGACTAGATATTTTTCAAGACACTTCTATACAGCTTAAAGTGACATTTAAAGGCTTAACTAGGTTAATTAGGTTAACTAGGCAGGTTAGGGTAATTAGGCAAGTTACTGTATAATGATGGTTTGTTCTGTAGACTATCGAGAAAAAATATAGCTTAAAGGGGCTAATAATATTGACCTTAAAATGGTGTTTAAATAATTAAAAGCTGCTTTTATTCTAGCCGAAATAAAACAAATAAGACTTTCTCCAGAAGAAAAAATATTATCAACTGTGAACATTTCCTTGCTCTGTTAAACATCATTTGGGAAATATGAAAAAATCCAAAGGGGGGCTAATAACTCTGACCTCAACTGTATATTGTGATCGTGATTTTGGAAAGTATTACATCGCTTTTTAAACATTTATTATTACCATTTGATGAGTCTCCGCATACAGTTTGATAGAGCGATTGAACCCGAAAGCTGCTTCGCGCAACGTCACACTTAACAAGCGGATAGCGCATGCGTTTGGACTGTGTGGGAAACCGGAGCACCCTGAGGAAACCCACACGGGGAGAACATGCAAACTTCACACAAATGCTAATTGGCCCAGCTGGGACTCAAACCTTTTTGCTGTAAGGTGACAGTGCTAACCACTAAGCCACCATGTCGCCACACAATTATTTATGGGAATGCATTATTTTAAACACAGATTTTCTGTAAATTTGTAATAGAAAGGAACAAAAGCTTGTCAGATAATGTAGTTGCTAAGGTAGAGCAGGTCAGGATTTAATTATAAAAAAACTAATATCAAAATTGACCCTATTTATTTTTTCCCATTCATTCATTTTAAGCTTAGTCCCTTTATTAATCAGGGGTTGCCACAGTGGAATGAATCGCCAACTTATCCAGCATATGTTTTATGCAGTGGATGCCCTTCCAGCTGCAATGGACAAATTAGCCTACCCAATTCACCAATAGCGCATGTGTTTGGACTGTGGAGGAAACCAACACAATCTCAAGGCAATTCGTAACTTTTTGATTAAGTGGCGAATTCGTACGATCTAATTCGTACAATTTAGTACGATTTGCTCATCCGCCAATGACGGTTGGGTTTAGGGGTGGGGTTAGGTGCCACGCCTCCTTTTTAAAATCGTACAATTTCGTACGACTGAACTCATACGAATTAGCCACTAAACTGTCAAAACGTAAAATACTTACGTTTTCTCGTGAGATCAGGCTGGGGAAACCGGAGCACCCGGAGGAAACCCACACCGACATGGGGAGAACATGCAAACTCCACACAGAAATGCCAACTGACCCAGCCGAAGCTCGAACCAGCGACCTTCTTGCTGTGAGGCAACAGCGCTACCCACCGCGCAGCCCCTTTATTTTTTCTGTAGTGAATAATTCACCAGTGCATGACATAAATAGAAAAGAAATAGTTTGTAATCTTTCATCAAAACAGAAACTTCCCTTCATCCATCTGACGTCATCATACTGCAATAATTCATTTGTTTTAAATCAGCGCTCTTATCTCGTTTATCAAAATAAATAAACAGCTCAAGTGGCTTTCATAAGATTAAACTGTTTTCAGAGAATTGACTGCATTTTCAATTAACTTTGTTTTCTTCTCCCCATCGGAACGTTTTTTATCTACTTAATTTATTGAGCTTTATGCTTAGAACAAGAGATAAAACACAACACGACTGGGAAAATAAAATCTAGCTTTATGAAAGATGTATTCTCTGCAAACAAATCCTTCTCTTCACACACCTGTCTTTTACATTCATCATTACATTATTGATAATACAGTGCTCAGCATACTGTATATAAGTACACCGCTCACAAATCTGTCTTTCAAATTCATATCTTTAATAGGAAGCTATACAATGTAATATTTGTGTATAAACATTAGATTAGTCAGTAGCCAAATCTGGAGCTTATCTAATAAAATAACTTATGATAACTGTCCAAAAACTAGCACACCCAAATTGATATGTTATAGAAAAATATTAAATATAAATTTTAAAAAGAGGAAAAATCAAGAGAAGCAAAAAAATTTGTTAAAATTTTGTAGGTTGTAATTTGTTGTTGCAATATTTAGCTTGCATTTAATTGTATTATCTTTACATTTCTAAATATGTTTGGTGACTGAAATATTATTTTAATAAATATATCTGTTTTGTACAAATACACCAAAATACTTTGCATATATTCACTGAGAAATGGAGGAAAATATTCATTTTCAAAATGGGGTGAACTCAATTATGCTGAGCACTGTATATGTTTAGTATGCATCTTAATATTTCGTATACTGCGGGGGAAATAAATATTGAACGTGTCATGATTTTTCCTGGGAGTAATATTTCTAAAGGAGCTGTTGACATGGAGTTGAACCAGATTTTTTGTTAAAAACCCAAACAATACAAACATAAAAATAAAACAAAACCAAATCTGAAAGATCAGTTCTGTGTAATAACAACGAAATTACACAAGGAGAAAGTGCTGAACTACTGAAATGTATTTGATACTTTAAATAAAAGACTTTCTTAGGGATTAAAGCAGCCTGATATCACAAGAAAACGTAAATATTTTACGTTTTGTCAGTTTAGTGGCTAATTCGTACGAATTCGTACGAGTTCAGTCGTATGAAATTGTACGATTTTAAAAAGGAGGCGTGGCACCTAACCCCACCCCTAAACCCAACCGTCATTGGGGGATGAGCAAATCGTACTAAATTGTACGAATGAAATCGTACAAATTCATACGAATTAGCCACTAAATCAAAAAGTTACGAATTGCTGTGAGATTGTGTTGGATTAACGACACCTCTCATATGGAGAATGAAGTCACATGCATTGCTCAGGTGTGAGTTTCTCACAGACTTCAACAGAGTGTCAAAATCTTGATGGTTCTCTGGGTCTCATCTGTCAAATCTGAGCTTTATTTTGTATTTTCTATTGGATTCGAGCCAGGTGATTGGCTGGGCCATTCTAAGGCTTGATTTTCTTTCTCTGAAAGCATCTGAGAGTTTCCTTGACTGTGGATCACTAGCTATGTTTCAATCCAAAATTGAGAATTATCTTTAAGTGCGAAATTGGATTATCGCATAAAAGACGTGCGAAAAAAAGCAGCGTTTCCATCCAACGACACAAAGCAAAGAAAAACGTCACTTCCTGGTGTTAAATATCAACAGAAATATGCTGTAATAGGAGAAGCTGCGTAAATCTATTCGTTTAATAAATGACTTGCACCTCAGAAGACAATCCTGACACGCAGTGGTGGCGTTTGAAGGCGTAAGACGCGGAGCGCAGACGGTCTTGATTCTGGAGGTCATTAATAATATAATAACACTGATACTGAGATGGCTAAGGTGTTTTAGAATGACCAAAACAACATTTCATGTGTTTTACAGTGTGCTCAGCCTGCTGGTTTATTCATTCACACACATTTATGATCACATGATCTCTTATAACAAAATCACATGACATTTTTAATGTGCATAGTGGAATTTGTTCGGTAAAAGTGTTTCCATCGCAGTTTATGTGCATCTTTTCTTATCGAATTAAAAGTTTATCCTACTCAGTTGGTTTTTATGCGCATTTTCAAAATGTATGCGCATAACCAAAAAGCGTATAAAAATAGGTGGATAGAAACGTAGCTATTGTCTTGCTGTAATGTCCACCCTAGTTTCATCTTCCTCCTCCTGCATTGTATACATTGGATTGAAGCAGCTGATATTTATTTACACTGAGAAAGGGCAGAGGGTTGTTAAAGAACTACTGAGAGATTTCAGCTGCTGTCTGGGCATTCACTGCTTTTCTACACCTCCCTTTCTTCATGTGTTCAATACTTTTTCCTTGCGTCATTTCATGTTATTATACAACTTCCTTTGTAATCTAATTAGTTTTGGTTTCTTTGCATATATGGATTCATTTGGTTGTTATCAACATCTGGTGAAAATTTCAAGTGAACGGCACCTTTAGATATAAGTTTTCTGAGAAAAAGTGACGTGTTCAATACTTATTCGACTAGAAATATTGACATACAGTGGGGGAAATATCTTGACTTTGATGGGAATATTCTGTCTGAACCTGATTATAACTCACACGCACATGTAAAACTGTGATTATCTGCTAGTTTTATTATAAGATATGAATCAAACACAGTCGAGTGTATTTATTTGAGAAATGTAAAGACCTTGCTTTCACAGGAGAGGAATCAAAATAAGACACTTGGAAAGTCTTTGAACACCTTTAACTGGACTGATATGACATTTATAGCTTGATTTTTACTTTGTTTTGTTGTTTGTTTGTTGTTTTTTGGACTGTTTCACTCTCTTTTTTGCACGCAGCCAAAGCACAAAACACTGGAGACTCTGAGAGAGAGAGGGAACAGGAAGTGTTTGCCTTCATTTCCTCCTCATTGCCAAACAATGAAGACATGCCGTCGACAGGGAGGACGATTCTCAGTACACAAAAGTTTATTTTAGGAACTTTACATGTCAACAAACTGTTTCTAGATGAAAAAAAAATGTATAGTCTGTTGAGGAAATGTTATGTACAATACACAAGCTGTTATTGTTTGAATTGATGATTGTGTTTCATTATTAATGACAACAATAACGTACGCAGAATACAATGTGCATTCTTAATGAAATAATTACTGGTTTCTCGTTTATTTTGAGCTAGTAATCGAACAAATACTGGTTTCAAGGTTTGAGAGTTGGTGTAAAATGCTTTTACATTAAAGGGACAGTTCACCCAAAAATAATTCTGTCATTTACTAAGCCGTTTCATAGTTTTTTATCCTATGTTGAGCACAAAAGAAGATATTTTGAAGAATGCTGGAAACCTGAAACCATTGACTTCCATTGTATTTGTTTTGTCCTACTATGGAAGTCAACGGTTACAGATTTTCAGCATTCTTCAAAATTCATTCATTCATTCATTGTCTTTTCAGCTTAGTCCCTTTATTAATCCAGGGTCGCCACAGTGGAATGAACCACCAACTTATCCAGCATTTGTTTTATGCAGCGGATGGCCTTCCAGCTGCAACCCATCTCTGGGAAACATTCATACACACCCATTCACACTCATACACAGGCCCGTGCACAGACCCTTAAAGGGGCAGGTGCTCGACGCGATCGCAAATTGAGGAGCAAGGCGTGGGGGGTTGCGATCGAAAATTGAAGACGGATGCGATCGCAAAGTGAAAACCAGGGGGGTCGGGGGGGGGCGGTTGTGATCGCAAAGCAAAGAGCTTGGGGGTGGGGCGGCTTGGGAATGGTTGCGATCGCAAAGTGAAGGGGGGGGGGGGGGTGATTGTGCGGCCGGCGATCACAAAGTAAGGGAGGATGTTCAACATTCAAAAAGCACTTTAAGTAATTATATTATTGTCTTATTCAGATTAAGGTAAATAACTATTACTGATGTCCATGTAAACGTAGTCAGTAGTGTCTTCAAAGTTAGTGAAAGATCCAGACGGGCATCCTGCTGATTTGATTCTAAAGGGCACTTTTTTGTCAGACGGCTCACCGGTTTGAAAACCCCTGGTCTAAAGTGTGAGCATTTTTGCTTTCTCGCTTGTGCTCACTGTGTCTATATTTGAAATAAGAACTTCTTGAGCTGATGATAATAAAGTGCGTCATTATTTAAGTGTTTCTGACATCTGATCCAGTCGGAAAAGGACAAACGCGAGAGTGATGCGCAAATAAACAAAGGAGAAGGAAGAAAAAACAAGGGAGCAAATGATTCTTTCAGCAACCTAAAACATGAACAAACTGCCATGTTTAACTATTATCATCACCTTTTGGACTATTATGAACTGGGATGATGGAAATAATCTCTAACAGAAGTTGCATGCTAGGCCGGCGCATCCATATAGGCGAACAAGGCTGACGCCTAGGGCGGCAGAATATTGAGGGTGGCAAACGCTTGTCAAAACTGACTGAGGGCTCTATATTGCTTGTTGTTTTTGAACCCAAATAAGGACTAAATGTATGCTGCGTGTAGTTTTTCTGTAAGTGGTAACATATTGGAGACTGTAAGGGTCTGTATGTGTTCATATATGCTGCATTTATTTATTTATTTCATATAATCGCATACATTACAGTAGGCTATTTCACACTATCATTGATCTGCACTTCAAATCCTGTTCATAGAAATGTTAGTAATGAACATTTATACACAAGTATTTATATGTATAAAGCATCTGTTTAGTGAGAAGTGCTTCTCATATGATATGTGAATGACCCGTACAGCTTTACTGTAGACATTTCCTCAAGTTAGAATGATATCGACTAAAATATTCTGTCGTACACCACGACCATTGGTACCCTTTTAGCAGTGGAAACGCAAGCCTGATAAAGGTGACCTGTACCGACCCATACTGTCATGTACTGTACCACTCAGTGGAAATGGGCCATTAGTTACAAACAAGCTAGTGGTTACTGTTACGACCACTGTTTAAGATGGCTCGTACCCAACACAAAATAACGATACCATTCGTACCCAAATGCAATCAATAAGTGTGGTTTATTTATAAACTAATTTCGAGAGGATCATGTGCTTATGGTGAACACGGCTGGCTCATCATTAGCTCCGTAATCTGACCCATTAGATGATTACGGAAGCATTATAAATAACCAGAGTTTTTCACTCCAGTTATCTTCGTCTTGAAGCTTCCCCCCCTTTCCACCCCTACTTCCTCCCCCTTTTCCGATAGGGCGACACGGTGGCCCAGTGGCTAGCACTGTTGCCTCACAGCAAGAACACCGCTGGTCCAACCTCCTATCGGGCTGGTTGGTGTTTCTGTGCAGAGTTTACATGTTCTCCCCGTGTTCGCGTGGGTTTCCTCCGGGTCCCCCGGTTTCCTCCCACCGTCCAAAAACATAAACAATAGCCAATCGACTAAACCAAATTATCACCGAAAACAACCCTAGTTTACACTTCTCATGCGGCGACAAGCAGGGGAGTCCTCGAGACCTACCTGAGCTCAAACTCCGCTCTCGCCCTTCTAATGGGAGGGAGCTCCGGGCTCGAGGATATTACGAGCTCAGGGCTCTCTCCCAGGACAGCATGCCAAATACGCTTTATTGATTATCAGCTAAGTGTGAACTCTTGAAACTAATATCAAACAGTTACATAAATCTCCAGAAGGAAAACAATTCAAACAAAACAAAGAACAACAAAAATAATGCTGGCGGGTCCACTAAAGCTGTGTCTGTCTTCTCCACCTAGTTGGCGTCTTTTTAAACTCTCCCAATTAGTCCCTAACGACAAGCGGGTGCATCCACCCACGGAAGAACTAGAGTGCATGCGCATGAACAAAAGCCAAGAAAAACACAAATCCAGCCACTGACCATAACAGTTACTAAGCCTCTAGTGTGTAATATGCAAAGTCCCTTTAAGGCAAGCAATTTTACTCAATGGCCATCTTTGAAACGCCTCTCGGGCAGTATGCTCGGGCATTCTGTCTGAATGGGGAAACATCAAATTCTCTATAGCTATTTGCCAAGTTTACGATTACATATTTGGAATAACCAATAAACTTAAAACAACAATGGTCTCAAGTTTCATTTCTAAACATTCTAATCAAATAAAATCAGTATATTTTCAGGTTGCCCGAGGTAATGCGTATGCACACTCGAAAGAAACGAGATCACGACACCAACCTCATTTATGGCCATTCTACACATTATCATCCTCTGGATAATGATCATCAGATCGCGCTGGTTTTCTGAAGTAATCCACAACTTGGTCTTGATGGCGAATCTTCTCCAGAAATGACAGCGACTCTTTGTTTACACATTTGTGGGGCGTTTGAGTAGTTGCTGTCATGTGATGTGCATTTGAAAGAACAGCATTCGTTTCATACATATTACAAAAAAAAAAATAAATTGGTTTATTTGAAAGTAGAGATTTCAAGCTTTGTGAAGTTTCACAAGCTAATTTCGAGAGGAGCACGTGATATGATTTTCCGTATCTGGTCTCTCATCTACAATCAATAGTTAGCCAATCAGATTAATCCAAACTCACTATAAGTAGCCCAGCTAAAATTACTCCCTTATCTTCGTTTTCCGAAGAAACCCCCCATCCACCCTATCTCCTCCTTTGTTTACCACAGGGAGCTCTCGAGAACTACCTGATCTTGTACTCCACTTACATGCTCAATCGACCAGGCGGAAGCCCTGGACTCAATTATCTCCGAGTTCAGGGTTCTCTCCTGGGACAGCAATGCCAAACCTTCTATCATTGGTCAAATAATAGCTAAGTGTGAACTCTTGAAATGTGGATATATTTTCTATATCTGCGGCACAAGTATTCGATGAGATTCCAGTGTGTTTGTTGACCACAAAAAAAGCACAAGTCTAGTTTAAGCTTCTCCCCCAGAGAAACGTCAGATTATAGAGATCGACGATTGGCTCCTGTACTCGTAGGCGGGACTTCGTTTTACATATTGACGTTACACTTTTCCAAAGAAATGTAATCGTAAGCTTGGCAAGCAATTTTAGAGAATTTGATGTTTCCTCATTCAAAGAGAATATCTGAGCATACTTACCAAGAGGAGTTTCAAAGAGGGCTGCTGAGTGAAATGATTTGCCTTAAAGGGACTTGGGTCGTGGTGACTTTTGCGCAGGTAAATATTGCTAAACATTGCTACATGTATTCAGGAGATGTAAATGTGAAATTCATTCATTTATTCATTCATTCATTTACTACCGTTTATTCGAGGCCGTGTCGCGGGGGTAGCAGTCTTAGGAGAGAACCCCAGACTTCCCTCTCCCCAGATACTTCCTCTGGCTCCTCCGGTGGGGATCCCAAGGAGTTCCCAGGCCAGCCGAGAGACATAGGCCCTCCAGCGTGTCCTGGGTCTTCCCCGAGGCCTCCTCCTAGTGGGACATGCCTGGAACACCTCCCAAAGTAGGCGTCCAGGAGACATCCGAAACAGATACCCGAGCCACCTCAGCTGACTTCTCTCGATGTGGAGGAGCAGCGGCTCTACTCCGAGCTCCTCCCGGGTGACAGAGCTCCTTACCCTATTCATAATGGTCCACCCTGCGACCCTGCAAAGGAAACAAATTTCGGCCGCTTGTATCCGAGATCTTGTCCTTTCGGTCATGATGATAGGTGTATGAAATTCTGTCAAAATATCCCTTTTCAAGCAAAAGACACCAACTAGCTACCACATACTCTAGCACCACATTGTCTACCATCTATTACAACCCACGATGCTGTCATGAGGTTTGCATCTCTAGTGTTATATTGAAAATCTAAAAGTGGTGATTAATTTCAGGCAAATTATATATAGAGCATACACATTTAGCCGGCAGCTAGCTCTCTGCAACTTTCACATGGTCGCCCACTGAAGCTAAGCGGTCAGTACCTGGACATGGGAAATCTAGGTAGCTGCCTGAAGTGGTGTTAGTGAGACCAGCAGGGGGTGCTCAACCTACAGTCTGTGTGGGTCCTAACACCCCACTATTTTAATGGGGCCAAATTTGCCCTCTGGCCTTTGTCCATCATAGCCTCCTAACCATCCCCACATCATAATTGGCTTCATCACTCTGTCTCCTCTCCACCAATCAGCCGGTGTGCGGTGTGGCGCAATATGGCTGCCGTCGCACCGTCCAGTTGGATGCTGCACACTGGTGGTGGATGAAGAGACTCCCCCCCAAAAATGTGTAAATCGCTTTGAGTGTCTAGGAAAGCACTATATAAATGTAAGGAATTATGTATTATTATATTATTATTTTTACATATATCTTAAACATGTTGACATTTAATTAAGCCATATATAGATAATGTAAATATTATATTTAATTAATGTTTAATTTATTTTAAAAATACTTTCAGCACTTAAACATGTTTATTTTTGCTTCTACAGTACACTGCACAATGCTTTTCTTACTTAGATTTGTGTCTTGTTTCTAGTCCAAATTCCTAAATCAAGAAGAATTTTCTAGACAAGCAAAAGATATTGTCTTGTTTTCAGAAACAATGAGTCAAAATTAGGAGTGTTTTCCTTAAAACAAGCTAAATAATCTGCCAAAGGGGGAAGCAAAATAATTGTGTTTTTTTTTTTGACATACAATTATTTTGCTTTGCCCATAAGATTTTTTTGCTTGTTTAAAGAAAAACTCACCTAATTTTGATTTTGATTATTTCTGAAAACAAGACTTGTCTAGAAAATGCTTCTTCATTAATAAAGTTATATATTTGGGCTAGAAACAAAAAAAATCTAAGTAAGAAATGCATTTTTGCAGTGTATTGTATGAGTTTTCATGCGAGCCTTTCAAGAAACCCATAAAGATGCATCTTTTTCATTAATATTTGACCTTCCCTACACTTCTGCTCTAAAAAACAACACATTTGTCTCAATATTTCATTCAGTAACTATATATAAAACATGTGTAGTGCCTTAAACTAACAGGGAATATCATATTATTTACATGATGTTGATTTGATTACATCCATCTTTCTCATTTGCTCTGAAGTCCATCACAGAAAACCATCTGCCAAATGATTAAATGGAAATGTAATGTAAATGCAAAACACCCTCAGCGACCACATAACAACATGTTGGCAGTATGCTTGACACTGAAGTCCATATGAGCAGATCTAAATCTCACAGTGGACTAATTTAAGGCGATACACAGCTAGCATTTTGGCAAGCATCCAAAAACCCCAGCATGGAGTTTTGCACAGCTAAACACCGCTCGCATTGTATTCAGAAAACATGAACACAAGATTTTTGCCGCAGTAAACAGGGATTGATGCTGAAAATGAAAGTCCTCCATCCTATAATAATCACTTTCAGAACAGTCAGTAGGCTTTAAGCTAAACAAGTATGCACTGACAAAGAGAATTGGAAGTAAAACCATTTTGGGGTGGTGTAATTTTATAATGCAATGTTGTCAATCATTTCTGAACCATTCTGTTATGCTCAGCATGTCTATGGGTTGTGGTTAATTTGGTCACAACTTTCTCTGAGTTTCAGCAAATGTCACCATTTTAGGTGACAACCCTGCTGAAAAATCCAGCTTAAGCCAGCCTAGGCTGGTTGGCTGGTTTTAGCTGGTCAACCAGGCTGGTTTTAGAGGGGTTTTGGCCACTTCCAGGCTGGTTTCCAGCCTGGTCTTAGCTGGTCAGGCTGGGAGACGACCAGCCTAAACCAGCTTTGTCCAGCTTAAACCAGGCTGGTCAAGCTGGATTTAGCTGGTCATTTTGCAGCCTGACCAGCTAAGACCAGGCTGAAAATAGCTGGAAACCAGTTTGGAAATGGCCAAAACCCCTCTAAAACCAGGCTGGGCAACCAGCTAAAATCAGCCAACCAGCCTAGGCTGGTTTAAGATGGATTTTTCAGCAGGGAAATCTTATTTTGACACATATTTTGGAAAAATGCTGTAATTTAAATTTAATTATACCCTGTGGGCAAATGGACTACCCTTTCGTTATGTTGGTGGCTGTTTTTGCCCCATTGTCGTCTATTATAACGACATTTTTTGACTGCAAAGCCATGGCATCATGTAATTATGCATTCTTGATTGTATGTGGTTTTCCATTCCTTTTTCCTGTTGTTATAATGGAAGTCAAGAAGCAAATATAGCAGTAAATGAGGGAGAAATGAATAAAATATGATACTGCAAAACTAACAATGCATCAAAGCCAATGTTACTATTCCTTTACATGTCCAAGATTGTGATAAGTGTTAAAAATACACTCACCGGCCACTTTATTAGGTACACCCTCTAGAACCGGGTTGGATCCCCTTTTGCCTGCAGAACTACCTTAACCCTTTGTGGCATAGAATCAACTAGGTACTGGAAATATTCCCCAGTGATTTTGCTCCATATTGACATGATAGCATCACACAGTTGTTGCAGATTTGTCGGCTGCACATCCATGATGTGAATCTCCCGTTCCACCACATCCCAAAGGTGCTCTATTCGATTGAGAACTGGTGACTATGGAGGCCATTTGAGTACAGTGACCTTATTGTCAGGTTCAAGAAACCAGTCTGAGATGATTCGCGCTTTATGACATGACGCCTTATCCTGCAGTTCAGTGTGGTTTAATATTCACTTCTGAGAGTCCAAACACTGAAGAGCAAATCCATCGATGTGCAGCTCTACAGATCCCGAACCATGCAAGCCAGTGGTGACAGCGGCGAGGAAAAAACTTCGCCAATTGGCTAAAGTGAAGAATTAAAAAACCTCGAGAGAAACCAAACTCAGTTGGGCACGACCATTTCTCCTATGGCCAAACGTCTTGTGCAGAGCTGCAGTCTAGGTGCTGGAGGCTGGAGAATGCTGGACCTCAGCGAAGACTCGTCACCACCAGCCTGAACCGTTGATACAACCCTGCAGGCACAGGATGTCAACATGACGTTATATTGACATTGTACCCCAATGTACTCCAACGTCGTTTGTTTGGAAATGAAAATCAGGTTGACGTCAGAACCCAACGTCAGGGTGATGTCAATGTCCAACCTAAAATCAACCCAATATTAAGGTCTAATCATGTTAAACCTTGACGTTGTGTGGACGTTACCACTATGAAATCTATCAGACGTTGAATTTTGGTCACTTTCCAACACAACCTAAATTCAACCAAATATCAACGTAATTTGATGTCCAAATGACGTCCTTAGACACTGGCTAGACATTGAATTTTAGTCACCTAAATCTAATCTAATATTAACATCTTATGATGTCGTGTGCCTGCTGGGAAGGCAGGATGGATCCATGCTTTCATGTTGTTGACGCCAAATTCTACCATCCGAATGTGGCAGCAAAAATAGAGACTCATCAGACCAGCCAATGTTTCTCCAATCTTCTATTGTCCAATTTTGGTGAGCCTGTGTGAATTGTAGCCTCAGTTTTCTGTTCGTAGCTGACAGGAGTGGCACCTGGTGTGGTCTTCTGCTGCTGTAACCCATCAGCCTCAACCTTCGACGTGTTGTGTGTTCCGAGATGCTCTTCTGCAGACCTCAGTTGTAACGAGTGCTTATTTGAGTTACTGTTGCCTTTCTATTGAACCAGTCTGGCCATTCTCCTCTGACCTCTGGCATCAGCAAGGCATTTTCGGACCATTCTCTGTAAACCCTAGAGAAAGTTGTGAGAAAAGTCACTTTTTCGAACTTTTCAAAGTTAAAACTGGTTGGAAGAAAGGTCTCATAATGCAATTCAAAACCGTAAATTAAATAAAAAAAAAAAACATGAATCACAAAATACAGAGAACTGAAATTTATATCGCACAATTAATCTAAAGTTCGAATGTTAATTATTTTTTCACAGCTAAACACCACTCACATTGTATTCAGAAAACGTAAAACCCAACATTTTCGCCGCAGTAAACAGGGATTGACTTTCAGCGGTGCATGACGCACCTTTCAAAACATTAGAGGTGAAAGCGAATTCCTCCGCCGGCGTCTATCCGATAATAATATAAGTTTTGATTATTATGATAATGCAGGGACGGTCTTATCATCATCACAGATGTATTATATTGGCTTATGCCCTTAAGCCGCCACGCCGCATGAATAAAAATGTGCCGCTGGCTTTGTGCCGTCTTTTGGCATTCTCCAAATGTTCCCTTCCAATATTTACTGATGTGGAACAGTTCATTTCCTCTGTGCTGTTGTAGCAGCCCCTCTCTCTCTCTCTCTTCTTTCCCAACAGCCTGCTGTCTAAATGGCATTAAAAAAGGCTGAGCCGTGTGACTGGGCTCTGGCAGGATCTGTAAACGCGCTCGGCATCTTCCAGCCTCTGCACCTGTCTACCTCCATCTCTTGCCACGAGCCGCCGGGCCCCTCCTTCAGATAATATATCGCCATCCCATCCATCAAAATCAGTTACCCAACCCCTTCTGGCATTTAAATAAACTAGGCCACCGTTCCTGCTTCTCATATCCTGTGGGTTTGTTTCGCCGAGCTGCAAACTTTGCTTCGGAAGGTGTGTTATTATGTTCTGATGTGGACGGACATGTATGGATTCACATTAAACTTGTGTGACGGTGTTAAAAATGGGTACAAAAGTGAAGAGTATTTAAAGTGATTTCTCCTTCACAGGGTCATCTGTTATCTGGTGTTTTCTACAAACGTGCGATTGTTGGGCGTCACGGTGGTGCAATGGGTAGCACGATCGCCTCATAGCAAGAAGATCACTTGTTTGAGCCAGTCGCTACTTCAATTGGCATTTCTGCGTGGAGTTTGCATGTTCTCCTCATGTTGGTGTGGGTTTCGTCTGGGTGCTCTGGTTTCTCCCACAGTACAAAGACATGCGCTATAGGTGAATTGAATAAGCTCAATTTGCCATAGTGTGAAAGAGTGTGTATGGGTGTTTCCCAGTGATGGGTTGCAGCTGGCTAAAACATATGCTGGATGGGTTGGCGGTTCATTCCTCTGTGGCGACACCTGGTTGGTAAAAAGACTAAGCAGAAAATAAAATGAATGAATGATTGTGTGATTGTTTTATTCTCATCGGCTTAACATTTTGAATGTGGCAACAAGCAGAGGTCAGATCGATTAATTTGATCTCTCTTGTAGGAATGAAAATTATCATATGCATTTGTTTATATGCCAAAATATGTCCACCAAGATGGTCCATACTGACTCCAAAGGCAGATACTGGTAAGATCAGGGCCTGGTGTGTGGACTTTGGGGGTTTTACGATGTGGTCACATGTTGATTGGTCAGTTTGTGTGTCTCAGTATTTGGGCTTTAGTCACATGGTCAAGAAAGAGACAAAATAGCTGGTAAACTTTGCTCTGTTTCTTTTCTGACTCTACGCTTTCCTGCTCTGCTCCTCTCCTCCTCTGCAGTCTATCTTATCTGGCTCTACTGCTGAGGCCTACAAAAATGGCCTGTTTCCACTGAGTAGTACGGTATGGTTCGGTACGCTTTTATGGCCACTTCCACTGTCAAAAGGCATACTGAACCGTACCGTACCACTTTTTCAGTACCCTTTGCAAAGTGTGCCGAAAAAGTGGTATGGTACGGTTTGGTTAACAAAAAGCGGAGCTAGATGCGCAGCTGAACGCTGTTGGTTTACAGAGATACGTCATTCGCTCGTGCACCAAGCCAAAATGAAAACAAAGGAACCGCCATGTTTTAAACACACAGCCAAGACATTGTTGCAGCCCAGGCTCATTCTGAAAACATAGTCCTGTGGACGTTTCTGGAGACCGCGAAATACGTCCTGGGAGGTGCGTATTTTTCAGTTTTTGTTTTCGCGAATCCACGAGAGGTCGCTGCGTGCGCTTTTTCGTATTTCAAATTTCTCTCACGAGTGCCGTTCGCACCCGCTGTTCTTACGCAAACACACCAGAGGCCACTGTCGACCGAACAAGTATACAGTACAAAAATATGGTATATAGTCCATTTTGCTACACTGTAAAACCCAACAGTCAACCATATCAAATTAAATGAGTGTAGTGAACTCAAAATTGACTTAAAGTTAATTCTACTCACTTGAAAAGAGTTTTGAACTCAGTGTTGAAGGTAATGAGTTAATTAAATACCACATTACTTCAACTTAAATGAAGTTCACAGTACTCATAGATTAGTTTTTTTTTACTCAAATGGTTTGTAGCAATCGGTTTCCTCAAACGGTTTGAGTTGACTTAACTTATTGGGTTTTACAGTACTCAATTGGTTTGAGTTCTCTTCATTTATTGGGTTTTACTGTGCTCAAATTGCTTCATTTAATCAAATGGATTAAGTTCACAGTACTCATTAGGATTAGTTTTTCATCTCAAAAGGTTTGTTGCAATTGGTTTCCTCAAATGGTTTGAGTTACCTTAAGTTTTTGGGTTTTACAGTGTACTGTATTTACTGTGAAATCATCATTGCAAGTTTTTCCCCTACAAAAAACAAAGCCAAAATAAACAGGGCACATTATAATATATCAAATTAAATAATATAAACTAATTTAAAATATTAAAAGGTTAGAGTGGCACGGTGGCTCAGTGATTAGTACTGTCACGTCAAAACAAGAAGATTGCTGATTCGAGTTCCGACTGGGCCAGTTGGCATTTCTGTGTGGAGTTTGCATGTTCTCATTGTGTTGGCATGGGTTTGCTCAGGGTGCTCTGGTTTCCTCCACAAGTCCAAAAACGTGGTATAGGTCAATTGGATAAACTAAACTGGCCGTAGTGTACGAGTGTGTTTGTGAATGAGAGAGTATGGGTTTTTCACAATACTTGGTTGCGGCTGGAAGGGCATCCGCTGCATAAAACATATGCAGGAATAGTTGGCGGTTCATTCCGGTTCATGTTCTAGTAGTTTATGCCACTGTTTGAAACACAACCTGCATCTTCTAATGAGGTTAGCAGCAAACTGTGTAGAAATGACCTTGTGTACATCAGAATGTAATGATTTCTGCTCTTTGTTTGTCTTATCTGCTATTGAGCTGTCAATGGGAACACTGTCTCCTGTTCATCAATTATTTATCAGTATTTTGTCAGTGTTTGTCCAACTCCAACGCTGATGATCCACAGATTTCCTCTCGTCTCGATGTGAGCTCTGGTCCTAGAGGCACAAATCTGCCCACACACAATTATTGACAATATTTACACCACATTTACCTCCGAGAAAATCAACATACTGTGTTATGAAGCTTCTTTGACCCGGGGATCTCATAACTTATTATTTTAGCTTTAACTTTTGTGGAAACTTTTATCATAACTTGTTTGGTATAAGAGGCGACTCAGTGGTTAGCACTGTTGCCTCACAAAAAGAAGGTCGTTGGTTCGAGTCCTGACTGGGTCAGTTGGCATTTCTGTGTGGATTTTGCATGTTCTCCCCGTGTTGGGTTACCTGCAGGTGTTCCGGTTTCCCCCACAGTCCAAACACATGCACTATAGGTGAGTTGGGTAGACTAAATTGGCCCGTAGTGTATGAGTGTTTGTGTAAGGGTGTTTCCCACTACTGGGTTGCGACTGGAAGGGCATCCTCTGTGTAAAACATATGCTGGAATAGTTGGCGGTTCATTCCGCTGGGGCGACCCCTGATAAATAAGGAACTAAGCCGAAGGAAAATGAATGACTGAATGTTTAGTAGAAGTTATACATTTGAAGTCTGTTTGAGTGATCAGCATTCATTGGTCACACAATAAAGATATGGATGGTTATCTCTTTTCATCAATTTATTCAAACACATAGGTGGTGTCCAAAACCGCCTACTATTCAGTAGGTACTTCATTTGAATTTAAACTTACTACCTATAGGCGGAGCGTGTGTAATTCTGGGGAAGGCTTAGCCTCCCCCTGGCCAGAGACCACGGAGATTGCAGCAAAGAAAAAAAAATGCATTGAAAACATGTAACAGGTGTAAGGCGTAATATGAATGTAATTTAATGTTGATGATTATCACAACACTTTAGCTATTGTAAGTTTGTCAATCAAATTTAAAGTCCCCCTCCGCACAAAAAATGAAGCTATCCAACCCCGCACGTTACACTGATGAGCGCTGTTTATTACTGGAGTTCGCAGCAGCTCTGAAAAACAAACCAAAAGTGCTGGCCAGCGGACTATTTTGTTTTGCTGGTCAAGGACATAAGACAAATGAGTATTACGAGAGGGATATTATATATTATTCTGGTTTAATTTAAATTGGTAGTTTCATTGTAGCGTAGTCTAGCCCAGTGTTTCCCAACCCTGTTCCTGGAGGCACACCAACAGTACATATTTTGGATGTCTCCTTTATCTGACCCATCAATTTCAGGTTTTGGAGTCTCTTCTGATGTTATGATAAGATGATTCAGGTGTGTTTGATTAGGGAGAGGTTGAAAATGTGGACTGTTGGTGTGCCTTCAGGAACAGGGTTGGGAAACACTGGTCTAGCCTATGGTGTAGTAATCTTGTTTAGGCAATCGTTTGGAGTTTTACATTGTAAAGGTCAAATATATATTGCTGAATTACAAGTTCGGTTTTCGATTGGCCTCGTGAAAAAGAGAATGATTTCATATTCTCGGGGCCGGCGCATCCAGAGGCGACCTAGGGTGGCAGAATAGTGAGGGCTGCGTCCGCGATGATGAATTTTCAGCTTTATTACTTCTGTCTTCAGAGTAACAGGATCCTTCAGAAATCGCTCTTATTAAGAGTAATAAAGTTATTACTGGTAATAGTAATAAAAGCAACAAGTAGTAATAATTTAATTTGAAACTGCATACAGTAAGTAATAAAGAAATATTTAATAAATAAGTATTTTACAATTTTTTAATATTTAATAAATGCTGCCTTGTGAGCAGAATAATTTTAATTAGATTTTTAAATAAAATAATAAAAAAAAATAAATAAACTGACCCCAAACTTCTGACCGGTAGTGTAGATCAGTGGGTAAGTTTAATAAAATAATTTAATGTGCGTGTTGAATATAACAGACGTTTGTTGATAGGCGGTGCTTTTGTTAAAACCTCTTCTTGGTCGGTGGCAAATCTTTTTAAATGCATTAAAGGGCAGCGCATATATTAGCCTTACTCTGGAGTTTGTTCACCCTCCGCCTATGTTACTACCCAACCGTTAGAAAAGTACGTCCTATACAGTATGAATGGAATTCGGGCGTACTACATCCGCCATTTTGTCATGGTTATGTGACCTATCTGCGTCAGTTGCGTCCCTTTACTTCCATTCATGAATTTGCTCGCGGGGCATCATACTTCTCGCATACTTATTTTCGAATTCAGTGAATTCGGACATACTACTCAGCTCGCATACTGATTTTAGCGTACTGTATAGTATGGAACTATGCGGTTTCAGATGCAGCCATAGTGAATTGTTCAACAGGAGAAGCAGGTAAGCGATATTCTTGAATGGAGAGCAGATAGGATGTTCTTCACAATGTAAACAAGGATCTTCATTCAACCGTCTGAGTATCGTAATCAATTAGGTTCGTTTAAGCCTAAGATCCAGTCACACAAAAAATCTTGCAGTTATTGTTGACACTGAGTTAAAGTTTGGCAAGCAAATAAATTCAGTCTTCAAAAGTGGTTTCTATCAATTAAGGAACCTTGAAGCCTTTTCTGTCTTCTAAAGAGTTGGAAACCATCATCAATGTTTTTATAATGTCCAGATTGGACTACTGCAACTCTTTGCATTCAGGAGTTTCGCAGGCTTCAATTGCACGCCTGCAGCTGGTTCAAAATGCAGCTGCTAGGATTTTAACTGGGACAAGTGTCTAGTATCTAACCAGTTTTATCATCTCTTCACTGGCTCCCAGTCCAATTTAGGATTTAAGTTATTGCTACTTGTTTTTAAAAGTTTGAATGGTCTGGCTCCTATTTACATGGGTGAGCTTCTTTACTGGCAAACTTCATTGAGGCCAATCAGGTCGGAAAACAAGATTCAGCTAGTTGTCCCCAAAACACGGTTGAAATCAAAAGGTGACAGGGCTTTTTCTGCCACAGCCCCCCGTCTGTGGAATGGTCTGCCTTTAAATATTAGGTTGTGTTCTTCCCTTGGTGCTTTTAAGTAGGGTTGGGTACTGAAACCCGGTGCCATTATAGCAGTGGTACCTTTGTAACCGGGATCAAATCAGCATATGAATTTCGGTGCCTAATTTCGGTGCCACTGGTGCTGCGACAAGGACGTAGGAAAGGGTTGCATCAAAGGCACACATGGGTACGCATTGTCACACCATCTCTAAACATTTAATTCTAAATGACTTTGAGAAATACCGAGAGACGATGTCAGGCGTTCGTTCTTGTTGCTTAGGGAACGGATGCATGCAGTACAGCGCATTTGGTGATCGAGAGCGACTCTCTTCAGATCACCACACATGATCGCATTCATCAAATTTGCTTAAACTAAGTGCTCTAAAGCGTGTTTTATAAGCAATGATTCTGGCACAGCAAAGTGAAGCAGATGATTTACAAAAGGTGTGTGTTATGGGTTAAACACGTCAAACTTAATGACACATTTGAGGGCTCATGGAGTCAACTTAAAGGCAGAGGAATGCACGGTCTCTGAAAGTGTGCAACATCATCTGACACTTTCAATGAGTACATACATGGACACCAATGCTCCGATATTTACTTTTTATCTTCCCCATGCTGACAGTCCGCGCATAACATTTTATTTTGCAAGACAGTTGTATTCAGACAAAGTCCCTTAAAGTGTTTTATAGTCTTTTATTCAGATTAAAGTGTAATTTATAGACTTAATCAGTTAACTACGAAAGTTGAAATAATTAGTCAAATTATTTTGTAACTGATTTGTTGTGTATATCAAAAAATATACAGTAAATATTTCTTAAGGAGGCTAATAATACTGACCTTAATTTTTATTAAATTAAAAACTGCTTTTATTCAAGAAATAAACTATAAGATATACGATATACGACTTATTATGACTCCAGAGTAATGTTTTTTTAGGAAACACTGTGAGCATTTTCCGAAACAATTTAATTGAATGGGAGGGCAAAAAAAGCAACTCATGTAAACACCATGATCGTATTATTGTCTTATTCAGGTTAAAGTAAATCATTAGATTACTGATAACCATGTAAACATAGTCACAAGCCCCAACCCTAGACAACAGAAGTTCAGTATTTTGCTGACAGCCTTTTCACAGGTTAGTAGTAAGCTGATGTATTTTCATAATGCAAATCTTAAATTCATGCTAACCAACAAATGATCAAAGGAAATATATTAATGTAATTCAAATATATAAAATATGAAACTTTAATTATATTTTTCTATTAAAATTATTTTTTAAAAGATTTTGTCAAGTAAAAGATTTTTCCAGAGTCCTCCACCATAATTTTGAGGCTCAAAAGTGTCGATTCAGGCACCGTTTTGGCACCGGTATCGTTTTAAAAAGTATCGATTTAGCACCGGTATCGAAATAATCCCAAACGATACTCAAGCCTACTTTTAAGTCTCATCTAAAAAAAATCATGCTTTTTGATTGCAAATAATTAATCTTAATCTGTTTTATATATTTTGCTTATTTTGCTTATTATATATATATATATATATATATATATATATATATATATATATATATATATATATATATATATATATATATTTAGTATAGATTTTGTATGCTGGTCTTTTTGTAAAGCACTTTGGTCAACATCTGTTGTTTTTAAATGTGCTCTATAAATAAATCAAACAGACTATAAAGTCACTTCCCTTAATCACAGCATGTGCATTCACAGGTTTAAGAGAAACGTCCATAGGAGCAGGGAAACATCCACTGAAGACGGCGAGCCAGGGAGAAGATAAGGTGAACCATCTGACTTTGATTCCTACTGTTCTACATCTGGAAACGGGGAGGTTATATAGGGGGTGATTGCTGGTGCAGGTGAGTGTAATTAGTATTCAGGTGAAAGTGCTCGAATGTGATGAGAGGTGGCTGGTGAAGGGAACTGAGGGAGCTGAGGGAACAAGATGGTGAGGGAGAATGGTGTTTGAAGCAGCAGGAACGAGCTGGGGATGTGACACTTTAATTTATAAGGGATTTATAAAGCATAAATAGTCCTTACTTTAGATTAGGTCACAAAACTGCATGACGTTGACTTAAAAAAGCATTTATGAACATACATAGTAACCATTACTATATGCCTGAACAATGAGATGCATGTTAATTAGAATTTACTTGATTACCGACTATACTTAAATAACTAGTTTGTAAATAATGTAATAATAATTAAAAAATAATCATTATCAAAGTATGAAAATACAAACATTAAGCACATTATAAATGTGCTTATAAGTTAAGAGTACAGCATTTGTAGCCGTATTAATAAACTACTTACTAATGTCTATAAATGTAGAGTTAACGCTTAACAGATAATCAATTAACTGTTTGCTAATGCTTAATAAATGATTCAAAGTAGTTATTATAATGAGTTACCATGCATAATCGGGATCCTTAAAATGTTTAGTTAACCATTAACTACTAGTACTTTTAATTTTAACTAATGCTTAATTGTAAACAAATTACACATTAATTAATGCTTAATTAATGCATTATTTTGGACCCTTAAAATAAAGTGTTACCTTCTTACAGTGTAGTTAATAAGCCACTACTTAATAGTGAGAATTAGTACTAAAATGTTAACCAAAAATAATCATAATTGAACTATTCGTAGCCGTTATTTTTGCCTTTGTAAAGTACAGTATGTTTACCACATGCAAAATGTCCTCCAAGAAAAACGCTACAGCGTGCATTGAGGATAAAAGCGAGTAAACACTCCGCATGTCTTTGATGAACTAAATGCGCTTCACTAAACCATTGACCTCGGCCTGCGAAAGCTACGATTTCATTTGCTGAGTAAACAGCTCCGAAGCGCGTCTAAACAACAACGCCTCTGAAGAGATGAAGGAAATTACCCTTCCTCATTTAGCGGCTCTGATTAAAGCGGAGGAGGTCCGGTCAGCCACTCCAGAAAGAGTAAATTATACAGCGCTGCCTCTCGTCCTCAATGGTTCTTGAGTAGATGGCTATTTGCTGTCAACAATTTCAGGCTCAAAAACGATATTTTACTGTGTGCGTTTCCATCTCGGACGCATCCTTTCATTAGCTTTCCATTAGAAGCAAAGGCCTGCCGGTTATCAAGGGGGGATAAAGAGCGCTTGTGTTTTTTGTGTGTCGATGGCTCTTGAGAAACGGGTTTGATGACCTTCGGTATAATGGAAATGTGAAGACGGATGATCAGATGAGAAAGTGTGTAATGTTCCAGCTGAATGTATTTACTTATTTATAGCCATTAAATAGAGATTAATGACCAACAACATATTGAAAAGCAAAACATCACTGCCAAAAGAACAAAACCTTAAATTTACACCCGGCGCAAGATGTGTTTGGTGCAATTTGTTGCTATTTTCAGACCAGCGCAACTGTAGTTTACATGTTTTGCGCCACATTGTTTAAATAGTGAATCCATTTGAGTCACTTTGTGGACTCATGGGTGTGCTGGTCTATAAAGGAGGTGTGTTAAGGTGCATTGTTGGTTTGAGAAACTTAAATAGACCGTGCCATTGACCAACTAAAAGCTGCTCTAAAGTTCAGCGCAGAGCACCAAAATACGTACACGTTGCTTAATACACGCAGGATGTACAGCAATACAAAAATATTTTTACATAAACAATTGAAGGATTAAAAGGTTACAAAAATATTATTTTCTACTTTTTTTCATGATAATTAGCATTTACATTGTTATTATTATTAACTGTATTATTTATTATATGCATATTTATATTTGCTTTAATAAAAACAAGTTTAGAGGAGGTCGAGCCTTCTCATTTATTGCTCCCAAACTCTGGAATAGCCCTCCTGATAACGTCCGAGGCTCAGACACACTCTCGCTGTTCAAAACTAGATTAAAGACCTATCTGTTTAGTAAAGCATACACTCTGTGCATCACTTAGCGGTATGATACATGAATGTGCTCCACACAGGTTTCTTCATCTCGTTTATATACACTATGAACAGCAGCTACGCTAATTATTCTCTTTATTCTCTATTTCCACCTGGGAATACTCATCCCGAGACCCTCAGACCACGCAGCGCCACTGATTCGATCGAAGACCAGCGACGAGATGATCCCAAGGTTTCCATAATCCTGGACCAGGCCGTATCCTGAGCTGCTGGTGTGGTGGTCATGGAGGAGTGGAGAGCATGAGACTGATTCCTGTGACGCTTTGGGGACAGACGAGTCTTCGCTGAGGTCCAGCTTCCAGCCTCCGGTGCCTAGACTGCAGCTCTGCACAAGACAGTTGGCCAGTGGAGAAATGGTCGTGCCCATCTGAGCCTGGTTTCTGTCGAGGTATTTTTTTTTTCCACTTTCGCCAATTGGTGAAGTTTTTTTCCTCGCCGCTGTCGCCACTGAGTTGCATGGTTTGGGATCTGCAGAGCTGCGCATGGATGGATTTGCTCTTCAGTATTTGGACTCTCAGTAGTGATTATTAAACCACACTGAACTGAGCTAAACTGAACTGAACTTAAACTTTTAAAAGTGAACTACACTGTTTCAATTTACTATAATCTTCTATGTGAAGCTGCTTTGACACAATCTCCACTATAAACGCGCTATACAAATAAAGGTGAATTAAACTGAATTGAATAGATTTGTTCACCTGTGGGGTTTTGGAGACGTCTGCATCACCATATGGGGCATAAGAACAGGACGTGTGTTTGGATGTAACTCAGTGTTTTGACCACACTTCATTATTATTGTTCATTTATTCCTTTGCTGAAAATTAGAACTGAATTTAGAAATAGTTTTGAAACAAGTCTTTGCGCTTAACAAATGAAATTAAATATGTAGGCTAATGCAGTGTTTCCCAACCCTGTTCCTGAAGGCACACCAGCAGTACACATTTTCAACCTCTCCCGAATCAAACACACCTGAATAAACTCATCAGAATATTAGAAGAGACTCCAAAACCTGAAGTTAAAGGGTCAGAAAAGGGAGACATTCAAAATATGTACTGTTGGTGTGCCTCCAGGAACAGGGTTGGGAAACACTGGGCTAATGGATGTCTTCAGTGGAGTGCATACAACACCATTTCCTTACTCCACCAAAGTAAAGGAGTAAAGAGTAAACGTAAAGTAAAGAGGCTGAATGGAGGAGGCTTGTACTTTATTTTTCGTGCTGCAGAAGCTCTGTTTAACTGTTTTCTCGCTAAGCGTTCAGTTTTTTCACTTACAAAGTCCGCCATGTAACTAACAAATGCACTATGACGTGATGCAACTGACTCCTAAAGGGAATGAGAAATGAGAATGATTGGTTTAATGCACGTTATGCTCAAAACACACCCAGAACTCATTAAGAGAATAAGCACAACCCTGTTAAACCATGCCCCGAGGCGCAAAGCGTATTTTTCTGTCCTTAAACAGGCAAAAGTGGATTCAAACACACTCTTAATGCTTTTGTTGCATGTGCTTTAAACTTTGTGGCTAAATCATTCAAATAGAGCCCAAAGACTGTTTATCCTCACTCAAAAAATATTCTCATTTAAAATGAGCTGAAACAACACAATTCTTGAGATTTTATTGGGACAACTTCATTTTTTATGTTCAATCTTAATAAATTAGTTAAAAGTGTAACGTTAACTCAATCGATTTGTGTTGGGATAACATTGTGAGGAACCCTGCATTTTTTACAGTGCTGACAGGATTTTTTGTCTGTAAACCTTTTTTTTTTTACTATATAAGTTATACTGTTATCCTGAGTGGTTTTTCATTTGCTTTTTCCCTTCTAAATCACAGTAAAAAAAAGTATGGTAGTCATTATTTTCCACAGAAAAATTAATAAACAAAATAATAAACAGGTTAAAATGCATTGCATGATGCATAAAATTCCCAAAGAATAAAGCTTTATATTTGCACTGTTTTTTTTTTTGACAATAAGCCAAGAGCTCACTGCAGGAATGAAGCAAGTTTCCAAGGCTAACACTTTTCTTGTTAGCCATGCTGTGAGAAATTACAGATATGATGGATTTCCAATGGGATTTCAGCTGGTTTGATATCTAGTCATTCACTCAAGTGTGCACTATCCTCAGTGGAAGAAGTGCAAAACGTAGCTGTTTTTGCTCTTGTTTTTTTGTCCTCTGGTTGTCGTCTTCTAATCCTCCATGTTGTTTGTAGACAATTTGATTAGTGACAATTTTGTAATTGAAGAAATTTACAAAATTGTGAATAGTTAAATATAAAGTGCAGCAATATCCTTTATTGTGCTTTATCAAATCTGATCATTCGTTCATTTGTGTGTGAGCTACAGTATTTTCACAAACAAGTCAGTAAATTAGAGTAAATGTCAAGAATTAATTTTTACTCATGTTTTATCTTTATCCATGTTGTTCTTGACAGTTTCTTTGTAGTTTGATAGAATATCAGCATTTTCTTGTAATTGAATCACCTTGACTGTGATTAGTCAAACTAACCAAGTGTAAACTGAATATTAATAGTGTGTGTTGATTGTAAACTTTTTCACATTTAGCAATTCATTTACCACATGTAAACTTTTCTGACTAGTGAGAAAGCAAAGCAGAGATTTGATTTGATTTTTATTTTATTGTATTTGTTATCTGTATTATTGTTATTATGTTATGTATTTAATACATATTTGTGATATGTTGTTCTTAAAAAAAAAGTCAAGATCACAATTGCAGCTTAAAGGGCACATAGGTTACCCCTTTTTTCATATTTAATATAAGTCTTTTGTGTCCCCAGAATGTGTCTGTAAAGTTTCAGCTCAAAACACCCATCAGATTATTTATTATAGCTGTTTGAAGTGTCTATATTGTAGCTGGAAAAAGGTTTTGCTTTTTTTTGTACTGGCCCTTTAAAGCTAGTCCTCCCCGCCCACCGTTCCCACGTGCCTGTCAGCAATCGCCGTCCTCGGCTGCCTCAGGAAGCAGATCTCACGTAACGTATGTGAGAAATACTACAGTAAGAACTTTAACAATCAGTATTTGATGTATTTTTTTGTGGAGTTGCAACAACGAGTCACACACAATGTCATTACAGAGTTCACGCACACACACAGCAAGGACACAAACACATAGCGCAGACATACACACACACATATAGCGCAGCAGACATACATACACACACACACACACACACAGAGAGAGAGAGACAGAGAGAGCGTTAAGCTTTGCACTCGTTTTGTACGCACATGTGACATGATACTGGTAATCTCCACTGCTGTATGGATATCTCTTATATTAATGTACAAAATAAACCTAATTTAACGTCCACAAACCGGGATTGAAGCGTCTTTTATAATTGTTCTGACACGCGGCTGTGCTGATGAAGTGAATCTGAAGTGAATCGCTATAATTCCTTACACACATGCTCTGTTTTAAAACATTTTAAACTTGTGAAACTCACTCTTGATCATGTTTGATGATGATTGATGATCCTAGCGAACTGAACAGATCTTTTATTCCCGGCTGCTTTGCGCTCATCCTCTCATGTTGATATGATTATACACGTGACTACTAGACATGTTAATGCGCTCAGCTGTCAATCAATATTGGTGGGCGGGGGGACCGCACTCCTACGTAAAGTTGCGGTCGATCTGAAAACCGCTCCAATTGGTCCACCGTTTTTATGTTGTTAAATTTGAAAAAAAAAGGACTGGGTGTGTTTATTTCACCCCAATATGACAGTTTATACACTATACTTACACACATTTCTGTCCAAACAGCTTGAAAAGTAGATTTTTCCCCATAGGTGCCCTTTAAAGAAAATCCAGTTATCCCACTAGGAATTATGACATTATTGTGGCATTTGCGTATATTCAGCTTGTAAATACAATCTTTCCAATGTGACATTAATGCACCAAAGGTTTGTATAGTTTTTGTAATATTTTGTGGTTGACACACTTAAACCAAGTTTAGTTGGATCTTTAAGATCTTGTAGTGTGCACTTGATGGTTTCAAATAATTTGATTCATTTGTTTAGTGTGCAAACTATACACAGTGATGTAAAGTAACTAATTACGAATACTCAAATGACTGTTTTTCTCAGGAATTGTAATTTACTGAGTCGTTTTATAAATGTGTACTTTTACTTACCCTTGAGTACATTTTTAGTGCTGTATCTGTACTTTTACTGCACTACTTTCCTTCAACTTGCAGTCACTACTTTATTTTTTCTTGTCTATGACGATTCCTGTTCAATCAAATCACACATAGAAGGTAAATCGCCTCATAATGAACTACCTCAAGACATGTCGATTTATAATTGCAGCAAACTGTTTGGAAGCATTAAAAGTGTCCTAGAAGATCTCCAAAGTCTTTACACGCATTGACCCAGAGACTGTTTAGATGCATGTCACTGATGAGAAGATGTCAGATGTTTACTGTATGATGACCAAAGTGGCCTTAAACACCCAGCAGGCACAAGAGGTCAACATAACATCAGATTGACATTGTACCCCATTTTGTTTGGAAATGAAAATCGTGTTGACGTCAGAACTCAAAGTCAGGCTGACGTCAATGTCCAACCTAAAATCAACCAAATATTAACATCTAATGATGTTACAGCTTGTCATTGTGTGGATGTTACCAATATGACGTCTATCAGATGTTGGATTTTGGTTGCCATGCCTGACGAATGAATGTCAGTATTTGACGTCAATATGACGTTGGTTTAAGATGTTGGCTCAACATTGGATTTTGGTCACTTTCTAGCACAACCTAAAATCAACCAAATATCAACGTCATTTGACGTCATTATTGGACATTAAAATAACGTTGTCCTTAGACGCTGGCTAGACATTGAATTTTGGTCACCTGACATCACAACCTAAATCTAACCTAATATTAACGTCTTATGATGTTGTGCACTTGCTGGGCAATAACTAAATGCACTACAGAATATTACGTTTACACACATCCACAAATTACATGTAAATGCATCAGTTTTTAACAGCGTAATACTCATTACTCTTGAGTACTTTTGAAAGGGCTACTTTTTACTCATACTTTGAGTAATATTTACAACAGATACTTTTACTCTACTTGCACTACATTTTTAGGCAAGTAATGGTACTTAAGTATTTTCAGTACTCTTTCCACCACTTACTAAACGTACAAGGATAAGAAGAGTGCAGAATACGGATGTCACGGTCACACAATGAAGACAAGGATCTCTTTTGATCAGTTTATTCAAACACAGTGGATTGTTCAACAGGAGAAGCAGGTAAGCGATATTCTTAGATGGACAGCAGATGAGTATATTGTTCACAACGTAAACAAAGATCTTCATTCAATCATCGGTATACAAAGTCATTTCCCTCAATCACAGTGTGTGCATCCACAGGTTAAGAGAAACATCCAGAGGAGAAGGGGAACGTCCATGGAAGAAGGCGAGCCAGGGAGGAGGTGAGGTGAACTGACTTCGATTCCAGCCGTTGTACGACTGGAACCCGGGAGGCTTTATAGGGGACTGGTGATTGCTGGTGCATGTGCTGGGATGTGAAAATGTATATGTTTTGGTTTTTATTTATTTACCCATATATATATATATATATATATATATATTTTTTTTTTTTTTTTTTTTTTTTTTTTTTTTACTATATATTTATTTTTTTACTATATTTACTATATACTATAGTATTTTTTATACTATATTTACTATATATATATAAATATATATTTATTTTTTTTTTTTACTTTGTTACCCTTCCTTCATGCTGTTTGTCCACATACTGTATTTTGCTTGATAAAGATCTTGAAGCATGCACTTGACCATAAACAGGAGGAGATCAGCAGGAGATCTAATGAGACCAAAAGGCAAGAAGTATTTAACCGTAATTGTGGCCTTTTGTTTGTTGTTGTTATACTAACATTCATTCATCGATATAGTTTAGGAGAATGATATAGTTTACGAGAAAGACATTTTGCAATTATATCTTGTGACACACGCACAAACACAATTAAGATTAGTTTTATAAAAGGAGCTAGATCAAGATCATGCTCTTTAAAAAAAAAATCTGGATTCCACACAATCAATACAGTATATGTTGGAAGAACATGAAGGAATTAAGTTAACTTGTTTTTTGTTTTACACATTTTTTACAAGCTATGTGGGATTCCAGCAGGCAGACGTCAGATGTTAAATTGACGTTTGACTACAAAATCAGACTAATTTTGTATTTTAGTTGTATATGAAAACCAGGTTGACATCAGAACCCAACGTCAGGTCGAAGTCAGACTTCAATGCCAACATGAATTTTGTGAAGTTTCACAAAGTAATTTCGAGAGGAGCACGTGATATGATTGACTGCAGCTGGCCACTCATCTACATTCACTAGTTAGCCAATCAGATTAACCCCAACTCACTATAAGTAGCCTAGCTAGAACTACTCTCTTATCTTCGTTTTTTGAAGAAACCCCCCATCCACCCCTTCTCCTCCTTTCTTCCTTTACCACGGGGAGCTCTCGAGAACCACCTGATCTCGTACTCCCCTCATATGCTCTATGGACCAGGCGGGAGCCCTGGGCTCACCTATCTCCGAGCTCAGGGTTCTCTCCCGGGACAGCATGCCAAACCTGCTAACAGTTGTCAAACAATATCTAAGTGTGAACTCTTGAAACTTAGTTCACGACACAACATAAAATCAACCAAAGATCAGCGACTAATGGTGTTAGTTTTTGACATAGTATGGACGTCACTATATGACATTGAACTTATCAATCAAAGATAAACGTCTACTGATGTAAGACTTTGAACGTTGTATGGATGTCATATCATGACGTTAAAATGATTTTGGATTTTAGCCGCAGCCTGAAATCAACCAAATATCAAAGCCAGATGACGTCAGTATTAAACAGCAAATTGACATAAAATTTTGGTCACCTTGTGTCACAACCAAAATCACCGCCCTATGACATTGTGACACAAAACAATTAAGCTGTCCTAAATCAAATGAAGAATTGTGTTGTTTCAGCTCATTTTAAATAAGTCGTTTGAACAAACAACAAATGCCTTTTATTTTGAGTGTGTGTGCATTTGTCAAGTGTGTCAACTATCCTTACTAGCAAGAGAACGTTATATTTTTGTCCTGGTATTCTTGTTTTTGTTCTAGATATCATTGATATTGTTTATTGTTGACACATAATTGACTTCCGAGGATGGAATTTGGCATTAGTAGCTCCAGTGATCAATTTGTATATATTAATGGTTCAGCATGTGCATCATTAAGTAAAATATCCTGGTAATTTCTCCTTTCCATATGGATTCCCCATCATATGAAACAGCTTTAAACCCTTGCAATTTGCATTTATATTCAGGGTTTATTTATTAGTCTGTAAAGAGTATTTATTATCAATAAAGAGTGAATTCGATCCTTCAAGGAGACTGCTTTTGTACATTACACCCTTTTTCTATCCAAAAAGTTGAATTTATTACACTGCAATTGCATTTAAGTTGAATCCACCTGTTTAGATGTACTGTATGCTGATCAATAACCTGATAAAAACCTTCACTGTTTTAGTGCACTAAGTTGCTTTGCCTTGAGGGAGCAAGCGCAGTTTTTGTAGTTCGATTATAGTGTTGTTGTTTTATCAGGATAAAGTGTTTATCGCGAGGGAAGTGTAAGAGTAATGGCTGTAGCAGCTTGTTGTTGTAGTACATTCATCCACATTAAATGCTCTGGCTCGCATCTGTTTGTGCAGCGCTGTAACCTTCGAGCGAACCTGATTTCTTCCACACAACTAAAAACCCAGGAATCATAAATCAGTGTATTGTTGTTGCGTGATGTTGCCCCACACCGTTGAGGATTCATTAATGCTGTAGTTTGTTCCATTGGGAAATCTTCGGGGTCTGAAGCAAACCCACGCAGGACCTGTTCAATTCCCAATGAAATACCTCTGATATTAAACCTCCGCGATATTAATAGTCTCTCTCGTGGATTTCTGTTGGTCATAAATCACGATTCTTCAATTGACCCTTCACCTTTCTTTGATTTGCGCATGAATTTACTGTGTGTCCCAAAAGCCGAATGTATTTGTTTACTATGTTTGTGTGTGTATTTAAAGGTATTTCTGTACAATTTCACTTGTCTGGAAATATTTCTAGCCCACGTTTACAGGAGGGTCAGGTGTGAGTTTAGGCTTTCTATATGATAAATGTTAGTCTTGTGAGCTCATTGTAGACATATATGTTGTGTTAAATGGACTTGTATCTGGTCTGAGCTTGTCCACTGAGACTGGCTGTCCTATTTTATGTTTAAAAAGGACAAACAAAATGGAAAACAAGCACGAACTACAGTAATATGTGTAGGTATCTAGAATGACTGTGAGGGAGCTACTGTCCAACATTTCTTTTAAGCTGCTATTTTTAAAATTGCCTTTTAGCTTTTTTGTAGTTGAATTGATTAGAATTGTTGAATTTTAAATGCTATCATGTACAGCAGGGGAAATAAGTATTGAACATGTTATGTTTTTTCCTGGAATATTTCTAAATGAGATTTTGACATGGAATTGTACCAGATTCTGGTAAAAACAATACAATGTTACGACCCTGGTCTAGGGTCAAGGCCGCAACATAAAAGACCCGACAAATAAAATTCACTTTTAATGACCCCTTCATGTAGGGTCTCTTTATTTTTATCACCAAGAGAAAAAATTGCGTGAAGCCAAATACCTCGGGGTGACCCACAGAAAAATAATAAACAAAAATACACTAACTAAACACCCAAATGAAACTTACTACACCTAATAAAATAACAGAAATAAAAATACTAAATCTACACCTTTCTCCCTGACTAACAAAAAAACAGGTGAAAATATTTAAAATAAAGAAAAAGTGGCGGCCAACCCCTACTGCCTCTTACCGTGTATATATTTACAATATTAACAATCAACAAACCAAAACAAAAACAATAGGAAGGGGAAACACGGATGGGTATACAACACAAAGTCAACACTAGCACAACAGCACGAGAAACACAATCAACGAAAACAACTCAACAACAGGAATAACTTTTTCACAATTTCAACAACACAGCAACAAATTTCGCTCTCTCCCGCCCTACGCCCGATGTTCTCTTTTTAAAGGACGCCCTGGGTAACCTCCTCCAATCCCAGGGCACGTCGCCTGCGTAGTTAGGGCGGGGCCTGCAGGTGGAAAGAGAAACACACCTGCAAACGCAACAACAAACATACAAAGAAAACAAAACAAATCTGAGAAATTAGTTGTGTGAGAAGGAGAAAGTGCTCAACTACTGAAACGTACACTGTAAAAAATAAATCTGTAAAATTTACGGTAAAAACGGCAGCTGTGGTTGCCAGTACTTTACCGTTAAAAATACGGTACGAACCGTAAAAGTAATTTCTAATTTTTTACGGTAAACTACCGTATTTCATTAATCTATAGAGGTAATATGTCTGTATTTTGAATAACCAACATCTATACATCTTTTGTTACACATTTAGACACATTGCAGCCATATGCAGGTGGTGATGAGTAATTTACACTATGAACCAATGCTCATCACAATCAACTTTTCCCACAAGCAGTAAAGTGTATCAGTGTATAGAAGCTGCTCAGTGTCATGCACACAGTTACTAAACACCAGTATAGTAACACGCATAAAATTAAAGTCATGAAACATTGTTTATCAACTTTAGATAACATAAATCTAGGTAACATAAATCTCTAATGTACATAACTGATGGGGAAACAGCTAAAAATATCAATAGTAATGTCAACAAAAAGCATCAAAAGTGATGTGCCGTACAGGGAATTCTGGGAAAATCAATTTACGGTTATTCTCTGTATATATTAAGGAAACATACCGTTAACCAGGTTACGGATTTTTACTGTAGCATTTTTACAGTTTTTACCGTTGAAATCACGGCCGTTTTTTACATTGTATTTAATACTTTATATAAAAGGCTTTTTTAGTGCTGGCAGCTTAAAGACGCCTCTGACATGGAGAATGTCATAGGAATTGCTCAGGTGTGAATTTCTCTTCAACAGAGTGTCAAAATCTTGATGGTTCTGTGGGTGTCGTCTATCAAATCTGAGCTTTAATTTGTATTTTCTATTGGATTCGAGTCAGGTGATTGGCTGGGCCATTCTACAGTTTGATTTTCTTTCTCTGAAAGTAATTGAGAGTTTCCTTGGCTGTGTTTTTGATCATTGTCTTGCTGAAATGTCCACCCTGGTTTCATCTTCATCCTCCTGCAGCTGGTATTCATTTACAGAGGAAGGGCAGAGGGTTGTTAAAGAACTATTAAGAGTTTTCAGCTGCTGTCTGGGCTTTCACTGCCTTTCTACACCTCCCTTCATGTGTTTGTAATCTTATTAGATTAGTTTTCTTTATTTGGATGTCTTTAGTTGTTACCAATTTAACAATTCCAGTCCCTTGAGTCTTTTTCTTCTTCTATGTTGTGTTATTTTTGAATGAAGGCCCGGACACAGTATTTGGTTGATACTTTTACTGTAATAATAAACAATACAGCCCTTTAGATGGATGGCTTGCTGCAGACATACAACCTCCACAGCATGGCTGTCTCACAGCATCTGCTGCTACATTATCAAAGTTGTTATATGAACTGAAAATAATATGAACATTTTGCATAAAACACAACAGTCACAATTAACAACTGAACACAAAGACACGCCTGTAATAATAAACAATTCGGCCCTTTAGATGGATGGATTGCTGCAGATATACAACCTCTAAATAAAATAGAAAATCAAGTCAACCACATGGCCTTGCTAAAGAGCACAATCCAGTAGACATTATAAAAGCCATTGAACTTAAAAGAAAGCACATGTCACTACTCTACACTGAATGCTCTATGATAATAACACTGAATTATAAACTAAATGTAGGGATGGCTGACGTAAAACTGACGTTTCGACAGTGTCAAGATCCCGAAGCGCAAGGGTTTCGAAACACTGTACCGAAGCACCCAGGTCACGTGACTAAAGTGTTTCGAAACACCTGACTAACGCGATTCAAAGCATCGATCAGTTCAGAAGCGTTTCGAGACTTGGAGAATCTGCATTTGACTGACAGGGTCAAACATAAGCTTTTGTCACGTATGGCCTAGTGGACTGCGCGTGCTTGTTGTTACTGACTTCATATGACTTTTGGGTTCGAATCCCGACTTGTACAAATACTCCAAAATCGTGATTTTATGTATTTTAATCATGTTACTGTTTATGGTGTAGTCTAGATATGATACAGCTGCAAATACGCCATCGATTTAGCATCATTTTTGTAACTGTAAAACAATAATTTATATTTTACAGTACTGTGATGGTTGGGTTTAGGGTTGAGGTAGACGGGATAATAAATGAGAAATTTAATGAATAATATAAATAATTCTTGTTAACTTCTGTCCACAACTGTATCTGATCTAGCAACAGGCCTGTTTTATGAGCAAAACAAGCTATATTTATTCACAAAGTGTTTATTCGGATGTCAGACCAATGTTGAAACAAAACGATACACAAACAAAGCATCTCAAACTGATATTAAAGCATTTCAAAATAACTGTATCCGCCTGGATTTAAACCAACAATCCCCGCGTTGAAGTCAGGAACCCTAACCACTTCACTATATCACTTAAGGATTCACTCGTACAAAGTGGGGTTTAATACCTCAATTTGCTCAACTGTTCTTTGCTGAAGCTGTTCTAGTGCAATACATAAAAATGGCCACTAGGCATCACTGTAAAGTGGGGTTTTGAAACGTTTCGAAGCTTCGACACATTTGCTTCAACTGTTTCAGTGTTTCACGAAGCCTCGCTTTGCCCACCACTAACTAAATGTGCAAAATCGCTACTTTTTTAAGTTAATATTAATAAATTAAGACAGAGCATGAAAAACACCTACCCACAGCATGGCTGTCTCTTCTTCTTCTTCCTCTTTAGGTTGTATTGGTGGGTTGCGAACCAGCTTTTAGGTGCATACCGCCACCTACTGTGATGTATAGAGTGTGAAAAGAATTGATCTAGTTTCCAACCTATTTGCTATATCCTGTCTATTAAACCAATATTTCTAATAAATATTATAAATGTCCAGATTTGTTCCCCTGCATTTGGGCCATCTTTTAAAACACTGTCCAATGTAAATTCAGATAAACCCATTTTTAATAGTTCTTCAAATAAATATTCGCTTTCCCTTTCATACGTACTACACCAAAACAATACATGTTCCACCATTTCCCCTACTAAACATGAATCACATAAACCTGTATAGTGTTTCCCTGTAATATTCATTCATTCATTGTCTTTTTAGCTTAGTCCCTTTTTTAATCCGGGGTCGCATGTTTCAGGCAGCAGGTGCCATTCCAGCTGCGGTAACATCCATACACACTCATTCACATACATACACTATGGATAATTTAGCTCACCCAATTCACCTGTACCACATGTCTTTGGACTGTGGGGAAACCGGAGCACTTTAATAATTCTTCAGCCAGTTTATCTGCTTCTTCATTTCCTTGTATTCCCACGTGTGCTGGAACCCAGATGAAACAAATTGTTGTTCCAATTTGTTTAGTACTATATAACATTGTCATGATTTCCCATAATATGTCATTTCCATTTGTCTGTAATGATTGTAAACTTTAAGTACTGCCATTGAGTCTGAACATATTATAGCTTTGTCCACTCTTAACTTCATGTTGTGTTACGTCACTTCCAGTCTAACCTTTATGTCTGCAGTACCTCAAACGAACCACATGAGGGCACCCTTACATTATAAAATACACATAACTGCTGAATAATTCAGGAGAATTCACAATGAAAAACCGAACTTCATCACACCAACATCTGGGGAAAATTTCAAGTCAACAGCACCTTTAGAAATTTCTTTTTGGAGAAATGGTGACATGTTCAATTCTTATTTCCCCCGCTCTATACTATATGTATATTTTCAGTATACCTATGCGCAGTGGTGAAAAGAGTACTGAAAAATCATACTCAAGTAAAAGTACCATTACTTGCCTAAAAATGTAGTGCAAATAGAGTAAAAAAAAGTATCTGGTGTAAATATTACTCAAAGTATGAGTAAAAAGTAGCCATTTTAAAAGTACTCATGAGTAGTGAGTATTACGTTGTTAAAAGCTGATGCGTTTACATGTAATTTGTGGATGTGTGCAAATGTATTCTGTAGTGAATCTAGTTATTGCTCAGCAGGCACACACTGTCATAAGACGTTATTATTTGGTTATATTTCGGTTGTGATGTCAGGTGACCAAAATTCAATGTCTAGCCAGCGTCTAAGGACAACATTATTTTGATGTCCAATAATGACGTCAAATGACGTGATATTTGGTTGATTTTAGGTTGTTAGAAAGTAACCAAAATCCAACGTTGAGCCAACATCTAAAATATACATCATATTGACATTTATTCATCAGTTATTGCAACCAAAATCCAATGTCTGATAGATGTCAATAGTGGTAACGTCCACACAACGTCAAGCTGTAACATCATAGATGTTAATATTTGGTTGGTTTTAGGTTGAACATTGATGTTAGCCTGACGTTGAGTTCTGACGTCAACCCGATTTTCATTTCCAAACGAAATGCAATGTCCCCATGACGTTGGGATACAACGTCAATCTGACGTTATGTTAACGTCTTGTGCCTACTGGGTGTTTAAGCCCACATCCGTCATCTTCTCATCAGTGACATGCATCTAAACAGTCTCTGGGTCAATGCGTGTAAAGATTTTGGACACCTTTTTGGACCCATTTAATGCTTCGAAACAGTTTGCTGCAATTATAAATCGCCCATGTCTTGAGGTATTTATTATGATGAGATTTACCTTCTATGTGCGATTTGACTGGACTCACAGGACTGATTTTTCTAATCCCCATAGACATTCATTCATTCATTTTCTTTTCGGCTTAGTCCCTTTATTAATCTGGGGTCACCACAGCGGAATGAACCGCCAACTTATCCAGCATTTGTTTTATGCAGCGGATGCCCTTCCAGCTGCAACCCATCACTGGGAAACACATACACACTTATTCACACACACATAGCCTACCCCATTCCATTTCACAAGTACCGCATGTCTTTGGACTGTGGGGAAAACCGGAGCATGCGGAGGAAGCCCACGCGAACGCAGGGAGAAAAAGCAAACTCCACACAGAAACGCCAACTGACCCAGCCGAGGCTCGAACCAGCAACCTTCTTGCTGTGAGGCGACAGCACTACCTACTGCGCCACTGCGTCGCCCTCCCCATAGACAATAAAAAATAAAGTAGTGATTACAGGTTGAAGGAAAGTAGTGGAGTAAAAGTACTGATACAGCACTAAAAATGTACTCAAGGGAGAGTAAAAGTACACGTTTTTAAAACGACTCAGTAAATTACAATTCCTGAGAAAAACTACTCAATTACAGTAATTGTATTTGTAATTAGCTACTTTACACCACTGCCTATAAGTATCCTAAAAATAAATAAATAAAACAAACGTTACTTTAAAACTATGGTCACACTTTACAAGGTTCCAGAGGCCGCTGTCGACTGACTGATTTACTGACTGACCAACCGACTGACGAAATGCACCCATGTGTACCTCTGGCTACATAATTCGCGATCTCCAGAAACGTACATAGGGCTACGTTTTCAGAATGAGTCCGTGTTGGTATATTCAGAGCAAACAATTAAAATAGAGTCATATTGGTATGTGCACTTTAATAATAAGACAAGAGTATTATAAAGCGGCCTAAACTACATTACATCACATCACGCTTAAGGAAAACGGCTGAAACTAATTTGGCGTGTTCTTTTGTACACATCTACTGTCAGGGGTGTAGCGGACATTTTAAAAGTGGGGGGGGGACGGCTATATGAGATCATACGTTCGTATAATTATTAATCACCTGTTTTTAAATGGTCTGGCTCTAAAAGTGAGTGGGACGGATCCCCCCTGTTCCCCCCGGTTGCTACGCCCCTGTCTACTGTTGTTATTAGTGTGATTTTAACACACACATCTTCATTCACCATCAAAACAGATCACTGTGTTCTCCTTGTAAAAGCTCTCAGCATTTAAATCCAATTAGTGGATTCTCCCAGAGGAGTGTTTATGTGTGTGCATGTGTGTGTGTGTGTGTGTGTGTGTGTCTGTGTGTGCATGCATGTGTGTTTCTGTTTGATTAGTGTCCCTGTTATGTGTGTGTCTATTGATGTGTGTGTGTTCTGTGCATGTGTATGCGTTTTGTGTTTTCGTGTGCGTACCTGCATATATGTGTGTGTTGGTGTGTATGCGTGTATCTGTGTGTTCTGTCTGTTTCTGTATATTTAGCGTCTGTTATGTGTGTCTGTTCATGTATGCATACGTGTGTGTGTGTGTGTGTTCTGTGCATGTGTATGCATTTTGTGGTTCTGCGTGTGTACCTGCATATATGTTTGTGTTCCGTCTGTTTCTGTATATTTAGTGTCTGTTATGTGTGTCTGTTTATGTATGCATACGTGTGTGTGTGTGTGTGTGTGTGTGTGTGTGCGTGTGTGTGTGTGTGTGTGTGCGTGTGCGTGTGTGTGCGCGTGTGTGTGTGTGTTTTGTGTTTGTCTGTGCTTTGTGTGTGTGTTCTGTGCATGTGTGTGTGTGTGTTTTGTTTGCATGTGCTTTGTGTGTTTATGCGAGTGTGTGTGTGTATGTGTGTAGGTAAGAGTGTGTGTATGGTTGAGTGTGTTTTGTGTGTGTCTTTTGTTTTGCGTGTGTGTGTGTTTTGTGTACATGAGTGCATGTGTGTGGGTAAGTGTGTGTGTGTGTGCGTGTGTGTGTGTGTGTGTGTGTATGGTTAAGTGCATTTTGTGTGTGGGTCTTCTATGTGTGTGTCTGTTGCATGCATGTGTTTTGCCTGTGTGTTTGAGTGCGTGTGTGCATGTGTGTGGGTAAGTGAGTGTGTTTGTTCTGTGTGTGTGTGGGTGCGTTTTGTGAGTGTCCATCTTCTGTTTGTATGCGCGTGTGTATTTTGTGTGTGCGTCTTCGGTATGTGTGCGCATATGTGCATGTGTGTGGGTAAGTGACTGTGTGTGTGTGTGTGTTTTGTGTCTGTGTCTTTAGTGTGTGTGTGGATATGTGCATGTGTGTGGGTAAGTGAGTGTGTTTGTTTTGTGTGTGTGTGTGCGTGTGTGTGTGTGTGTGTGTGTGTGTATGGTTGAGTGCATTTTGTGTATGTCTATCTTCTGTTTGTATGTGTGTGTGTGTTTTGTGTCTGCGTCTTCGGTATGTGTGTGCATATGTGCATGTGTGTGGGTAAGTGTGTGTTTGTGTGTTTTGTGTATGTATGTGTACGCATGCTTTGTGTGTGTGTGTGTGCGTGTATGTGTGTGTGTGTGTGTGTGTGTCCACCTGAGAACACCTGAGCTCCTCTGAGATGATGTGAGTTTGCTGCAGTGTGACCTCTGACCTCTCTGTGAGACCTGAGGGCTGATCTGTGTCTCCTCACAACTGAGCGTCCCCCTGTCATCTCTCCGTCGAGCTCTCATGCGTGAAACAGACCACCAGCAGCCCACCTGAACACCTGCGCACAGAAGCAGATATAGAGCAGGTCAGACCAGACTTTTTCATTCATATTTCACATCTTCACATCTATATACTTTGAAATCTGGCACAGCACGCAATTTCTGTGTTACCAAATTACACAGATGAACCAACAAATACAGTTAAATTCAGAATTATTATTAGCCCTCCTGAATTTTTAGCCCTCCTGTACATTTTTTTAAAGATTTTTTCAACACATTTCTAAACATAATAGTTGTAATAACTCATTTCTAATAACTGATTTATTTTAGGTTTTCCTCCAGGTGCTCCCCCAAAGTCCAAACACATGAGCTATATGTGAATTTTTATGTCATGTCATTTTCATCCACTTATCCGGGGCCGGGTCGTGGGGGCAGCTGTCTTAGTTGAGAAACCCAGACTTCCTTCTCCTCAGACCCTTCCTCCAGCTCCTCCGGGGGATCCCGAGGTGTTCCCAGGCCGGCCGAGAGACATAGTCCCTCCAGTGTCCTGAGTCTTCCCCGAGGCCTTTTCTTGGTGGGACATGTCTGAAACACCTCCCTAAGTAGGCATCCAGGAGGCATCTAAAACAGATGCCTGAGCCACCTCAGCTGAATTCTCTCGATGTGGAGGAGCAGCGACTCTACCCCGAGCTCCTGCCGGGTGACAGAGCTCATGACCATAGGTGAGAGTAGGGATGTAGATTGATTAGTAAATTGAGAGCTTTGCCTTTCGTTAGTCAGTCAGCTGGTAGCACGAAAAGAAACTGAAGCTGTTGCTGGCATCATACCGCCCCGTAGCATTCCATTTTAAAGTCAAAATGCAGCCATACATAGCTCTGGCTACATAATTCGCGCTCTCCAGAAATGTATGCGGGGGTTAGTTTTCACAATGAGTCTGTAAGAGGCTAAATTATCATATGCTTTTGTTTATATGGCAAAACATGTCTTTTTGACTCAAGAAGGTCCATACTGACTCCAAAGGCAGATACTGATTAGATCAGGGCCTGGTGTGTGGACTTTGGGGGTTTTACGATGTGGTCACATGTTGATTGGTCAGTTTGAATGTCTCTGCATTTAGGCTTTAGTCACATGGTCAAGAAAGAGACAAAATAGGTGGTAAAACGCTGCTCTGTCTCTTTTCCTGGGATCTTGTCTTTTCTGTAGACAAGTGGTCCCCAATTTTTGTCACCACGGACCGATCAACGCTTGACAATTTTACCACAGCTCAAGAGGGTGGGTATACGTAGTTTGCTAGGCGGTAAGGTTTGTTCCTGGTGAAGTTTGTTCCTCGCCACTGGCTTGCTTGGTTTAGGACTTGTGGAGCTGCGCATCGATGGATTTGCTCTTCAGTCTTCAGTGAATATTAAACCACACTGAAATGAACTAAACTGAACTTCAACTCTGCAAAGGGAACTGACACAGTTTCAATTTACTACAACTTTGACACAATCTACTTTGTAATAGCGCTAAAGAAATAAATATGAATTGAAGTGAATTGAACCTTTAACCATTTTCTCAGAGAATGACAAGCAGACAAAACATTGCTGCAGCTCTGATGCAAGTTTTATTTATGGGGAAAATTAAAAAGAACTGTGCTATCAAACCTCCACATCCGTTTCGGATGCCTCCTGGACTACCTGGGGAGGTGTTCCAGGCATGTCCCACAAGGAGAAGACCACAGGGAAGACCCAGGACACGCTAGAGAGACTATGTCTCTCAGCTGGACTGGAAAAAGCCTCGGGATCCCCACAGAAGAGCTGGAGGAGGTGTCTGAGGAGAGGGAAGTTTGGGGTTCTTTCCTAAGACTGCTGCCCCCGCGGTTGAAATTTGGTTGAAAATGAATGAATGAATGAATGAATGAATGAATGAATGAATGGGCTATCGAAATGTGTATATTCCATACAAAATATGAAGCTGATTGGTCAGTTCTTGTCACGTGACTCGCGGAGCACTCGCGCCATGCTGAACATGATTTCAACTAGGTGCGCCTGGGAGTCTTGAATGCGCAGTATGTGAACGGCTGCCGTCATTTGCGATCTCCAGCAGTTGATCTTCTTCTTGCACAGACATGCTGGATTCAACTGATTTGTTGATAAATGGCTTGTGGATCCATTCCTTGCCAGTTTGTGGGTTCACTGGGCCTTTTCCCCTCCGCAAGGAAAACTTCCAAAGACGTCTGTTTCTTAATCATTTTGCTAGTTTGTGAGTTACATTTTGATGCTCAAATGATCGAGATGTAGCCGTGAGAATGATTTTTCAAAATAAAAGATCACTCAAACTATTTGATAACTGATTCACAGAGCAGTACCACCAGGGATGAGCAGTATTTATGATACAAGCATGTCAAATACACGTTTTAAAGACAAAATAGTATTTTTTAATTTGTTTTATGGGGTTTATGAAAATGGGTTCATATTTTGTATCAAAACACTTTAGTGTCTTGTATTTTTGTATTTTCAAAATACTGTAAAATATTTGTAAGAAGTCTACAAAAGTGGCCTTTAAAAGTGGTGTTTTCCCACTTATTTGCCAAGGCTTGAGAAAAAACTGATTAATATTGAAGAAGTTGATCAATAGTTGGAGTATGGATAGAAATTATACATTCACATATGAAGAAAGTAACAGACAAATAGGGGGGAAATTTGGGAGAAGGTCAAAATCAGACAGGAGAATGTGGGCTAAACAAAAATTCCCCTGAGACGTTAGCTGCTATAAATCAACATAGACAACAGACGTGGTAAAAAGTGGTTCGCTTTATTTACAATAAAGATAAAAAAAAGAATATTTAATCACGCAAAGTATATATACAAATGTGTACAATAAATGCTAAATAAGTAAACAAATCAATTTAAACAAACCTGATAGAGGGAAGGAAAATAAGCGAAGCCAAATCAAAGAAAATAACAATTTAAACATGCGAACTAATCCCTTCCTCACCTCTAAATAACTAAAGAGAAATATGAAAATAGAAAAAACACCTTCGGCGTCACAAGCCCCTTACTAAACTGTACTCACTGGAAAAACATACAAAGAGAAACACCCACTTCTGACCTAATGGATTAACAGAGAATCAACTGAGTGTGTGTAAAAATGTAAAACTGATATGGAATGGACGGAAGATACCTTAATTTTACTTCACTTTCACTTCCCCTTTAGTAGATTTAGGCAGATTTAGCATGGACGTTCAGAATAGATGTACAACTCAAGACAACTAAAGCGAACCAGAGAACAGGACAGGCAAACAAATGTCATAGAGAAAAGCAGAGCAGTGACAAGAGAAAAGGATCCCCCCACCCCCAGTCTTCACAAGAGTGCTTAAATGACCCCCATCCTCTTCTGATTGGTCCACTCGTGAAAACTCTGCAGACCAATCAGAACATTAGGGAACAGCAGAGCAACACCGCCAGGCATGTAACAAAATCAGAGGAGGGCGAATAATTCTGACTTCAACTGTTTATTCCAAAACCCAAAGCAGATCCAGCTTTATGTAGCACTTTCAGATAAACATGATGCTTTCTGTCATTTTGGTGCTTTTGTTATATGGAAACAAGCCTCATTTTGTGTTCCCTGTCCAGCTTATCCATTAAAATAATTTCGCCAATGGCGGGGTCAGACAAGATGAAGAGAAACTGATCTAAATGCAGTGCTTTAACAAAAAGCAGAGCCTGTAAACCACACGAGAAATCATGTAACCGTGTATGAAAACACAAACATCAGACAAAGTAGTGAGCAAACTGAGGGTAATAAACACACAGGTGAATGAGAAAGAAAGTAGGTGTGCAGTGTAATAGGTAACTATGACAACAAAAGAGTGGCTAGAACCAGTGTTGAGGACTGAAACTCAGTGCTGTAATAACAGGCATGTCTGGATTGAATCAGAATACTTTTTCAGTCTCTTTCTAAAGGGCACCAATGATGCTAAATCATCTTCTGTAAGGTGTTTGGACAGAACTGTATGTAGGTATAGTGTGTCCACAGTCATATTGGAGTGATATAAACACAAAAGGTTTCTGTGTTTTTAAATTTCATGAGGTTAAAATTTCCATCCACCAATATTGATTAGCAGAAGCATATTTACGTGTCTCCATGTAATGTGTATAAACATGTCCACAGAACAGGATTTGCAAAGAAACTAGGATTAAATGATCCATTTTGATCAAATCACCATTGTGTGGCACTGCCCTTAAAGGCCCAAAGGCCTCAAAAACTAGTTAATCCAACTACGCCACCCTGGTGAGGAACCAGGGAAATACACCCAGTTAGGACGCAGACACGTGGTAACGTTTTACCACGTTGAAGGCAAGGAATAGATGAAGTGAGACAGGAGGAACAATACAAAAATACAGGTTTTATTTTAAGAGCACAATTTAAAAAAAGTTCACAATGAATAAAACACAGTATAACATCCCAGCCAGGCGTAGTGAGAGCAGAGTAGTCCAGCTGCAAATCTGAGTGGTAATTTAACCCAATACAATATTTATTTATATAGCACATAAAAAAACCCCACCAAGGTTGACCAAAGTGCTGTACATAGGAGTACTGAAGACAGAGAAGCAGAATTTAAAAGAAACATTTAACAAATAAAAGCAATAAAACAGTGATCAAGGAGTATTAAAAGTTAGAGAAAATTAGATAGGTCTTTAAAACAGACTTAAACACAGAAATGGGGGAGGAAAGTCTAATGTGAATTGGTAGAGTGTTCCAGAGATTAGGACCAGCAACAGCAAACGCTTGATCAGTTCGCTCGCAACCAGTTTGTCTAGTTTGTACGTCGGCAGCCTTAAGACGCAGAGAGGAGCTGACCACGACGATGCGGAAGAGCGGGTCCAAAAATCAGGTAAGACAAAAACAGAATCCAATAACAGTCTGAGAATGTTGTAAAATCCGGAAATGTGGTAAAAATCAGACGAGGGCTTTTCTTTTTCTGGACGGCTTTTTTTTTTTTTGTAAATTGTTGGTTGGGTTTAGGGAAGGAAGCGGGTGGGCGGGTCAATCGGTAAAACTGCTTGGGTTTAGAAAAGGAGGAGGTTTAGTTGGCCAATTGGCCAGTCGCCCAGTCAATCATTCAGCCAGTCGGACGGACAGACGGTCGTTCGACAGTGGCCTCTTGTGGGTTTACGCAAGAACGGCGCGGACGAGAACGACGCAGGTGTGAACGGCGCTCGCGAGAGACGTTTGAGAAGCGAAAAAGCATGTACAGCGGCCTCTCGCGAATTCGTGAAAACAAAAACTGCACAAATACGTACCTCCCGGGACGTATTTCACAGTCTCCAGAAATGTCCACGGGACTATGTTTTCAGAATGAGCCTGGGTTGAGATTTAGCGTTGACAGAGGGGAATATTCACCAACTATTGAAATGTACAAACCAATAATTAAATTAACTTAACAAAAAAAAAATTGCGCTGTCAGTATTATCCTAGACATGCAGGAAGGGTTAAATCTCCTCTCTCCTTGAGTAGTACTGCCCCCAAACACATATGAACATTGTGATTGGCTGTGCCTTTCCCTGCTGTCATGTGAGAAGCTCACATATTTCAGAATTAACAGTGCCAAAACTGTGCAGGGGAATTTCCTGTGTGTGAGGTGTGTGACACAGCAAAAAAAAAGGTGGACATAAGGAGCTTTTTTCCACAAAATCTGATTTATACTTCCGCGTCAAGCGCATGCGTATACTCCGGCGCAGCCTTTGCATGGTTGCATAGCCCTCGCCGTGGCCGCCGCTGACCCTGATGCACACCTCTCATAAAAATGTAACTACATGTCACAACGACATGTAGCGCAAGCTCTGATATTGGTTGACTTGGTAGTGCTGACGGCGAGACCGAGAGCCACGTTAACCCATTGGAGCGAGTGTTTACAAGTGTCGAGTCCCCTAAAGGAGCTTCAAATGGAAAGTTTTGTTTAGTGTTTACCTTATGATTAAAGTTGTTACACGTCCGCGTCTGCACTTGTTCATTAAGGTAGCGTTTAGAAAAAACAAAACACCAGCGAAGAAACTCGACACAGAGGAACATAAACACCTACTGCCAGCTAGTGTTTCGGAAGTGTTATTGCAGGGCTACACAAACAGAGCACAGAAGTATAAATGTGGATCGTGCCAATTACTCGACGCATAAGTATAAACCAGGCTTAAGTCACATAAAGTCATGTTCGCTTATGAGTGAGTCCATCATGATAATACCATTAATGCTATAAAAAAG
>NC_079451.1:48135977-48355977 GCF_903798145.1 Danio aesculapii | reverse complement strand
CCCTGGGCTCACCTATCTCCGAGCTCAGGGTTCTCTCCCGGGACAGCATGCCAAACCTGCTAACAGTTGTCAAACAATATCTAAGTGTGAACTCTTGAAACATTATTACATGAACATTCCTGCAGGTAAGGTTTAATTTCTCATCCAAATCCACTGATAAAACACTATTTTTTTGTTCTGATCTCAGTAGATATTCATGTTTTGAAGCAAGCAGAACACTCTGACTACTGATTACAGGGAAGGTTTTGTTGTTGTGTTTGCCTCATCTGGTCTGGACGGCGCACACTGCTGATTGGCCCCGTTCCCCGGCGTCCCCTGGACCGTGTAGATGCACACGGAGGGCCAGCATGTCACACAGTAACAGTAGCATCTGTCTGTTCCCTCCGCTGCTAACAAGCCCCTCTACACACTCTCATTCTGTCCGCTTTTGTCTGCAGGTTTTCCCCGCCGAGACAAATTCTCCTGTCTTTCCCACCTGGTATCTTCCGGAGGCATCAGCGTTCGCGGCTTTCTCATTTTGTCAGATCTTGTTGAGTCTGGAAACAGGAAATTTGTTTTGCAAATGACAGCGGTATTAAAGGCCATGTTTGATTCTGCGTGAGTCGACTAGCAAAGCGATGACTAAAGAAGACGTGCAAACAGAGAAAGTGAGTCTGAATTAGTTTTGGCCTCTTTGAAGACCAGTTCTGTCTGATCTGGATGATGAATGAAATGGAGGAAAACGGGCGATCAAAAACTTCCTGAAACTCTTTGTCATTTCAGCATCAGAGAGAGAGACGTTGATCAAAGTGAGCAGTTGTTGAGGTGAGATCAGCAGAGACTAGAGACGATGTGGCCTAGAGGTTAAAGTGCGAGACTATAGTGACCCAAAGGTTGTAATGCAGTCTCAGTTCACAGTTTAGCTACAAAAAGAAACAATAAAATAAGCTGCAAATTATATCTCAAGTCTTAGAATATCTTATGATAGCTTTGTTTGAAGAACAGATTCAGACATAAGTTATTTACTGAAAATGGATCTGACTGGTCTTATCGAAAAACTATTTTCAATTGAACACAATCATGAATTATTATTGCGAAAGATCTTCCAGTTAAAATACCTGAAACTTATGACAAGCCGTTTTCACTTTTACTCATTCTCAGGATATGTATTCTTGATATCAACAATCAATATTCTTGATATCAACAATCAACATTCTTGATATCAACAATCAACATTCTTGATATCAACAATTCAGTTCTTGATATCAAAAAGGTAATAGTCGATATCAATATTAAGTTTCAACTAAACTAGTAACAATGATAATTCTTGATATCAGCAATGATGTCACCATTCACAGAGATATAATTGTTGATATCAAGAATTTATATCCTGTTATGCAATAAAAGACAAAATGGCAATTCTGGAAAGCCGTTTTTACTCTTATTGCTTAACCGGATATGAATCCAAATTCTTGATATCAACAACTTAATTGTTAATATCCAGAATGCTAATTGTTGATATCAGGAATTGCATTTCCACTAGTAACAATGTTAATCCTTGATATCAACAATTCAGTTTCACTAGTTAAAATGTTCATTCTTGATATCAGGAACTGAATTTGAACTAGTAAGAATTATAGTTCTTGATATCTGTAATTGAATTTTCACTAGTTAACTGTCACCATAGACTGCCATAAACAAACAAAACAATAGTTTGTTTACAATAAGCATTGACTAACATTACATTACTTATTATCTTAACTATTATCATTGAATTTATTTTTTTACTTAACCTTTGTTAAAAATATTTCTGACTGCTGTCTACAAAGAATTAAAATGTATTAGTAAATGTTGAGATTAACAGTGACTAAGGCCCTGTTTACACTAATATATTTTTGTTTTAAAACGCATAAGTTTTCCTACGGTTATGCCATCCGTCTACACTACGCTGCTTTTTCGAGCGCCGAAAATGGAGCGTTTTGGAAACGCTGAAGAGGCCGTTTTCATTCTGAAATGCTGCTGCTCCGTCTCAGTGTGGATGAGGAGAAAATGGAGTCATCTGAAAACTGAGGCGTGGCTGCAGATCTGATTGGGGCTTTTTCCTCAATATTAAGTAGGCTACACACAATTCAGTCTTGCATCCTCTCCTTGTAAGTTCAGACTTTGCAAGTTTGATATGAAAAACAAACTCCAGAGGACACGTCGGGTAAATCTTTAAAGGGAAAAGTGACTTTATAACCTCATTCACATCACCCTGGCTATGTTATTTCACTTTCTTAACAATAAAATGAAAACATGATATGAGGAACTGCCTATTTTCATTTTGATATTACCTTAACAGACAGCAGAAATGTTGAGGCGTCATGTAGCTACATATTTATATGAGCGTCATCGTCACTGTATGCATATTTATAACAAAACGAAGCCTATATCATTACTGAGTCCTTTCATTTTCATTGAAAATATGAAACATACCCTCTCTCTTTTGCTGAATATCAGTTTAAATAATCAATAATGGCCATTATAAAAGTATAACGTACGATAAGTTTATACATTATAGGAAGTAAAGGCAAGCAATCAGTCATATACAGAATGTACGTGGCTAACTTTGCGCTCAGCCAAAACATGTTACCTTAGACAAGTAATAGATTCAAAAGACCAAAGGCGGGGAATATGTTGTTAGATATAGACAACAAGATGAATTCAATATCAAGTTTAACAAATATAGTGAGATTGGATCCAGCGGTAGATTAGTGATGAACAGTCCAATGAGCACAGCTCTCATATGGGTAGATATGCTGCAGCGCATGCCAAAGTGTGTGTGTGTGTGTGTGCTCACGTGATGTGGTGTAGACGGAGAGTTGTTCAGAAACACTGGGTGAAACGCCTGTGTGGATACGATTCATTTTCATTCTAAAACGCCGTTTTAAAACTAAAACGTACTAGTGTAAACGGGGCCTAAGATAATCGGTGCAGCTCCTCTCCCCTCCGTTAAGGACATTTTCTTTTCACGGTGCTCCAGCAAAGCTGTCCTATGCTGCCTGTCTTGACTCCCTGGTAGAAGAAATATTGTATCTTAATGGGACATTCCTGCTTAAATAGGTTAAATAAATAAATAAATAAATTGTGAAGGACTCCACCCATCCCTACTTCCAGCTCTTGCTATAAGGAAAAAGGTTTTGGAGTATTAACCTTCGCTCACTTGTCTCGGTTAGAATACTCAACGGTTTCTTTCCACAAGCTGTTAGGGCCCTCAACTCCAATCATCTTACCTCCTTCTGAAATATTATCCCCAATCCCAGCTCCCAAAACCAGGATTTCCTATCCTCCCCACCACACCACACCACACCACACCACACCACACAAAAACCTCAAAGCAATATGCAAGTCTGACTGTGCCTCACACAGGTGAGTGGGCTTGACAAACCACCTGTAGAAACACTCTTCTCTCCATATGCACCAGACACTTTTCTTAAACTCCATCATACAATCCCTTAATAACAATGTTCACTTGTGAATGTACAGTACCACAAATCAGAGAGGGGTCCAGATGCAGACCTGGTGCAGTTGCAATCTGAGCTGCATGCAATGCTTTTTAATGCACACACCTAACCCTACCCCTCACTATGACGTTATTAGCTCTATTGAGTGCATTGTGTCTGACAAGATTTGCAGCTTCAGCTTGCATAATCAAGGCTGCTATTGACATAATATTGACAAATCCTGTTGCACTACTTGTTTTCTTCAACCTTAAATACTTCTTTTGCACAATACTGCTCTGTCTTATGGTAAAATACTTGTATAGTCTGTCTTAGGTGTTGTGTATAGTTAAGTATTTAGAGTATATGTATAATTAGTAGTTAGAATTGTTAGATTCTGTAAGAAAAATATCGGTGTTAAACTTTATCAACCCTTATCAGTGACTTCCAGTATGGATATTATTTATTAGAACTCTGAGTTTAAATATTTATATTTTTTTATGCATAAGTTTTTGTATTCACAAATCTACGAGACGTCATGTATGATTTTGACAATCTCAAAAATGACATATGTACTATTAGTGAAAACACAAATTTGTCGGTTCTCATAAATACAACCCTGGGATAATTTTTGAGAAATGAGCCTGTGTTGATTAAAATCCCTTATTTTCAAATCCCTACGTTGATAGAAGATGCTCGTATGAGCTATAGAAACACTTTTAGGGTGTTTTCACACCTGCCTTATTTACTTCAGTTGAATCACACTAGAGTTCCTTTTCCCTGTTAGCGTGGTTTGTTTGGGCAGGTGTGAATGTAGCAATCGCACTCGAGGGTGCACCAAAAGCGGACCAAAAAACTGTACTGAGACCTCCTTGAAGAGGTGGTCTAGGTACACTTTCAAACAAACCCTGGAGTGGTTCGTTTGTGGTGAGAACATGATCTGAACTAGAACAGACCCAACCGCAAAAAGTACTGCACTTTTTTGGACTAATCCAGCTGCTGAGGTTCGATGCGTTGTCCCATCTTATGGGGTGTGGAGGAAAAATATTTATTGACAGCGCTTTATCAACAAGTTTAAATTTACAATTTTTAGAGAGGAAAAAACATTACCTAAGGGATCATTGGTAATATTTCCAGAAGATGATTATGTCGGAGTTTAGCTAAATTAATTCACGCCTCATCCTGAAGTGACTTGCGATTTGCCTTTGCCAATTGCAATGCATTAAAACATTTTCCAGCCGCTTCCGCACTTCATTCTCAAAGTGAAGTTTCACAATCTAATTTCGATAGGAGCACGTCATAGGATTGACTACAGCTGATCCATACCACTAATCACTAACTAGCCAATCGGATCATTCCAAATTTAATATAAACATCCAGTCTAAACTTCATTCCTTATCTTAATTTTGGAACCCCAACTTTGGAAACCCCCCCCCCCCCCACCACCACCACCACCCAACCCAATCCATCCATTCTACCTCCGCCTCAATTCTAAGTGTGGGCGACACGGTGGCTCAGTGACTAGCACTGTTGCCCCACAGCAAGGGGGTGTTGGTTCAAACACTAACTGAGCCAATCGACACTCTCTGTGCGGAGTTTGCATGTTTTCCCCGTGTTCGCGTGGGTTTTCCCCAGGTACTCTGGTTTTCTCCCACACAAAAAACATGCAACAAAAGTCACAAGCACCTACCACGTACAGATAGCGGTCTATTCTTGGGAAATTTTCGAGAACTACCTGATCTCGTATCCTTCCTAATGCTTATTGACCAGGCGGGAGCCTTGGGCTCACTTTTCTCCGAGCTCCAGGTTCTCTCCCGGGACAGCATGCCAAACCTGCTAAAATAGTCTAGCATTATCTAAGTGTGAACTCTTAAAATGTATAGTTTGTCTAAAGTGATGTATAAAAACCGTATTGTATACTATGACCATGGATACAATCAGCCAGCACAGTCGTCTCTCCATAGTCAAAAGCGGCATTTTGTGTCTGTCGGTTTAATTCTGACCAATCAAAACGCAGTTTAGGAAATACATTCAATAACATTTGGCCAATGAGTGATGTGGATTTTGTCAGATGACTGCATTTTGGTTCTTTTCAACAGGTTCGGACCAAAGCAAGAAGTGTGGTGGGTAAACACCCAAAGACCCATGTATCATTTGTTGCCCTTGGTCTGGACCAAATGAACCGAACCACAGATGTGAAAGCGCACTTAGCAACAAAGACAGAATTGATTAGCCAAAAAGTCACTGATTAGCCAAAAGAGACCTTGTACAATATTTATCAGGGTCAGTTGAACATAATTATTATCACAGAACTCTTGTGACACTGATTTTTTTCTTCAATTTTGTCTCATTCAGACAAATGATCATCTTCATAATTTCATTTGCTTTAAACCCTCAGTTGAGACCCTAAAACTAGTAGTAATTAAATAATACGAATACAGAATGCATCCTGAGGGGATTTTTTAGTCGCTCTGATAACGCAACAAAACCTATTTTATTTTCTTAATGATTCACACTCCAGGGAATCTTTAGGCTGAAGACTTTTTTTAGGAGAAAATTCACAGTTCCAGAAGCTGTTAAACAGCGAGAGTGTGTGTAAAAAAGAAAAAGATTAAAAGAAAAAATATATTACAGATTTGGCAAGAGATTTGGGCACGAGCACTGGTGTTAGTGGAAACAAGGAAGTGTAAAAGTGTAGAGGCCGAGTTTCTGGACAGAGGAAAATGAATAAAAAGGCGAGTAAGGCATTATCTATCTGAAGGCTTAGTGTGTGGACGGATAATACAGTTATGGAGGAAAAGAAGAGAGAGCAGGTGGGTGGATTAATGGAAACTGACGGAAAAATGAAGGTGGCAAAATCTGAAGCTCATGTAATTAGAGATATTGGGTTCCACGGACAGTAAACAAACACAGCTGCCATAAAGAGAGACTGTGGTGACAAGGGAAAAAGCCTTAAAAATCTGCTCACTGCAGCCTTTTCTCATCAAAGTGACCTGCTTTTGTATTTATTTTCCATTACGGACATTTAGTTAGATTTTTACAAAGATTTTTGGAGCTCGTTTCGCAAAAGCTAAATCTCAGCCTTAGTGCTTCAAAAAAATCCCTTCTAATTTAATGTGTTGCTTGCTGTTTCTTTGCAATTAGCTGTGAAAAACACTGAGTAGAAAGGATTTGTGCACCAAATAGTTCTTGCTGTACTTTAATAATAAACCAGCATGACTGCAGTTTTGAGCTGCAGCCATGAAATTCACAGAAAGCCCCGAAAATGGCATTTAGTCATTAATTGTTTCTCAAAAAAAAGATTCCTGCATCAATCTGGCATCCTTTAAGCATGACTTCATGTTGCGTAGAAAACAGCAAATCAGATTAAACTGCCAGTGTCTGCTAGTGTGTTTAATTTTATGAGTGCAGTATGCATCAGACGGTCAGTGAATGGACTGAGGACGTGCCGTCTGCTGCAGAGATCAACTTCAATGGCTTTCAATAGATTTATAATGCAAATTCTCTGGGAGTTCTGTAGGCTAGACCATATCTACTGTTTTTAAAAGAAAGCTACAGAGTGCTCAGAATGTTAACATGTAGGACTGTGTCCTGTATGCGTCCTGCATACTGTATTATACATCATGTACTGTACTCTCTTCTATTGCTGCTATGAGGCACTATGTGGAGTATAAAAGTATAGGACTGTTTCCTATAATATGCATATATTTCACTCGTATGTATACATCATGCACATTTTCCATCATATGCAGACAAAATTATTATTAAATAAAATGATGGAATTTTAATTCATTTTCAAATATTTCCCAAGTGATGTTTAAAAGAGCAAGGACATTTTGCTGAGTATTTTTTTCTTTTCCTATGTACGGTGGTGCAGTGGGTAGCACAATCGCCTCACGGCAAGTAGATTGCTGGTTTGAGCCCCGGCTGGGTCAGTTGGCATTTCTGTGTGGAGTTTGCATGTGTTTCGCTGTGTTTGCGTGGGTTTCCTCTGGGCGCTCCGGTTTTCCCCACAAGTCCAAAGACATGTGGTGAATTGGGTAAGCTAAAATTGTCTGTAGTGTATGTGTGGGAATGAGTGTGTGTGGATGTTTCCCGGTGATGGGTTGCAGCTGGAAGGGCTTCCTCTTCGTGAAACATATGCTGGATAAGTTTTGCTGTGGTGACCCCTGATTAATAAAGAGAATTAGCCGAAAACAAAAATGAATGAATGAATAATGGAAAACTATTTACACTGCCTGACAAAAGTCACCTATCTAAGTTTTAGGAAGAACCAATAATAACTTGGCTTCTAGTTGATCATAGGTGGCTTATATGAAAGGCAAAGGCCTCTAGATTACGCTTATTGGACCAAAATAAAATATGATCATGCCTTGATTTTGAATGATTTCATTAGGACAGTAAGGTCAGACTTTGCTTAGACCAAAGTCTTGTCACTAAACAGAAATAATGTCCAGTATAGAATATAAAGTCATGCTGCAGTGGAAACAGAATGAATATTGTGTATGACTCCATCATAAGCTTGGAGGACTGCATCCATACATCTCTGCAATGACTCAAATCACTGATTAATAAAGTCATCTGGAATGGCGAAGAAAGCGTTCTTGCAGGACTCCCAGAGTTCATCAAGATTCTTTAGATTCATCTTCAATGCCTCCTCCTTCATCTTATCCCAGACATGCTCAATAATGATTATGTCTGGTGACTGGGCTGGCCAATCTTGGAGCACCTTGACCTTCTTTGCTTTCAGGAACTGTGATGTGGAGGCTGAAGTATGAGGAGCGCTATCCTGCTGAAGAATTTGCCCTCTCCTGTGGTTTGTAATGTAATGGGCAGCACAAATGTCTTGATACCTCAGGCTGTTGATGTTCCCATCCACTCTGCAGATCTCTCGCACACCCCCATACTGAATGTAACCCCAAACCATGACTTTTCCTTCACCAAACTAGACTGATTTCTGTAAGAATCTTGGGTCTATGCGGGTTCCAGTAGGTCTTCTGCAGTATTTGTGATGACTGGGATGCAGTTCAACAGATGATTCATCAGAAAAATCCACCTTCTGCCATATTTACAAATGATCAACTAGAAGTCGAGTTATTATGTGTTGCTCTTACAACTGGGATCGACCACAAGACTTTTGTCAGGTAATTTATATTATCTTTATCTTTATATTTATTTATTTTGGAAAAACTACTACGCAGTTTGACTTCAGAACAAACCACTCCACATCTGTAAAATGATTTGCCTAATTAACCTAGTTCCGTCTTTAAATTGCATTTTAAGCTGAATACTAGTATCTTGAAAAATATCTAGTCAAAAATGTCATCATGGCAAAGCAAAAAAAAAAATAAAAATTGTCAAATTATATTAGTTATTAGTTAATAAAATGATTGTTTATACATGTTAAACAGCATTTACAATTAAAAATAATTACACAGAAGAGATATATACTGTATAAAGTATGCAAATAACCAAAGCCCTTTTATATAATGTAACCCACTGGTCCTACTGCTCTCATCCTGTTCTGAGCTGGGATCGAACCGGCAATTTTTTTTTTGCATGGGAGTTGGAGCCCCTTTGGAGGTGCATAGCACGTCGCTAGCTGGCCTCCGTTACACTCACCCCCCTAAACCTCACTACAATCCCGGACGAACCCCCATGTGTAGCCCACCGGTCCTACTTCACCCAAACTAGTTTGAGCTAGGATTGAACCGTCAATTCATCATATGCAAGTCGGTGCTCTAACAACGAGGCTAAAGACCATAGCCTCTAACGTCTGTCGCTAGAGCACCTTTGGAGGTCAGAGGAGTGAGTTTAACTGCATAGCACTTTGCTAGCCAGCCTCCATTACACCCAGCCCTCTAAACCTCACTCCCATTCCGGACGAGCCCCCATTTGTAATCCACCAGTCCTACTGCACCCGACGCGGTGTAAGCTAGGATTAAACTGGCGATTCTTTACATGGGAGTTGGTTGCTCTAGCAAGGAGGCTAAACACCATAGCCTTTATCATCTGGCATTAGAGAGCACCTTTAGGGGTCTGAAGAGTGAGGTTTACCTGCATAGCACTGCACTAGCTGGCCTCCATTACAATAACATGCAAAATGCACACACTTGAAATGCTTTTATTTTGTATACATTTTTATTTTACATGCTTATGTTAATATAAAGCTTAAAGGGCTCTATTTACACTAACTACTTTGATGGATTTTCAGAAGTCTGATTGCAAGTGGACAGGACTATGAATGCAGCCAAACTAAACATTTTCATCTATTAAATCATCTGCGGTTTTGAGGGCAGGGATTCTGCTGATCTTGCTGACATGAACTTATCCAATCACCTCTTTTGCATCGAAACAAATGAAAACAAAGCCTTATTGAGGGGTTTCTGGCAAAGCTTACAGTATACTCTGTTTGTGTTTGCATTCATGCATGTGCTGCTCAATAGAAGGACAGACAAATGAATGTCCTTCAGTACGTAATTACAGGCATCAGAACAGCGTGTCCTCTCCAAAAGAAACTTGTAAACAGTCAGCATGCATCACAGAAAATGACGGACTGATCCTCTGCTCTCAATGGATATTGATATTTTTTCAGGAGATGAGATTAGTTACTCTTTAGGGGGAACAAATCGCATGAACCATGCAGCCTAGATCATAATCCGAAGCACACTGCATTTTTAAATGATTTTCAGATATGACCTTTAACATGGTGTGTAATGTAGCTTTGTGAATGGATAAAGGGCTCTAACTCTTTTTTTCTCTCCATTGTTGAGATTTCTTGTCAATTAAAAGACAAAGCTTACCCGCCACTGACAAGGTTTTATGGAAATTCACATTCTAGGCGAATTGCAGAAAGGGAAGCCCTAGCACATGTCCTGAATCAGTTAAGAGACTATTGGGTCTCCTGGATAGACAATCAGAGAAATTGTAGATCACATTGCATGTAAAAAGAAATTGTGGATCAAATTGCATAGATAAAAAGAAGGTTCAGCTCAGATTGCATGTTAAAAAGAAAGTGTATATCAAATTGGATGTAAAAGTGTAGATCAGTTTGCATGTAAAAAAAATAAAGTGAAAAAAGTATGGATCTGATTGCTTGTAAAGAAAGTGTAGATCAGATTGCATGTAAAACGAAATTGTACATCCTATTGCATGTAAAAAAAAGAATGTGTAGATCAGATTGCATGTCAAAAAGAACATGTAGATAATATTGTATTAAAAAAAGAGTGTATATCAAATTGCAAGTAAAAATGCATTAATCAGATTGCATGTAAAAAAGAAATTGTAGCTCAGATTCTATGTAAAAAAGTGTAGATCAGATTGCATGTAAAATCAGATTACACGTAAAAAACATAAAATGTAGATCAGAGCACATGTAAAAAAAGAAAGTGTAGATCAGATTGCATGTAAAAAAGAAAATGTAGATCAGATTGCATGTAAAAAAAGAAAGTGTAGATTAGATTGCATGTAAAAAGAAAGCTTAGATCAGTTTGCACATAAAAATCAGATTACATGTAAAATAAAAATTATTGATCAGATTGCACGAAAAATCAGATTACATGTAAAAATAATTGAAGAGACTGCATGTAAAAAGAAAGTGGGGATTACATTGCATGTAAAAAAGAAAGTGTAGATTAAATTGCATGTAAAAATCAGTTTATACGTAAAAAGAAAATGTAGATCAGATTGCATGTAAAAAACAAAAAATTATAGATCAGATTGCACTTAAAATCAGATTACAAGTAAATAGAAATTATAGATCAGACTGCATATAAAAAATGTAGATCAGATTGCATGTAAAAAGGAAAGTGTAGATCAGATTGCATTTAAATATTATAATATTTTTTATTATATGTAAAAAATAAAATGTAAGTCAGATTGCACATAAAAATCTTATTACATGTAAAATAGAAAATGTAGATCAGATTGCATTTTTAAAAAGAAATTATAGATCAGATTTCACATTGTAAATCAGATTCCATGTATAAAAATAAATTGATCAGATTTCATGTAAATAACATATAGATCAGATTGCATGTAAAAAATAAAGGGTAGATTAGATTCCATGTAAAAGGAAAGCTTAGATCAGATTGCACATAAAAATCAGATTACATGTAAAAAAAGAAGGTGTAGATCACATTGCATGTAAAAATCAGATTACATGTCAAATAAAAATTATAGATCAGATTGCACAAAAAAATCAGATTACATGTAAAATAAAAATTATAGATCAGATTGCACGAAAAATCAGATTACATGTAAAAATGTAGATCAGATTGCATGTAAAAATGAATGTGTAGATCAGATTGCACGTGAAACATTGTAGATCAGACTGCATGTAAAAAAGAACGTATAGATTAAATTGCATGTAAAAATCAGTTTATACATAAAAAGAAAACGTAGATCAGATTGCATGTAAAAAAACTAAAAATTATAGATCAGATTGCACTTAAAAATCAGATTACATGTAAATAGAAATTATAGATCAGACTGCACATAAAAAATGTAGATCAGATTGCATGTAAAAAGGAAAGTGTAGATCAGATTGCATTTTAAAATTTTATTATATGTAAAAACGAAAATGTAAGTCAGATTGCACATAAAAATCTGATTACATATAAAGTAGAAAATGTAGATCAGATTGCATTTTTAAAAATAAATGATAGATCAGATTTCACATACAAATCAGATTACATGTAAAAAAAATAATGGATCAGATTTCATGTAAATAAAGTGTAGATCAGATTGCATGTAATAAAGTGTAGTGCAGATTGCATGCAAAAAATGTGTAGATCAGATTGCATGTACAAATTGTAGATCAGACTGCATGTAAAAAAGTTGTAGATTAGATTGCATGTAAAAAAGTGTAGATCAGATTGCATGTAAAAAAGTGTAGATCAGACTGCATGTAAAAAAGTGTAGATCAGACTGCATATAAAAAAGAAATTGTAGATCAGACTGCATGTAAAAAAGTGTAGATCAGACTGCATGTAAAAAAGTGTAGATCAGACTGCATGTAAAAAAGAAATTGTAGATCAGACTGAATGTAAAAAAGTGTAGATCAGACTGCATGTAAAAAAGTGTAGATCAGACTGCATGTAAAAAAGTGTAGATCAGACTGCATGTAAAAATGTTGTAGATCAGATTTCATGTAAAAAAGTGTAGATCAGACTGCATGTAAAAAGGTTGCAGATAGATTGCATGTAAAAAAGTGTAGATCAGATTGAATGTAAAAAAGTGTAGATCAGACTGCATGTAAAAATGTTGTAGATCAGACTGCATGTAAAAAAGTGTAGATCAGACTGCATGTAAAAAAGTGTAGATCAGATTGAATGTAAAAAGTGTAGATCATACTGCATGTAAAATGTTGTAGATCAGACTGCATGTAAAAAAGTGTAGATCAGACTGCATGTAAAAAAGTGTAGATCAGACTGCATGTAAAAAAGTGTAGATCAGATTGCATGTAAAAAAGTGTAGATCAGATTGCATGTAAAAAAGTATAGATCAAACTGCATGTAAAAAAGTGTAGATCAGATTGCATGTAAAAAAGTGTAGATCAGACTGCATGCAAAAATGTTGTAGATCAGATTTCATGTAAAAAAGTGTAGATCAGATTGCATGTAAAAAAGTGTAGATCAGACTGCATGTAAAAAAAGTGTAGATCAGATTGAATGTAAAAAAGTGTAGATCAGACTGCATGTAAAAATGTTGTAGATCAGACTGCATGTAAAAAAGTGTAGATCAGATTTCATGTAAAAAAGTGTAGATCAGACAGCATGTAAAAAAGTTCAGATCAGACTGCATGTAAAAAAAGTGTAGATCAGACTGCATGTAAAAAGTGTAGATCAGACTGCATGTAAAAAAGTGTAGATCAGACTGCATGTAAAAAAGTGTAGATCAGATTGCATGTAAAAAAGTGTAGATCAGACTGCATGTAAAAAAGTGTAGATCAGACTGCATGTAAAAAAGTGTAGATCAGACTGCATGTAAAAAAGTGTAGATCAGACTGCATGTAAAAAAGTGTAGATCAGATTGCATGTAAAAAAAGTGTAGATCAGACTGCATGTAAAAAAGTGTAGATCAGACTGCATGTAAAAAGGTGTAGATCAGACTGTATGTAAAAAAGTGTTGATCAGACTGCATGTAAAAAGTGTAGATCAGACTGCATGTAAAAAGTGTAGATCAGACTGCATGTAAAAAGTGTAGATCAGACTGCATGTAAAAAGTGTAGATCAGACTGCATGTAAAAAAGTGTAGATCAGATTGCATGTAAAAAGTTTAGATCAGATTGTATGTAAAAAAGTGTAGATCAGACTGCATGTAAAAAAAGTGTAGATCAGATTGCATGTAAAAAAGTGTAGATCAGACTGCATGTAAAAAAAGTGTAGATCAGATTGAATGTAAAAAGTTTAGATCAGATTGTATGTAAAAAAGTGTAGATCAGACTGCATGTAAAAAGTGTAGATCAGACTGCATGTAAAAAAGTGTAGATCAGACTGCATGTAAAAAGTGTAGATCAGACTGCATGTAAAAAAGTGTAGATCAGACTGTATGTAAAAAAGTGTAGATCAGACTGTATGTAAAAAAGTGTAGATCAGATTGCATGTAAAAAAGTGTAGATCAGACTGCATGTAAAAAGGTTGTGGATAGATTGCAAGTAAAAAAGTGTAGATCAGATTGCATGTAAAAAGTGTAATTCAGATTGCATATAAAAACAAGAGCACAGAAACTTATGTTGCCAGATTGAGGTAAAAAGAATTCTTTAAGTTTTTATTATTTTGTCAATTGTGTAAGGTGATGAGCTTCATTCAAGATCTGGCAACATGCCGAACATGGACAAAATGTGATTGTCTTGTAACTAGATAGGCCCATACAAATTACAGGAGTTTCCCAGGAGAAATAACAAAACTGGAGTGTGGTGGGAGATGGGTGTGAAATTCGGGAGACTCCTGGGAAAAGCGGAAGTGTTGGCAGGTTTTTGCCCTGACCAATCAGAGCATAGCAGCTTAATAGAAAGGTGTAGTTTAAAAGAGCAAGTCCTCAAACCAACCATTTTAGACACTGTGAGGAATAAACTGGTGCTGCCATGCATGTTATGAAAAAATTAGTTCTTTTGGCCTTGACTGGATGCAAACCTGTTGAACAAGACCAGTGAACCAACACTGAAAACAGCATAATAGAGGCGCTTTTAACTCTAAACTGAGGAAATCTCAGGCAAACATGCTTGAAATTAAATATTTCTTTTTCAGCACTATCTCAAGAGACATTGCATATCAAATCAGTGCAGTTCTGTCTGGCTGATCGATTTTGCTCTTGAAACAGGTTCATACATCTAGCTTTATAATACGGATGGAGTTTATATAGGTGACAGAATCAATGTTCAGTGTTTGGTGTGATGTTACGGTTCAATAATGCACAAAGAGCCTTGTGGATCGTTTATCAGGAGTGTAAATCACTACAGCCTGGGTATGTGAGAACATCCTGTCTATAAACAATCGTTCAGATGTTTTGTGAGGAATTATTGCCTTACCTAGACTGAGTTTAATTAACAGGCAAATTGCAGCATGTATCTGGTACTATCATTTAAAATATGCTTATTTAATAATGCCATACTTGTTACTACTGACATTAAACTGCAGTTCACCTTAGCTTAGTCTAAAAAACAATCATTGCAATTAGGTTTGTGCCATTTGTTTAGTTTTTTTTTTCTATTAAATCGTGATGTGTATTTTTTCCACAGTTTTTTTTTTTTTTTTTTTTTTTTGTTAGAGCTTAAATGTAATTTATTTTGCTATAGTGTTCAGTAAACAAGAGGATTTCTTCTGTTATTGTGCTTAAGTACTGTATATGTCCTGATTTAAGAATGAAATTTGTACTGGTAAACAAAACAAAACCACTCTTAGGCATTAGGATAACCATTTTAATATGATTTCTAATATTTAAGAACTTCAAATAATGCAATTGCATAATAAAACTGGCCATTAGGTTTTTAATATTTTACATTTTCCTATAAGAAACCTTAAATAAAAAGGTTGCTGCGTGGGTAAAATGACTTTATAAATAAATAAACTAAAATAATTGACATTAGAATATTTCAGTAAATCTTTACAATAATGGCCCATTATTTAATGTGCTGCGGTTACTGACAATTTAATTTTTTTTAACCTCTTGTAGCTGATGTCCAAAAACAGTGGCCTGCATGTTTATGGGAGATCAGGCAAGTTTGCATTTGAGATTATTTATTTCAATATGTATAACCCTTGTTCACAATTTATACTAATAATTTTTTTATGGTCTGTTTGTAGGTCTATCCTGAATTTTACAGGATTGTTCAAATCAACCTCAGGAGTACCTTCTCTTTTTTGGATGAATACGCTATCAAGTTGTATCAATCATGTGGTGGGCTATATGGAGGACCCTCCTGGACCAACTGGACAATCAAGTAATTCTTTAGCATTTATTCATATCACTGATTAAAGGGGGACATATTAAACTTTCTGGAGTTTACCTCTTTTTGAATGTTGGTATTTATGCGGGTATATAATCTTTGAAGTTACAAAACAGTTCTGTTATTGTGCTCAAGTACTGTATATGTCCTGATTTAAGAATTAAATTTGTACTGGTAAACAAAACAAAACCACTCTTAGGCATTAGGATAACCATTTTAATACGATTTCTGCCTGATAAAATATTTAAGAACTTTAAATAATGCAATTGCATAATAAAAATGGCCATTAGGTTTTTAATATTTTACATTTTCTTATAAGAAACTTTAAATAAAAAGGTTGTTGCGTTGGTAAAATGACTTTATAAATAAACTAAAACAATTGACATTAGAATATTTCAGTAAATCTTTACAATAATGGCCCATTATTTAATGGTATAAATCTTATTTTGCTAACATGAACAAACAATGAATAATAAATGTATTACACATTTATTCATGTTTGTTATGGTTAATTAAAATATTCTTATTGGTTAACTCATTGCTTTAACTAATGTTCAGTAATGCATCGGTAAATGTTGAACTATGATTAATAAATGCGGTACAAGTGTAACTTATAATCATATAAATACATTAACTAACATTCACCATTCTTTTAAAGTATTACCGACATTTATAAATTTAAAGCTTATTTATGTCACATCCCCGGCTCCCTCCTGCTTCATTTACCATTCTCTCTCACCATCACGTTCCCTCAGTACCAATCATCTCTCCCCATCTCCTGCCACCTCTCATCACGCCTGAGCACATTCACCTGAGTTCTGATTTGACACACCTGCACCGGTAATCAAGACTCCTCATAAAACCTCAGTCAGTCAGTGGCTGGAATCGAAGTCAGATGGTTCACCTCACCTTTTCCCCGGCTCTCCTTCTTCTGTAGATGTTTCCCTTGTCCTATGGGCGTTCCCCCTAAACCTGTGGATGAACAAGCTATCATTAAGGGAAGTCACTTTCTGCTCTATGTCTGACTGAAGCCCCTTGTTTACACCGTAAACTAGTGATGGTGAAATGAAGCTTTCTGAACCAGTGAAGCACTTGACTCAATTGTATTGGAAAAAGGTTCATTACTCGAAGCTTTCCAAATCAGAGCTCGAGGAGGACCTCTTCAGGTTAAAGTGTGGGAAAGCACTGTATTGCAAAATTGTCAAACGTTTACAACTTACCAACTCATACATGTAGTAATACAACAACAATAATATAAACAAATTACTCAATTCCTGTAGTTTATTTCATATAAGGTATTATTCATTACACCAGTGGTTCTCAAACTTTTTAACACGCGACCCCCAATGTAAGATCGTCAAGAACTCACGACTCCCCCACTGCCAAAGCATATCCAAACAATAAAAATACCCTTTGTTTTTAAGCTGTTTACAATATTTTTAATATATTTACTATAGATTACAGGGCTCGAAATTAACATTTTTGCTTGGTAGCACTGGTGCTCCTACTTTTTCAATTTAGGCTCACCAGCCAAAATTTAGTGGCACCCACCAATTATCGCACTGTTACTACAAGTTTTATAAACAGATTTATTGCATTTGAAGTCAACACCAATCAAAACTAACAAGCAAAAAAAATATATATATATATATATATGCATGAGTAAAATATGCTTCAATGAAATCCCGTTATCACAAGAAAACACATTTTTATAACATAATTGAGTGACCAAAAGATACACAGACCGCTCACCGGCCCTGCACGCACTGCTTGACATGAATGAATCTGTCAACGTCAACTGTGCTGTGTTCTCACGGGTGGTGTCTGATATTGCACAGAGTTGTTGACATATACCTTATTATTTGCATGCGTCATTTTAATAGCAATACCGGTCATTTCATGAGCTGCAATATTAGTTTAATCTCGGTGCAAGCCCTTTTGCGATGGTGTACGTGGTGTTAAATTTTACATATAGCTCCCACTTGCATGGCTGACATCATCTGGCGATTACATGAAGGATTAAACAGAACCTCTCGTGCTTAAAATGTGTAGATGTGGCAAACATTTACCTGAAAATTCCGTTCCACAGACTTTACAGTGAATGCTTTAGTTATTATCATAGCGGACTTGAAGCCACTGGAAGTCTTTTATCCACTCTTGGAAAAGTGTAGATGGTGGATTAACATTCACCACATGATCAGTAATCAGATGTGCCATTATTTGTAGCTTTAGGTGTTTCTAAGACAAAATCTGTCAGTGTTGTTTTCATTCTCTCATCTTCAGTGCGTTACCTTTTCGCGGTTGTAGTTCCTGTCATCTGAAGACAGAAGGCGTTGACTCTGTCTCCCACTGTTACCAGTTTGTCCAGTTAGCTCACCTTGTAGGTCGGTAGACTTGAAATGCAGAAAGGAGTTGACCACGACGACGTGGGTTCAAGTCTTGTGAAGAACAATTCCAGAAAGCAAGTAAAACAAAAACAGAAGTAAATAACAGAGTGAGAATGTGGTCCAATCTGAAAACATGGTAAAAGTCAGGTGAGGGCTTTTTAAAACTGCAGGTTGGGTTTAGGCAAGTGGGTGCTTTTGAAAACACTATTGGTTTGGTTTAGGGAAGGTGGAGCGTGGATCAGTCAGTCGATGGATCAGTCAAACAGTCAGTCGACAGCGACCTCTGGTGGATTTAAGTGAGAACAGCAGGTGCAAAGGGCACTCCCGAGAGAAATTTGAGATCTGAAAAAGTGTACACAGCAGCCTGGATTCGCAAAAACAAACACTGCAATAAAACGTAGCTCCTGGGACGTATTTGGCACTCTCCAGAAATGTGTATAGAGGTACATTTTCAGAATGAGCCTGGGTTGCTTTAAGCACAATCAAAAATTCAAACAACTCATTTAAAATAAGATGAAACCACACAATTCTTAAGTTTTTTGGGAAAACTTAATTGTTTTAAGTTCAATCTAGGCATGGGCTGGTATAAGATTCTGACAGAATGATAACCTTGGATAAAAATACCATGGTTTCACTGTATCACGGTATTGTGATTACTGCTCTGAAATAGAATCATTTTAAATGTCTGGATAAAAAAAATTCCCCTTTGAACACAATATTTTATTTTTTTGAAAGATTTATAATATTTTGCAGCAGTAAACATGTCAGGCTGAATAATGAAAACGAATCAAAAATTCATTTGTTTCAAAAACACAGATTTCTTTACAATTTAAAACTTCTTTGGATATTTTTCTGCTGGAGATAGTCATCCTAAAAAAAAATGGAAATGGAAATAAAAAAAAAGTCTTACACATACCTTAGGAACGGAAAAGAGAAAATTTGGGTGGTTTTAAAACCTTGCCTTTTCCAAACAGCTGTATACCTTGAAAACAGTTACTGTCCCATGCCTAGTTCAATCCACTTAAATTTGTTAGAATGATTAGGTTAACTTTGTGATTTATGTTGGAACGAAATGAAACCTGACCCTAACCCTTTTACAATGCATCTCATATATATATATATATATATATATATGTGTATATGTATATATGTATATATATATATATATATATATATATATATATATATGTTTTTGATTAATGTACCCCAAATACCCTTTATTTAAAACTTAAAAAAATAATGTTTCATAAATCTCTGTAACTTTAACTGTATAAAAAATGAGCATGAGAAACCACAGCTTATTTACTGTGTTTCTTTCTTTAAGCCGAAGTCTGTCTGAACAGCTCTTCAGTCTGTGCCCTTCAGTGTTTTGCCGCAGGGGAAACTCATCGGTGGAAAACTTTTGGTCCGACACACTTGTGTTCAAGCAGCATGAAAGTAAGAATGTGGAGAAAGTCAGAGTGGTAAATGCTGACGGCAGGAGATTTTTCCCCCCAGCGCGTCTTTCAATACGAGCTCTGCTTTAACTGGCTAAGGTCAGTAATTTCCCTCACACAGATTTCTGTCTATTTGAGAAAACTGTCTGTAGAAAAACATTCGAATGACTCCCACTTATTTTTCCGCGGGTCTTTATTGTTGCTAGAAAAACAGGAGAGAGAGAAAGAGAAATGCTGACCATTAATACCGCTCGTGAAACAGACGTGTGGGGGAATCTGACAGTCGTGAAATAAATTAATGCGATGTGTCAGTCAAAACAGATGGAGGGTTACAGACAATTACTTAGTTCCTTCCTATGACTGAAAAAAAACTGCACGACATTTGCAGCGTGCCTGTTTTAATGTCTTTTCGTACAATATGTAATTGCGTGCATTCATAAAACCTCAATGTGATTTTTTTTCACCTGCTTGGACATTCAGTTGCATTTACGGAAAGGTCTATGAATGCATGTCTATCATGAATGCAATTAACTCCTGCAGCGTCATTGCAGGTAACTGAGTATATACAATTTAATGTGATGTGCATATGACAAAATAGCACTAATGAATGCTTGAATTGCTTTATTAAATGTGCTTATTTCTCATATTCCTCTTATTTTTTCAAATGCACAGAGTTTATATCTATATTTAAAACCATCAAGCCTCACTGGACAAGCAATTTATCCATCATGATCCCAAACATACTGTGTTTTAAGTGGTAATTACTTCTGAGTAGTGATGACTAGCAGTTTTTAGTAGTTTTACTTTGTGAAGTTTATATATAAACTTATTTTGAGAGGATCACATGCTTATGATTGACCAAGGCGTTTCCCACTTCAGCAATCACATGATACACCAATCAGATGAATTTAAATATATATAGCCAGATTTCTTTACCTTAGCCAACTTTGTCTTAAAGAATCCCCCATCCAACCATACTTCCCCTGTTTCTTAAAGAGCCCCTATTATGCATTAAAAAAGGTCATATTTAGGTTTTGGGGATCTCCAACAACAGGCTGATATGCATGCAAGGTCAAAAAACACTTGCATTGTCTTATAATATGCATTTACTTTCGCCTAATTATCCCAACGACTCCCATATGATTCGTTCAGCGATTAATTTGTTCCCAAACTCTTCCTTGGCACGATGATAATCTGCGCTGATTGGTCCCAGTGTGTCGTGATTGGTCGACTGCATTCATCGTGAAACAGAGAGAGACGCCCACCATGGCTTATCAATTTTGAAGTAGTCAGAGTGCAGAGTGTATGTGTGAGCCCAATGCAGGAGTGCATTAAAGCAATGCAGTTTAACCTCAGCATGTTGCTCTATTCTTAACCATAAGTAAAAACAGTGACACACATTCAGTATTATACATTCAGTATCCAGACAGCGGCAAAAGCTGAACTATTTTGAAACTTGACCACATTTAAATCCATAAACAAACCAGTACACATCGCGTTTTCAACATGGTTTTAGACGCGATATGAGAATATAAAGAGTTAACCAGATACAGTACAAGCCGCGTGGAGCGGTTACAAGTAACAAAACACAATTAAATGCATCATTTGCAAGCTAGAGAAAACAAGGAGGCAGCCATTGTAATCACACTTAGGAAATGGAGAAAGGAACTGATCCATGAACTGTGCACTGTAAAGTTCCTGTCAAGCTTTGACAAAGTCCCATCCATCAATAGTCTTTTCTGATCCTTCATTTAACAAACGGCTGATGATTCCTCAATTGTAAGCGTGTAGATTACTGAAGCACTCGTCAGAAAAATGACGGGAACACATCACAAGGCTGGGGTTATAATGCTGAGGTATTTTTGCAAAAATAAACTTCAACCACTGACTCTTCACAGCCTCATCAGGGAAAATAACTCTTATACAACACTATTAACTTTCCCTCGCAGTTCAGAGCGCAGTGTCTTCGCGACATGATTCAACTGTGATCTGCTACAGTGTTTGTTTTCCTCTTTTTCTTTCTACAGTGTTTGTGGGCGGGGCCGGGGTTTCAATTTTCCCAGGTCTGTGCGCACAACAAATGGGCTGACATGGCTTAAGACTGATTACAGCGGCGATTCATTCGAACCACTCTCATTTTTAAGTTGACTCAACTTTCAACCAAATTACTGCAATTGACTCCATTACATTTTTTTAAATAAACTCAAAAATGCCCCAAACTTTGTTGCCTTAAAATCTTGAGCTACGTAATTTTTTTTTACAGTGTAGGGGGCGCTCTCGAGACCCACCTGAGCTCAGACTCTCCTCTCACCCAATGAAGTGGAATGGACAGTCTTACTTATCAATCTTCAGCTAAGTGTGAAGTTGTTTTTCAAAAAGCACTATTGTTTCCACCATTATACATGTATAATGTATATACTTGTATATATAACTATATATGTTTGTTTGTTTATTTTTTTATTTGATGTTTTATTTAATGTTACATGTCTTTGAATTTCTTTGTAAAATAAATTTACTAACAGTTTTAAAATGATTTCTATACCCCTTATTTAAACTTCCAAAAAGGATGCTTGAAGTTATTTAAAGGGCACCTATGATAAAAATCACCTTTAGTAAGCTGTTTGGACAGAACTGCGTGTATCATACTGGGGTGAAATAAACAGAATAAGTATCTTTTTTAAAATTTCCTGACGTTAAAATAGGATTCAAATCCCTCCCATTTTGAGGCCTACCGCAACTTGACGTAGGAGTGCAGTTTCCCCGCCCACCGAATTGATTGACAGCTGCGTAATAACATGTCTCCGTTGTAACACGTATAATCATACACTCAAAAAAAATATATATATTTTTTGCTTGTTCAAACAACTTATTTAAAATAAGGTGAATCAACACAATTATTGAGATTTCATTGGGACAACTCGGGTTCAATCCACATAAATTTGTTAAAAGTGTTAATCGATTTGTGTTGGGACAACATGAATGAATTGTTTGGAACCCTGCATATTTTACAGTGTATCAACAAGACAGGACGTGCGCAAAACAACCAGGATTGAACGATTTGTTCAGCTTGCTAGGATTATTAACCATCATTAAATGTGATCAATAATGGGTTTTACAAGTTTAACACTTTTTTTTAAACAGTGCATGTTTGTAATAAATTGCAGCGATTTACTTCAGCTTTACTTTATCAGCACAGCCGTGTGTCAGCACAATTATAAAAGGAGACTCTTCAATCCCGGTTTGTTGACGTTAAATCAGGTTTATTCTGTACATTAATATAACAGATATCTATACAGTAGTGGATATTAATGTGTATCCTGACACATTTGCTGTGCTAAAACAGTGCAAAGCTAAACAGCGTGCGCGTGAAATTTGTAATGACATTGTGTGTGACTCATCGCAGAAAGACTTGAATTAACTCCACAACAAATACATCAAATAGCCATTGGGAAAGTTCTTACCGTAGTATTTCCTCAAATGTTACGTGAGATCTGCTTCCTGTTCCTGTCTGTTTATCTGCAGCAGCCAAGGCAGAGACGGAGGCACACCCTGACAGGCACGTGGGAACGGTGGGCGGGGAGAACCAGCATTAAAGGTACAGGCCACAAAAACAGCTACATGGTGGTTAAAGCAGAAAATAAAAGGTATAACAAGGTATAACAAGTAATCTGATGGGTGTTTTGAGCTGAAACTTTACAGACACATTGTGGAGATCCAAAAGACTTACCTTAAATCTTAAAAAATAAAAACTTTAACTGTTTTTAAAAACAGTTTTGCCCTTTAAAATAAAAACTATTGAAGCATGTTTTACAAAAAAAATCTTGCCACTTAAAAAATTCTCATTTAATAAATTGTGTGATGTAGCTAAATTTAATAGGAAATTTGCAGTTGAAATTGTTCTGTTTGTCTCTTTCTCCAATGCTTTTGTACATTAATACTTTAACATGATCAAAATCATTTTTAAAAGTGCATATAATTATTTGGTAACACTTTAGGTCACAATTTATGCTATTAACTTCTGGCTTAATACTTATCTATTATTAAGATATGAACTGTTCATTAGTAGTAATAAAGAATGATTTTATTATAGATCCCTAATAATAATAATAATAATAATAATAATAATAACAAACAAAACTTCTACCTTACTAACTATTAATAAACAGCTTATTATTAAATTATTAAGCTAGTAGTATTTGGTAAATGGCTTGGTAATACCGTGAATTGTGACCTAAACTAACATGTTACTGTAACAATGTAGTCAAGTTGAGGATCCAAATGCAGTTTATTAACTCAGAGTCATGTAGGCATAGTCAAAACAGGAACAAACAGTATCATGAGAAAAAAACTAATTAGTCATCGTGGTCACAGGCAAGAAGGTTGATACAAGTGTCAAAACAACATAAACGAGAAACAAGGCAAGTGCCAGGAAACAAGGCAAATCTAGACATGAGATCGCTTGGTAACAATTTATTTTGATGGTCTATTTGAGTATTGGTAGACTGTCTGCATATTATATGTTGGTACTGCTCCTTCAACAGACATTTAACTGACTATAAAAAACTTTGCAAGTACATGTCAACCTACACTAACCTTAACCCCAACCTAACAGTCTACTTATAATCTAATGAGAATTAGTTGGCATGTATATGCAATGTAACCTAAATTCAACAAACAGGCCATCAAATTAAAGTGTGAATGAATGCTTTGTAATGCTACAGGATAACAAGACTCAGCAAAGTGTATGTCAAAGTGAGGCGTGTATATATAGTCCAACTAATCATTCTTCATGAGCTACAGCTGCATGGAAATAATCAGTAGAGACCCGGAACTGGTGTGTGTGTGAGGTGACTGATGGGGAATGTAGTGCAGTTTAGTGGCAGAATTTTATTTCAGGTAATAGTGAATGTTTTCCAGCAATCTGCAAGGGTTAGATTGTAGGTGTTCGTGACAGTTACCAATTATTTTGTAGAAATATTATAGTAATATGTTTAACACGACAATACAATTTTAGACATTCTACTCAAACAATGCACATTTACAGCAATTAATCATGTTTATTAATTGCCGATTATTTGTAATTCACTGTGAAATTTACAGCAAGTGAAAATAATTTCTAAACAACAATTTCTTGTTTAATTTTTATGTCAGTATTAATATGCTAAATAAATATTGTTGTTGAGTATTGTGGTGATATTTCTTGTGACAACTTTTCCCTAAAGAAATTAAAGTTTCATTAGCTACTTATCAAAGAATATATTTTGATTGTAATAAAATGTTTTTTTTTTTTTTCCATCAGGTACTAGGTATTATTCTGTTTTGTATTAAATCAAATGCATGCTAAATAAAATCTATCAAGGTGCAATAGCACTATTACTGAGTGAAAACCTGGGCATATATTCTGATCTTTTTTTTTTTTTGTTCTAGGTTCCTCTTTGACTGTCCCAACCAATAGCCGGACAGTATCTACTGAGGAGGTGGGGATAAGTAAGGACCCAACTGGTTGGTCAAATTATGTAAACAACCTTCTCATGCAATACTCAAATGCTTGCTATATGAAATTAATTTTATTTTTCCACATAATTTTTGATATACAAATCTCACATAACCCCTCATACAATGGAGGTCTGCAGAAAAGCATCTCTGAATGCACAACACGTCCAACCTTGAGGCAGATGGGCTACAGCAGCAGAAGACCACACCGGGTGCTACTCCTGTCATCTAAGAACAGGAAACTGAGGCTACAATTCACACAGGCTCACCAACATTGGACAATAGAAGATTGGAGAAACATTGCCTGGTCGGATGAGTCTCGATTTCTGATGCAACATTCGGATGATAGGGTCAGAATTTGGCATAAATAACATGAAAGCATGGATCCATCCTGCCTTGTATCAACGGTTCAGACTGGAGGTGGTGGTGTAATGGTGTGGGGGATATTTTCTTGGCACACTTTGGGCCCATTAGTACCAACTAAGCATCGTGGCAACGCCACAGCCTACCTGAATATTGTTACTGACCATGTCTATCCCTTTATGCCACATTGTACTCATGTTCTGATGGCTAATTCCCGCAGGATAAGGCGCCATGTCTGGTTTCTTGAACGTGACAATGAGTTCACTGTACTCAAAAGGCCTCCACAGTCCAGTAGAGCACCTTTTAGCTATCTTGTCAATATCGACCAAAATCTCTGAGGAATATTTTCAGCACCTTGTTAAATCTATGCCATGAACAATTAAGGCAGTTCTGAAGACAAAAGGGGGTCCAACCCGGTACTAGTAAGGTGTTTCTAATAAAACGGCCAGCATATTCATTCATTCATTTTCTTTTTGTCTTAGTCTTTATTAATCTGGGGTCGCCACAGCGAAATGAACTGCCAACTTATCGAGCATATGTTTTATGCAGCGGATGCCCTTGCAGCCACAACCCATCACTAGGAAACATCCATACACACTCATTCACACACATACATTACAGACAATTTAGCCACCCAATTCATCTATAGCGCATGTCTTTGGACTTGTGGGGGAAACCGGAGCACCCGGAGGAAACCCACACGAATACAGGGAGAACATGCAAACTCCACACAAAAACACCAACTGACCTAGCTGAGGCTCGAACCAGCAACTTTCTTTCTGTGAAGTGATCGTGCTACCCACTGCCCAATCGTGCAGCCCAGTCAGTATATATACATATACAGTCAAGCACAAAATTATTCATATGCAAATTCTGGCAAAGATTTTGTTCAAATGTAAATTAAAGCCGAGAGATATTATTTTTTCCACAATGATGCCTCTTGTACATTATCTTATTATCTTTTGAGAGAAGCATGTGTCATTTCCAGTCAAAAACTTGCTTGTTGAATATAAGTAACTTTAAGTCAGAATTTGCCGGGAGTATGATTAATTTCAGGCTTGACTGTATATATATATGTTTAGATAATGTGGAGATTTACTGAATTTGAATTAATGTTTGCAAGATTTCTGTAGTTTCATCTCAGTCTAAGCAGCTACAATCAGCTTTTCCCTTGAACTTGCAGCAGTCGACATGAATAGAGACAAAACGCCGTCACTCACAGACTCCGAACTATTCAAACAATCACAAAAGCCTCCGATTTTTACAGCTCAACTTACTAAACGCTGAAGATGTTCGCCACGTTTTCAAACCACTTTCAATGTGTCCATCAAAACTGAGAAAAAAAAAAAAAAAACACATTTCAAGCTCGGCTGCCACTGCCTTCAGTCTTCCTAAACAATAGAGTAATAAGACATATTCAGTGCGTGTGGGAGCATTGTGACTGTGACCATCGCTCTCTAGAGAAGCTTTCTAGTGAACTTTAACATCAGCTTCATGCATTGGGACACAAGGTCAAATGAGCTAATCTGTCCTATGTGAGCATCAAAATCACTTTAGTGGTTGCAGAAAACTTTAGACTATAGACTGAAAGATCCAATGGACCCTTTTCACATTTCCGGGTTTCTCAGTAGCAGAATTCGTCACAGTTGGTAAACTTAGGGCTCTGTTTTAATGATCTAAAAGCAATGTCTACAGCATATGGTGCGCAAAAGTGAAAATACCGGTAAATTCGTTCTAGCAGTTGAGAAGTTGTAATTTGACCGGTAATTTCCCGGAATGCCGCTCTGTGTGAACGCAGAAGGAAAATTGCCGGAAAGAGTGCGTTCACGTTAAGAACGCTCTCACGTCGGACGCCTTCTCTGGCCAACTAGGCGCAATCACATCCGCGCTGTTTATAACAATAAACGGCTTTGAATCCTTTTTCCACACATTTAGCTACTGCTTGTTAGTCAGGTAACGTTTCTTCGTTCCTTCTTAGTGCCAGCTGTGGAAAAAATGATTGATAAAATGCTTATGATAAACGGCTGTGAGCGTGACGCGTGTGCATGTGATGGAGCGCTCCTGTGAGTCAGATTTCAGTATCCTACAACACCGCGAGTCTTTCGTTTTGAAAAATATCTCACAAGCTGAATTTTACATCTCGACATGCGTAAGTGTTCCTCCATATCTTTTCATCGAAGTTGTCAAATGTGTAAACAAAGCTGTTTTTAGCTGCGGTTAGCGATTCTGCTGGATGGTAACGTTAGCGGATTTTTCCTACTTATTTTGTCCGTCTAATCCAGCTACATGAATGCTAACGTTTTAAATAAAAGTGAAACATCAAGAAAAAGACTGACCTCCTTCATATTTATTACAAGCGAAGCCATTTAGAGCTCATTTTTGGTTAATGATGCCAGAATTTATCTGGATTTTGAAATGGATGTGTGAATGATCTTTTCTGGAAAAAATTCTGGAACGTCCTTGACTGTGTGAACAGCACATAATTGAATTTACCGGTAAAGTTTCCAGATATTTACCAGTATTATTGTGTGAAAGCGGCTATGGTATGTGCCCTGGCGCAAGGTCTGAAAGGGTTGTGCTTACCCAGCAGGCACACAACATCATAAAACTTAAATATTAGTTTAGATTTATGTCAGGTGACCAAAATTCAATGTCTAGCCAGCATCTAAGGACAATGTTATTTTGATGTTCAATAACAATGTCAAATGACACTGATATTTGGTTGATTTTAGGTTAAAAAATGACCAAAATCCAACATCGAGCCAACATCTTAAACCAATGTCATATTGAAGTCAAATTCTCACATTTATTTGTCAGGTATGGTAAACAAAATTCAACATCCGATAGACGTCATAGTGGTAAAGTCAACATGGGCTCATTCTGAAAACGTAGCGCTTTATACATTTCTGGAGATTGTGAATTATGTACCCAGAAGTACATCTGGCTGCATTTTGTCTTTAAAAATGAACGCTATGGAGGGGTATGATGCCGTAATGGCACTCGCGGGAGAAATTTAAGATCTTAAAAAGCATAAACAGCAGCCTCTGGTGGATTTGCAAAAACAAAAACTGCAAAAAAAGTCCCACAAGGGACGTATTTGGTGCTCTCCAGAAATATATATAGTGGTACGTTTTCAAAATGAACCTGGGTTGGTTAATGTCCACACAACGTCAATCTATAACATCATTATATGCTGATATTTGGTTGATTTTAGGTTGGACGTTTTGTCATTGACGTCGGTCTGATGTTGGATTTTTACATCAACCCAATTTTCATCTCCAAACAATATACAATGTCTCCACGACATTGGGGCACAATGTCAATCTGACGTCATGTTGACATCCTGTGTCTGCTGGGTACTCTCTTAATGAGTACTGGGTGTGTTTTAAGCATAACATACATTAAACCAATCAGAGTCTCATTTCCCATTCCCTTTAAGATTCAGTAGCATCGCGCCATGGCGCATTTGGTATTACATTGTGGACTTTGTAAGTGGAAAAACTGAACCATCTGCACATGGATATAGACCCTCTAGAGAACCAGCCTCCTCCATTCGGCCTCTTTACTTTCTCTTTACTTTTACCCTTTACTTTACTCCTTTCATGGAGACCCCAACCCCCAAGACACTTTGAGCTATACTATGGTCCATCTGAAAAGTTTCATGCTAAACAATATGAAAAGTTATAAATAATGAAGTAATGAGAAAGAAAAAGTTTACAGTGTTCAATATTTGCTTGCTAACATGATTTCTAAATTTAGTTTTCAAGCATACAATTTTTCAAGCTTGAGAACATATATAAACACAAGTAATTTATTCTTTAATCTCTTGAAGTTCGGAGACACTATATGCACTATTTATCTATTATAGCAAATGTATGTTTCTGTGTGTCTAAAACCATCATGACTTAATTACTGCTTTTCATTATATATTTAAATGATGCAGTTTTCTGTTTAAGCTCATTCTCTAGGTTTTTGTATTGATTACTATTTTAGTTTTTTGTACAAGTTTTATTTTGTTAAATGTTTAGTAGTTTTGTTATTCTATTATTGATATTTTTAAATGTCTTTTTTTTGTTTTGTTTTATATAAATAGTTGATACTGTATGGTTTAGTACTCCTTGAAAATGTTGCCTTGGTAACTAGCTGAAATCAAGTTAACATTTAAGATAAAATAAGTGAATAAAGGTAATTATGATTCCCCTTCGGATGGGGAACTCCAATGCTATGTGGAAACTTCCACTATGGGGATTTCGTCAGAATCCAATCATCTGAAAGAGTATAAAAACGGGCCAATGAAATGCCAATGAGTTGGCAGCGTCAGCGTGCACAGCTGGCGTCAATGACAATCAGTCATGCTATAAAGACGCAGCCAGTGCCATGCTCGACATCCTTTCGCTTTCAGAGCCTTTCACGAAGCTTCTGAGAGAGTCTTTGAGGGTATCTCCAACCTGTGTCTACAGAGAGAGATCGAGAAGCAGCTTCTCCCGGTCCAGAGCGCGTATACGCAGTGGCAGATGGTCGAGCTGGGTATTTCTCCCTTGCCTGGCGTCCTTTGGGTCCGGTCCTCCAAGAGCGGTTTGTATATAGGAAAATAGCTTTCCTAAAAGAGCAACACGGTCGTGCAGCGCGTCTTTTTCAAGACGTCACTCCGACCGTGCGTTTCTGGATGCGGTGGTTTCCTATCCCCGGATGATGGGCACGAGCACAGCGTTTCATGTCTGGGGGTCCAGCATGTTAATGCGGTGCTCGCGGGCAGTGCATGCCATCACTGATGTCATGTGTGTTGCGCAGTTAAGATCGCGGCTCGCTCTTGCAAAAGAGCCACCCACCCCAGTTGTCCCCCGCACTGCGGTTGGCACTCGGGCAGATCTGAGGGTTTCAGTGGGAGTAAATCCGCCGCCCCCGGGCCGCGGACCTCTCGCTCCTCCACGCGCTCCATCCAAGCTTCAGGTGAAGAGAAGCGCTCCGTCCTTGGATGGTCGCTCTCTCACCTGATGACACCGGGGGTCAGATGTCCATCGCTGCATCGGAGGATGGGCTGTCATTGTCTGATGAGGATGCGAGCCCGCTCGCTCCCTCCCTCCGGGGTGGAGAGCGCGGCGTTAGCATCTAAAAAGCAGACGTGATGGCCGTGCTTTCTCGGGCTGCTTCGGCCGTGGGTCTGGTGATGGTTTATCCCCCAGCCCCGCGGCCGGACCGACTAGATGGGTGTGATGTGGAGGATATAAGGAGGCAAGACCTTCAAAGCCTCCCATCCCCTTCTTCCCGGAAGTGCACAGTAAACTCACGCTGTCCTGAGGGCACTTTTTTCTGCCCGATCTGCGTGCGCTTCCATCCTCACCATCCTTGGAGGTTGGGCTGTCAAGGTCTGACGAGGATTCGAACCCGCTCGCTCCCTCCGGGACTTTGAGCGCGGCGTCGAATCCAGAAGCAGACTTTGCGGCTGTGCTTTCCCAGGCTGCTTCGGCCGTGGTTCTGGAGATGGTTTATCCCCCAGCCCCGCGGCCGGACCGATTAGAGGGGTGTGATGTGGAGGATGAAGGCGAGACCTTCTAAGCCTCCCCATCCCCTTCTTCCTGGATGGGCACAGTAGGCTCACGCAGTGTGCTGCGTGCGCCTTCCCCCTCACCATGCACGCTATGGCCAAGCGCAGGCGCTGGCCCGGCTGCGCGAGGATGGTTCTGACCCAGGACTGAGCATGCGCTCCGCACCGCAACCGACTATGCTCTTACAAAAAAAAAAAAAAAAAAAAAAAAGTCGGCTGTGTGTGCCCTGGGAAGGACGATGATCACATCCGTGATCCAGGAATGCCACCTCAGGCTAAACCTGGTGATGTGCGTGACGTTGACAAAGTTCGCTTTCTTAACTCACCCATATCCCAGGCTGGCCTGTTCGGCGACACTGGCGGTGAATTCGCCCAGGAATTCACGCCGGTGATAGAGCAGTCGGAGGCGATGGGCGAGGTCTCTATCGGCGGGATTGTATGACCGCTCCCCCCCGCCGAGCCATCCACATCCACTGCTTTTTCGCCGAGGACGCCCGCCCGCAGCTTTGCTTCGCCGCCCCCGCCTGCGCCTCCGGCCACGCGGCTGCGCCGAGCATCGCGCCGGCAACCAGCGTCCCCCGCCCAGGGCGCCGTTAAGTTCGGTAAAACGGACCGCGAAGCGTCCCTGAGGCGGGCCATCTGGGGAGGAGGGAATTTGCTCTTTCCCCGCTGGAGGGCGGGGCACGTTATTTAAAGGCGTAAAAAAAAAAAAAAAAAAAACGCCGTCAAAATCCTCAGTGAAAGAGCACTTTTCCCCTCCTCCGGATGTGACAGCCCGAACACTGCCAGTCTGGGACGCTATGCCTTCCAGCTCGCAGGATCGGTGCATTTCGCCAATGGCTCATGGAGCACGAGAGAACGGTCTCCTTTCTCTCCACTCCCAGCCCCTCTCCTGGAGTTTGAGTGCGAGACGAGAACATCTCCTCTCCTGCTCTCCTGTGGGACCCCAGCGCTCCCCGGATGAGCCCACTCACTCCACGCTGCCCCGCCGCTGGCACGTCAGCGATCGTGCGGGTGGCACCATTTGCGGGGGCTCTGCCTGCCTGGTTAGCGCGGGCCAGCCCATCGCAATGGCTCATCCATACGACCAGACTCGGCTATGCGATTCAGTTCGCTAAACGGCCTCCCAGGTTCACGGGCGACCAGGGTCAGTCCTGCGTCCGCCCCTGTCTTGCGAGAGGAGATTGCTGTCCTCCTGGCGAAGGATGCAATCGAGCCGGCCCTCCAGCCGAGATGGAGCACGGGTTTTACAGCCCGCACTTCATCGTGCCCCAAAAAAAAAAAAAAAAAAAAAAAAAAAAAAAAAAGCGGTGGGCTATGGCCAATCCTATATCTGCACATTTTGAACCGCTGCTTTCACAGGCTGCGCTTCGGAATGCCTACGCAGATGCGCATCACGCGATGCGTTCGTCCTCAGGATTGGTTTGCAGCAATAGATCTGAAGGACGCGTATTTTCATATCTCCACACTTCCACGCCACCGGCAGTTTCTGCGGTTTGCGTTTGAAGGTCGAGCGTGGCAATACAAGGTCCTCCCCTTCGGGCTCTCTCTGTCTCTGCGAGTTTTCACCAAGCTCGCGGAGGGTGCCCTCGCGCCCCTTCGGCTCGCCGGCATCCGCACGCTCAATTATTTCGATGACTGGCTGATTTTTAGCCCACTCTCGGGAGCAATTGATTATGCACAGAGACAAGGTGCTCCGGCACCTCCGCCCGTTGGGGTTTCAGGTCAACCGAGAAAAGAGCAAGCTCGCCCCCGTGCAGAGCATCTCCTTTCTCAGGTTGGAGCTGGACTCGATCACTATGGAGGCGCGCCTCTCACGAGAGCGCGCCGAGGTAATGCTGAACTGTCTGAGAGAGTTCGACAGGAAAAAAAGTGGTCCCCCTGAAATTATTTCAGAGGCTCCTGGGGCATATGGCATCCGTAGCCGCGGCCACGCCGCTCGGATTGCTCCATATGAGACCACTACAGCATTGGCTTCACGATCGGGTCCCCAGACGCGCATGGCACGCGGGCCCACACCGAGTGACTGTCACTGCGCTGTGTCACCGCACCCGCACCCCCTGGAAAGGACCCCTCCTTCCTACGGGCCAGTGTGCCCCTAGGTCAGGCGTCCAGGCAGGCTGTCGTTTCGGCAGATGCCTCCAGTATGGGGTGGGGGGGCCGTGTGTAGCGGGCATGCTGCTGCGGACCTGTGGAGGGGAACCCAGCTGCATTGGCATATCAACTGCCTAGAGCTGTTGGCAGTGTTTCTCGCTTTGCGCCGCTTTTTACCGGTGCTGAGGGGGCAACACGTGCTGGTCAGGACGGACAGCACGGCCGCGGTAGCGTATTCCATCCGGATGGGGGGTATACGCTCCCGCTGCATGTCTCAGCTCGCTCGCCGTCTGCTCCTCTGGAGTCATACGCGGCTGAAGTCGCTGCTTGCTATTCACACCCCGGATGGGCTCAACCGTGCGGCCAACAGGCTCTCACGGCAGCTCCTTCCCCGGGAGAATGGCGACTCCACCCCGAGTCATGCGTAAGTATGCACTCCCCCCAGTGAGCCTACTCGCGCAGTTTCTGTGCAAGGTCAGGGAGGACGAGGGGCAGGTCTTGCTAGTTGCGCCCCTGGCCCAACCGGACCTGGATATCAGAACTCTCCCTCCTCGCGACGCCCCCCCTGGCGAGTCCCCTTGAGAGAGGACCTACTCTCTCAGGGACAGGGCACCATCTGGCACCCTCGCTTAGTTCTGTGGAACCTCCACGTGGGGCCCATAAGACGCGACGAGGAAGACTTAGGTAACCTACCGGTGGCGGTGGTTAATACCATCACTCAGGCTAGTGCACCCTCTACGAGGCATGCCTACGCCCTGGAGTGGAGTCTATTCACTGAGTGGTGCGCTTCTCGCCGAGAAGACCCCCGATCTTGCCAGATCAGTGTTGTGCTTTCTTTCCTTCAGGACAGGTGGAGCGAAGGCTGTCGCGCTCCACACTGAGGGTTTACGTGGCCACCATCTCCGCTCATCATGATGCGTGGATGGCGGCACCGTGGGGAGGCATAACCTCATCATCCAGTTCCTCAGAGGTGCGAGGCGGATGTTTTCCCCCGCCCCCCTCTCATACCCTCTTGAGATCTCGCGGTAGTGCTACGAGCCTACGTGGGGATCCCTTCGAACCACTCGACTCAGTATCCTTGAGATTTCTGTCCTTGAAGACAGCTCTGCTGGTCGTGTTGGCATCGGTTAAGAGGGTTAGGTACCTGGAGGCATTTTCGGTCAGTGACTCGTGCCTAGAATTCGGGCCGGCCTACTCTCACGTTGTCCTGAGACCCCGGCCCGGCTATGTGCCCAAGGTTCCTACCACGTCGTTTTAACAATCAGGTAGTGAGCCTGCAAGCGCTGCCCACGGAGGAGGCAGACCCAGCCCTTTCATTGTTGTGTCCTGTTCGCGCTTTGCGAATATATGGGGACCACACTCAGAGCCTTAGATCCTCTGACCAGCTCTTTGTCCATTACAGTGGTCGGCAGATGGGAAGTGCCGTATCTAAACAGAGGTTGGCCCACTGGATAGTGGATGCCATCTCCCTCGCCTTTGGGCCAGGGTGAGCCGTGTCCCCCGGGGGTGAGAGCGCACTCCACTATGGAGCATCGCATCCTCCTGGGCGTTAGCACGCAGCGCCTCTCTGACAGACATTTGTAGAGCTACGGGTTGGGTGACACCCAATACATTTGCAAGGTTACAATCTGCGAGTGGAGCCGGTTTCCTCAAGGGTATTAGGCAACCCTTGGTGATTGAGGAAACGATTCGGTTGAGGTGTCGAAACACGCTTGCTGCGCCACTCTCCCTAACCCGGAGATACGTGCGCTTTTTCAGCTTTGTCAGTTTAGTTCCCCATTTCTTTGGCGAACCCTGCAGAGTTCCTCCGAGGCCCCCAGCACCTGACTCAGCGGAGGAGTCAGGTGTTGGCCCGTTACGTTGTCGGCATGCCCGCTGGTCAGCCCGCGTTCTGGGTATAGGTGCCTGCTATGTGTGATCCCCGCTGGCGATCCCATACGTTCACTCAGCCACGGTATAGTCCCCCCTTCTAGGGCAGGCTCGTGTCTTCCCTCCCCGCTAACCATCCTTATGCTAGGACCCCCCCATCTCTGGGCTGGTCCATAGATTGTCACCAGGTCTCCCCTCTGGGTAGCAGGTGAGCTCCGCAGCGTCCTCCCTATCGGGACTGAACGCTTTCCCAACGTACTGTCGTATCAAAACCTTTTTACTGGGTTATTGCGACTCCCCGAAAAATATAACCGTTTCTGAACAGGTAAGTGAGGGCCAGGGGACACGTTGGAAGACTGTGTCTCGGGGCGTTGTAGGTGCGCTTGCTCTACTGCGTGGCACACCCTTCGCCAGGGGCGCAGTAAGGTTCTTTCGTTGTGGCGTTTTCCATAGATTTCCCCATAGTGGAAGTTTCCACATAGCATTGGAGTTCCCCATCCGAAGGGGAACGCTACGGTTACTAAAGTAACCCTTCGTTCCCCGAGGGGGGGAACGGAAATGCTATGTTCCTTCGCCACAACGATTGTCCCTTAGCTGTTGAGCGTGAAAGTCTCTTCAGCTAGAAAAGGATGTCGAGCATGGCACTGGCTGCGTCTTTATAGCATGACTGATTGTCATTGACGCCAGCTGTGCACGCTGACGCTGCCAACTCATTGGCATTTCATTGGCCCGTTTTTATACTCTTTCAGATGATTGGATTCTGACGAAATCCCCATAGTGGAAGTTTCCACATAGCATTTCCGTTCCCCCCCTCGGGGAACGAAGGGTTACTTTAGTAACCGTAGCGTTATTCATATTAATTATTTATATATATATATATATATATATATTGACCTTATTCTACAATGCGGAAGTGCGCTCGTTTTTGTGATTGTTTCAGAACTTCTGATTCAGTTGCCTATGGGAGAAATGACTAGAAATAATAAATGGCAGAAAACGATCAAACTACTCGCTCTACAAACAAATGTTTGCATGACTATACAGACCAAGTAGAATAATATAATACGAAAAGATCAGTTTGCAACATCAAGCAGCAGAACGAGCTGTTTTTAACCTCTAAAAATGAATGGAAATGAATGAGACCGGAAGTTTCGAGTCAAAAAGATTCAAATGGCTGCGCCCGCTCATACGCGGAGAATAAGGTGAATAACCCTTTCTCAAATTGCACATTACTAGATTTAACATATTGTAACATTCAAAATAAATGTAATTAAGGTCGATTCATTTTAGTACTTTTTGAAAATGTTGCCTTAGTAGTAGCTGAAAATACATTTAAGTTTAAAATAATATAAGTTCAACAAATAATAATTATGATTATACTTATTAATTAGTTTTTTCCAATAACCCTACCTTAAATCACATTTAACATAAAATTTTATGTAACTCCGCATCTTTATATATAAATGCTATAGTATTCATTTATTCAGTCATTTTCCTTCAGCTTAGTCCTTTTATCCAATTCCACTATATAGCACATGTGTTTGGACTGTGGGGGAAACCGGAGCACCCAAAGGAAACCCACGCCAACACGGGGAGAACATGCAAACTCCACAAAGAAATGCCAACTGAGCCAGCTGGGACTCGAACTGCATGGATGACAAGCATTTCTAGTCTAATGAAGCACCTGATGTCATCACATGCTGCCACCTTAGTGGCTACATAGGTGAGAATGTGAGCTCTGCTACCAAAGGAGGAGACGAAGCCATGACGTTACAGCGAACAAAACTTGATTTTTCTCCACTGCAAACATGTATTACTCTTAGTTTACTTAGACAGAAATAAACTAAATAATATATAGATATATAGTTGAGGACACGCTGCCGTTGTCTCTCACATTGTCCCACAACAACATTAAAATAGTGTAGATTAGTGGACAATTTTTTATATTTTATATTTATATTTTATAATGTTTTATATTGACTTTATATTTCATATTAGAGTTGTTTTTTTAAGCGAAGAATTAGTGGTAATTAGAAATCCCTGGTAATTAGTTACTTTTATAATGAAGTGAAGCTACGGTCACACTGGGCTTTTCCTCCCATAGACTTCCATTCAGACGCACACGAATACGTCAGACCGGAAACGCAAGGTCATGCGTCGGGTTTCGCAGGTTGCTGCGGTGCAAAGTTCAAGCTTGGTGAACTCTGACCTGCGAAATCGCATCACTTGACTGCGTGAGACCAATCGAGGATCAAAACAGGACCTCTCTGGACAGAAATTTAAAACATGGAGCAAATCGCTGGCTTTTTTAAATGTCTAATCATCTTGTTTAATCCCGCCCTTTTTCGCAGCGCCGCACGACAGAATTTCGCACACACAAAGCCTATAGCGTGACCATAGCTTAACTCAGTTACTATTTGTGAGAAGTAACTAGTAACTATAACTAATTACTCTTTTAAAGGAACATGCCCAACACTGCTCTTACCTGGGTAAAAACCGAAACCAGCAAACATGTCTCTGAGCTTCTAGATTTGAGAAAGATCTTGCCTTTGTGTTTAATATGCATCAGACGCTCCATAGAGGCTGTGGGCGCTGTGGGCGTCTCATCAAAAGCTTGTATAAGAAACAATTGCATAAATTGTGCTAATGAGCATTTCGCATATTTTAAAGCACGCATTTCAGCAACACATTCACAGTTTAACGTTGCATGAAGCTTCAGTTGTTTTTCCTATGTGTTTTAACAGTAAATAGAGACGAACAGAGAATAGAAAAGCACGCGTTCCTGCAGTCCTCGCATCTCTCAGTGGGATTCACCCATCATCCCTGCTGTTCACGGTAATTCAGACAAACAGCAGGAGCTTCTATACCCTGTATTTTAAAGCCCATGGGTGAATTGTACAAGTCTATAAACTATAAATCACAAACAAGGCGTTAAATCAACAGTCATTGTTTTCGCATTGCTCGGGATTTTATTGCCTGCCAGCTGTTAGTATTAATATTGCAGTTCATGAAGTGTATACTCAGGCCTGTTAAATGTGATTTATCAAAATGTTGTTTTTTTTTTGTTGAGCGAGGTGGGATATTTGTTCTGACCTTGTATGACTGTGTGCCTGATTAATCAATAAAACATGTTATCTTTCTCCAGAGACAGCAGGAGTGAATGAGTCCATCAGCATGAAGCGGCTAACACATGAAACTCCAGTCACCGTGGGAAAGATGATGGCAGGTAAATCACCTCAAGTCAGCTCAAAAGTGTTTATTTTAGAGCCCGGTTTATAGCATTTCTATTGCAAATATTAGCAAAACTTTTCAGCAGATTCACTATGAAAATACCATTTCAATTTCCTTGTAAAATACTTTTTAAAAGGTTAAAGAAGACACATTTTCAATTTTTTAAGTGTACTGATTGGTGCACTGGGGCGTCACGGTGGCGCAGTGGGCAGCTTGATCACCTCACAGCAAGAAGGCCGCTGGATCGAGCCCCGGCTGGGTCAGTTGGCATTTCTGTGTGGAGTTTGTATATTCTTCCCGTGTTCACCTGGGTTTCCTCCGGGTGCTCCGGTTTCCCCCACAGTCCAAACACATGCGCTATAGGTGAATTGAATGAGCTAAATTGGCTGTAGTGTATGTGTGTGAATGAGTGTGTATGGATGTTCCCCAGTGTAAGGTTGCGGCCGGAAGAGCATCCTCTGCATAAAACATATGCTGGATAAGTTGGCGGTTCATTCCGTTGTGGCAATCCCTGATTAATAAAGGTAATAAAGTTAAGACTTTCTTTTGAATTTTTTCAGCTGAATACGATCATGTTTTTTTTGCCGAGGAAGGGGGGGGGGGGGGTGCCTTTTTAATTGTTTTTAAAGTTGAAACCAGAGCTGAAAATAAACCCTAATGGTGGGAGTCAAAACGAGAGAGGAAAATCACAACAGCCAATCAGAATCTGAATATCTGTGCAGATTTTTACACATTCATAGTGTTTCAAAGACTTAGGGCTCTATTTTAATGATCTAAGCATGAAGTCTAAAGCGTATGGCGCTAACGCATTAAGGTCCTGAAAAATCTTCATTTGAAGGGGTGTATACCCCTTCCCCTTAGCCCTACGCCTTCAAGTTAAGAAAATTGGGACACCCCTACCCCTTGACGTGAACACGCTAAACGAGTGGTAGGGGAAAGGGAAAGGGCTAAGGGGTAGAATAGGGATTGGGCCTTAGTAGACCGTCTACTGAATATCTGTTGATACTGCTCCTTCAACAGACATTTAACTGATTATAAGAAACTTTGCAAGTACATGTCTACTTATAATCTAATGAGAATTAGTTAGCATGTAGATGTAATCTAATCTAAATTCAACAAACAGACCATCAAAATAAAGAGTGACCAAATAAATAAATGATTTAAAATCATTGGTAATAAAAATAGCATTTTTCTAGGGCAAGAAACATTGTTATTGCGATACTCAACAACATTGCATGTTTTTCAGTATCAGGCAGCCCTAAAAAGAATGACATGAAAGGATATTGGCAAAATTAAGTAAACTTATTGTAATGGTTGTAAACTGTGGAGTATTTACGGTAATGAGGCAGGCTAGGCGAAATACGGTAAATTCCGGTCATACGCTGCTGTTATGAATGGAGCGGCAGTTGTGAGGTGGAAGTGTGGCGTGCACGCCAGGCAGACAACGCCGATCAGATAATGTGGACCAGCTATGGAAGGTTGGGCAGCGTCAATGGTTTTTGAGGTAAAGCTAAGTTTGAAGAATCATGTTATGTGATGTTTTAAGTGGGGTAATGCCTGTAATCATGTGTATTAAAATAGGATGTGCAGTCGGAGATACCTGCAGCAGGTGTTGTTGGGTGTTGCTAATGCTGGGTAGCGGCTATCATAGCTGTGTCCAGTGATGTGATCAATGATTGCGATACGTGTTTGCTACATGCTGTGTATTTGTATTGTGTACATGTATTGTAAGGGTTGTCTTTGAGGTTTAAAAGGTTTGTGATGGATGTTGTATTTTAAATGTTTTATGCTTTGATATTGATGGTAGTGTATTCAATTCAATTTTTTCAATTCACCTTTATTTGTATAGCGCTTTTACAATGTAGAATCTGTCAAAGCAACTTTACATAAAAGGTCATAGTAAATAGGAACAGTGTAGTTCAGTTTGTAGTGTTTAAGTTCAGTTCAGTTGAGCTCAGTTCAGTGTGGTTTAAGAATCACTACTGAGAGTCCAAACACTGAAGAGCAAATCCAACGATGCACAGCTCTACAGATCCCGAACCATGCAAGCCAGTGGCAACAGCGGAGAGGGAAAAAAAACTTCACTAATGCCGAAAGTGAAGAAAAAAAACCTTGAGAGAAACCAGACTCAGTTGGGCACCACCATTTTAATTTCTCCGCTGGCCAAACGTCTTGTGCAGAGCTGCAGTCTCAGCGGCGGAGGCTGGAAGCTGGCCTCAGCGAAGACTCGTCTGTCCCTGGAGCGTCACAGGAATCAGTCTCTTGTTTTCCACTCCTCCATGACCACCACAGTAGCTGCTCAGGATACGGCCTGGTCCAGGATATGGAAACCTTGGGATCATCTCATCGTTGGTCTTGGATCGAATCAGTGACTCTGCATAGTCTGAGGGCCTCGGGAAGAGTATCCCCAGGTGGAAATGGAGAATAAAGAAAATAATTAGCGTAGTTGCTGTTCATAGTGTATATAAACGAGATGCAGAAACCTGTGTGGAAACCCGCTAAGTGGTGCACTGAGTGTATGCTCAGTGCACCCTGTAATAAGGGTGTCTTTTCTTGCTCCATTTCAGGAGATGGTTTATGTCACTGTTTTGAATTACTATTATAAAGACTATCAAGTATTGCATATTTGCACATTATCTAAGACTGGGGTGTGCCCCAAATTAGCTTGAAAAAATTGCACGTTTGCACCTGATATGAAAACCTACTTGTGATTATTCTGCTCACCTGCTACCAAACTGTTAATAAAGGTTATTTAAGTGGAGGTCCTTTTTCGTTATTTTCTTTCTAACGAACTAGAGGGTAACATTATTTTATTTTTTTAACTTTGATCAAAAAGTCCCTAAAGTTTCTGGATTTATTGTTTTAAAGAAATTTAATCGAGGCTTACATAAGTGTTCCAATAAGTCTCCGAGTTGTACAAGGAACACTTGTGGCCTATTTTATATATTTTTTATATATATAAATTACCCAGCACCATTCTGTTTGACACAGCAATCAACGGTTATCACCCCATGCAGCAGGACGCATCGATCACAGGCGGAAATCCTGCAGCACAGCAGGTTAAAACAAACAGGCCTGCGCCACAACGCCTGTTACCGTAATGCAATTCATGGCAGAAAGAGGAGACATGGCAGAAAGTCTGCGTGCTCTGATTTACCTCACGCCTGTGTGAACTGGAAGCGGGAAATGGGCAGCCAGAGCGAGGTCTGTGTTCAGCTGCGCTCTTTATGATTTGGGCCATGCAGTCATAAATCAAGCCGGAGTGATGCCGAAGGGCTCTTCGCAGATGGTACGCCTCTCGCTGCCCAATTAATGGGCTGGTTTGGAAGTGTGGCCTGCTGGAGAGGAGGAAAAAGACCTGGCACATGAAGAAGCAGAAAGAAACCAGGGGGAAGGAGTTGAGAGTGTGCTTGCAATCTGCAAAAAGACACAAAACATCTCAATGCTCGACTCTCGTGCTGGAGTCCTGCGAGTCTCAACAGTGCCGCAGAGGTTCATCATTTAAACATCACATATAACCACTGGATTCACTGGCATGAATGTTTCATTAGAAAGGCTTTCGCGGTGCATCGTTGCCTTGAGGTGGCACACGCTTCACAGATAAACAGTGCGAAAGATGCTTAATCAGCACTTGAAATTATATTTCTTCTCATTTATTTAGTAAAACTGAAATTTAACTCTGTTAGACACTATGTGACGCAGGAATCTTCATGCACTCAGATCTTGAAAAGACTTCTAAAATGAACCGCATGTACAGTCAAATAAATGATTACTGCTGCTTGTTCAAACTACCCGTTTAAAATGAGCTGAAACAACACAATTCTTGTAATTTCTTCAGCCAATTTATTTGTTTTATATTCAGTCCACTTAAATTTGTAAACCATTAAAGCCCTGTTTACACTATTTTGTTTTACAGTAGTTTTGAAATGCCATTTTAGAATGAAAACGATCCACGCTCACACTGCTGTTTCATTTAGCGTTTCTGAACAGCTCTCACACTGTACCACTGAAAACGCACATCGCGTGACCACACACACTCTGGCATGCACTGCAGCGTATGCGGAATTCATCAGCGGGTGCTTAAAGCACATCTACCCATATGAGAGCTGTGCACGTCAGACAGTTCATCAAGGATCTAATGCTGGATCTCATCTCACTATATTTGTTAAACGTAATATTTAATCTTGTTGTCTAACGACATATTCTCCGACTTTGGTCTTTTTAATCTATTAACGTTACTTGTCCTACTATAACGTGTTTGGCTGAGCGCAAAGATAAGTTAATATATTATTTTATGTAACCACGTACACTGATTCTACACATTTGACTGATTGCTTGCCTTTATTTCCTATATTGCATACACTTATCGTACGTTATACTTTTATAATGGCCATTATTGATTATTTAAACTGATATTCAGAAAAAGAGAGGGTATGTTTTGTATTTTCAATGAAAATGAAAGGAGGCAGTAATATTATCGGCTCCGTTTTGTTATAAATATGCATACAGTGAAGATGACGCTCATATAATGCAGCTACACAACACCTCAACATTTCTGCTGTCTGTTAAGTTGCTAATATCAAAATGAAAATAGGCAGTTCCTCATATCATGTTTTCATTTTATTGTTAACAAAGTGAAACAACGAAGCCAGGGTGATGTGAATGATGTTATAAAGTAGTTACACTATTCCCACATCCTGTACTTAGAAGGAAAGGATGCAAGACTGAAATTTGTAGGCTACTTAAAATTGAGGGAAAAGCCCCAATCAGCCTCCATTTTCAGATGTCTCCGTTTTCCTTCATTCACACTGACACTCAGCAGCAGCGGTTTTAAAATGAAAACGGCCTCTTCAGCTTTTTTAAAACCCTCCGTTTTCGGCATAGTGTAGATGGATGGCATAACCAGATCAAAACGTATGCGTTTTAAAATGAAAGCATATTCATTTAAACGGGGCCTGAGTCAACTTAAGCATTTCGTGTTGGAGAAGAAATTGTGTTGCCCCAACTACCTGGGTTGGGGATTTGTTGTTTCCAGAATGTTTTGGTTGGGATTGAATTAAGAGAGCAAAATGTTGACAATGAAATTAATCTTAGGTGTTTAAAGTTAATAGAAAGTCTTGTTCGAGTTTAAGCTTCACTTTAGTTTGAAGATTTAGAAGAGATTTCTGTAATGCTTTGAGGTTACCACCCTGCAGAAGCACCTATGCTTTGGGTGTTGGCAGCTTAATTAGCAGAAATGCATTACTCAGTGAGCAATAACTTTCCTAAAATGAGTTCTGAGATCAGTCTCAATCAACTGTTTAACACATGAAATATGCTTAAAAATGGCTCTTTAGTTTGTTTAGGATAACTTCAAATAAAACTAAGAGACTTCTGTAGAAATGTACGACACACGATATTATTAGACCGTTTAAGGTAAATAAAAATACAAATGTACTTAAACTTTTATTTGATAAAATCATGTTGAACCAACTGAATTGCATTTAATTGTGTAAATGTTTTTTTTTTTAGTTTATGCTAAAAATTTTATTGGATGGAAATTCTGCCCTCAATTAAATTGAGTTCATCCAATGAGGTTTTTTTGTGTGTGTGTGTGTGTTTCACGTTTGGGTCTATTAAGTGCAAGTTATCTTGAATAATGGAAGGCTTTCTTGATGCACATGTCAGAAAACTTTGATTGAAGCAAACTATAGACAACATATTTGAGTATAATATGTTAAAAGGGATATTATTCAAGATTCAAAGTGTTTATTGTCATATATGCACAGTAAGGAAACAAGTTCCCTATACAACGAAATTCTTTTCTGTTCACACTGAATACCAAAGAAGGTTTAATGTATATTCAATAATATAATTTAACAAAATAGGCAGTTGGGAAGAGCAAAAAAGTAAGAATAAATATAAGCTATAAAGAAACGAGTAGGCTGCAAACATAATTAAGCAAGTGTGCTTCATCGTCTGTTGTGGTAAATTAAGAGAATTAGTAATTGTGCAAAAGTATCATGAGGTACCAGCATGGTAGATTTATGGATTATAGAGTATATTAGTATGACAATATGGAGCTTATAAAACCCATACACACTCATTCAAACACATACACTACAGACAATTTAGCTTACCCAATTGACTTGTACTGCATGTCTTTGGACTTGTGGGGGACACTGGGAGAACATGCACACAGAACTCCACACCGAAATGCCAACTGATCCAGCCGAGGCTCGAACCAGCGACCTTCTTGCTGTGACACCTCTTATTACTCATTTAACTTTTAATTTTTCATTTATTTTCATAAATTGCCCTAAAATTTTAATCCCAAATGTGTAACCTGTTCTTGCTAAACATATATAAACTATATATTGCAAATATATGTAAAAAATATAAACATAAATAAACATACTTTAACAGGTAGTAGATTATACTACTCTAGACATATGCATGTCAGTTTTCACTCTATATCTTTTAATAATTTGGCTTTGTGACATTAAATTGAGATGCTTTATTTATGATCTATATTTTTTTAATTAATTTATTTGTATATTTAGTGGGTGCAAAATACATAATACGATGTAATTTACTCAAAATCTTTGCTTAACATGATTTTATCTTCTCTTCTAAAATATAATCTATGGATAATCAAGTAAATAAAAAGGGTGACTTTAATTTAAGTAACAATTCACATTATTTACTGGCTTATTACCTGCTTATTGTTAAGATATGAACTGTTTATTAATACAACTTATAAATTATTTTATATGCCTAACTAATACCTGAGCTACTTAAGTACTACCGTACCTTACTAACTATTATTAAGCAGATAATTAGTAGTTTATTGAACTAAGGGTTGGGCGACGCAGTGGCGCAGTAGCTAGTGCTGTCGCCTCACAGCAAGAAGGTCGCTGGTTCGAGCCTCAGCTGGGTCAGCTGGAGTTTGTGTGTGGAGTTTGCATGTTCTCCCTGCATTCACGTGAGTTTGCTCCGAGTGCTCCGGTTTCCCCCACAGTCCAAAAACATGCGGTACATGTGAAATGGGAAGGCAAAATTGTCCATAGTGTATGAGTGTGAGTGAGTGTGTATGGATGTTTCCCAGAGATGGATTGCTGCTGGATGGGCATCCGCTGTGTAAAACGTGCTGGATAAGTTGGTGGTTCATTCCGCTGTGGCGACCCCGGATTAATAAAGGGACTAAGCCGAAAACAAAATGAATGAATGAATGAACTAAGGATTTGTTAATAGTGTGAAGAAGGTAAGTAAAAAAAAAAAAAGACAGAAGGTAAGTAAAAATATATTTATATAGCACCTTTCACAGACAAGAAGTCACAAAAGTGCTTTACAGTAAAAGAAAACAGTAAAACAGGTTAAAATCCAAAGGGAAAACCAGCTCACCATATACTGTTAATTAAAAGATTACCCAAAAAGATGTCTTTAATTTGAATGTCTTTGATTTCAGTCTTTAAATGTTGTTACTTTATTTATTTGTTTATTTTTGCACCGTTGAATAGGTTGAAAAGAAGTCTAAATAAGTCTAAGTCTCAAGTTCTCATGTAGGAATGTAGAGGGCTATATATCACACACTTGTTTTATCCAATCTCGTCTTGATGATTTTGCGAATAATCCGTTAATAATTCTGGGACGTCTCATACCAGTGTCTGCCGCGGTCGTCTCTGTAGAGCAGAGAAATGAATTAATGTGTCGCTTCAGCGCTGTCACACTCCACCATCTCGAGAATCCTGTGTAAATATTCCCTCTGTCACATTAAACTGTCTAATTGCGTTTCTCAGCCACTCCAAAACTCTCTGGATCTCCAACGGGGCTGAAACATGGCCAAATTCATTTATGCCAATCAACTGCCTGTCCTGAGGAAGCCTAATCCGAGGATGAAAAATGGACTGTGTTTTCTGAAGACCAGGTCTGTTCATAACTAGAACCATACAATATCTAATTGCATTGCCGTATGTACTCGCCAACGGACTGTTTATTATTAGCGCGCAAACAGCAAATTGTGTAACGTTAGTCTAAATGCGCACGTTTTTTAAATTCTCTATTCTGATTGGCTGTCGATGTTTTTACCATTAAAACTCACTGCTAGTATTGTATACATCATTGTTTGTCTCCAAAATCGCGCCTATTTTCATTCACCATTCCCTACATTAGTTCTCTCTATTAAAGGGCTGACCCCCTACACATCATTTTTTGACATACTTACCCTACTGAAAAATCCAGCTTAAACCAGCCTAGGCTGGTTGGCTGGTTTTAGCTGGTTGACCAGCCTGGTTTTAGAGGGGTTTTGGCCATTTCCAGCCTGGTCTTAGTTGGTCAGGCTGGAAAATGACCAGCTAAAACCAGCTTGACCACCTAGCCAGACTGGGAGCCCAGCCAAAACCAGCTATGTCCATCTTAAACCATCATTTTCCAGCCTGACCAGCTAAGACCAGGCTGGAAAAGGCTGGTAACCAGCCTAGAAATGGCCAAAACCCCTCTAAAACCAGGCTGGTCAACCAGCTAATACCAGCCAACCAGCCTAGGCTGGTTTAAGCTGGATTTTTCATCAGGGTAAAGGGGGATTAAGCAATAATAAGGGGTCAATCCCTACAACCCCTGTAATTCGCACCCTAATTGTGAATCTGTGTCATCCTTATTATTATGCTTATGTAATGGTAATTACTCGGTTTCCTCTGCGTTGTGTACAGTACAGATGAGACCTGACACCCAATCACGCCTTGGACAGATCTCTTTATTCTGGTGAACAGAGAAAAACCACAGTGATCAGTTTCGGCAGTCTAACATGTCGTCCACGACCACTCTCTTGGCTGGCGCGAATAATAATCAATTAAACATATAACATGAGTTCAGAAACACAGTAAATATTAAATCATCTACCTTGTGAACAGAGTAAAACCACAGTGATCAGTTTCAACAGTCTAACATGTCGTCCTGCAATAATGGGTGTCTATTAGCAATTATAAAGCTGTATTCACAAAGAAATGATACATTATGAATAATAAAAACAAAAATTTATATTTTACAGGAGCACTCACTCACCACGACCACTCTCTTGGCTGGCGCGAATAATAATGACCTGTCCTGAACTGTCCTGTTTATAACATGCCACCAGCCAATGAACAGAGAGGGGGGTCATTTAGAATTACAGGGCCATGTACATAAAATAAAAGCAAGTGGAAGCATTTTTATAACCTGTTACACTTAGTTTGAACATAATTATAAAGGTCTTTATTGCTGCAAACATCACTATAACCATTCTCCATTGAACCAGCTACCAATAAAATAAAAGATTCTTCAAAAACAAGTGCAATTAAAGCCCGCCTGAATTATTAGCCCCCTGTATATTTTTCACCAATTTCTGTTTAACGGTGAGATTTTTTTAAACACATTTCTAAACACAATAGTTTTAATAACTTTAATAGCTGATTTCTTTATCTTTGCTATGATGAAAGTACATAATATATTACTGGATATTATAAGTTATTAGTATTCCACTTAAAGTGACATTTAAAGGCTTAACTAGGTTAATTAGGCAAGTCAGATGTCATGTGAGGCTGCCCTAATCTATTATCACTCCATGATCATTTCTCATATCACTTATTGTTTAACCACTTGGTCCCAAGCTAGCATCATTATGAATCATTATACAAACAATCCTTAAAAACCCTTGATAAGAAATCAGTTCTATTTCACCATTGTTCAATATTAAAGAAATACAACCTGCTTAGTTGGGAAAATCTATTTAAATATGTACATATTTCTTTAATGTTTAGCCTCTTAAGGCCCAAGGGGTTTTGTACATGCATTTCTTATTTCTCTTTGCTATTTGGGCTTATTAGAACCTAATTAGAATAAAAAAAGTATCATCTTTTGATGTGATCTACTTTTAGAGAAAAATGATGTCTATATATGTGGACTCGTGTTTCAAACACTTTTTTTTCTGAATTTTTTTAAATCCATATATAACATAGAATTTTTTTTTTAACTTGCTTTGACTATCAGAGAGTAAAAACTTTTTTTTTTTTTCAATTTTGGACAGTTACAAATTGTGTTTGGGACATTTTATATGCTGCAAAACAGTTGGAAGATGACACTGTATGTCTGTAACAAAATATAAAACATTCAAAGTATTTTAAATAGCCACTTAAGAGCTAAAATGTGCTGTCCACATATGTGGACACTCAAGCCCTAGGAGGTTATGACCTTACAATTCAATTCAATTCACCTTTATTTGTATAGCGCTTATACAATGTAGATTGTGTCAAAGCAGCTTCATATAAAAGGTCATAGTAAATAGGAACAGTGTAGTTCAGTTTTTAGGGTTTACATTCAGTTCAGTTTAGCTCAGTTTAGTGTGGCTTAAGAATCACAACTGAGAGTCCAAACACTGAAGAGCAAATCTAACGATGCGCAGCTCTACAGATCCTGAACCATGCAAGCCAGCGGCGACAGCGGAGAGGGAAAAAAAACTTCACTAACTGGCGAAAGTGAAAAAAACCCGACATCACCACTAAATCAGTTTGTGAAAGTAGAACGACTGCTCACCAAACCACTAGAGGTGGTAAAAGAGAGGATTGTATTATTCCTCTCAAAAAAAGTCAATTCTGTCAGTCAATATTTTTAGTGAAAGCTGCTAGGAAATGAAATTCCATCCCACCAATAATTAGGAGATCACTTACTTTTTCGTTCTTTTCAGTTTCATGTTAAAAATTGGTTATTGATAAATCAGCATTGTCAGCATTAGTACTGTGTTCTTGGCACTTATTTGTACTGTTTGTCTTTGGCTTTTTTGTCCTCTTCTGCTTTTTTTATTGTATTTTATACATGATAGTGTATTCTATGTTATTATGCTGTGCTTCTATTTTAGGTGTGACTTTTTAACATCCTGTAAGGGGCCTACAGATGAAAAATACTGAAGCCATTCTTATGGCACATTTTACAGTAATGTTTATCAATGTGCATTGACACTATAAACAAATCAACAACAAAAAAAAAAATTATAATGATGGTTTGTTCTGTAGACTTGCATTATATATTTATCCAACAGTTCTGTCTGGTTCTTGAATTTAATAAATGTGCCATATTCTGCAATGACAATAACTCATACAGCCTCTTCACTCTTGTGTATTACTCCGCCCAGACTGGTGGCAAGCAGAGGACCACATTTTGATAAATATTGCTGCTGTTAGACAACGTAGCGTACTTTTGAGGCTTTTTAGGCGATAATATAGTTGTTTAGATTGCAACTATGCAGTTAGTTTATAAGGATAGTGCCCATTTTAAATATTTCTAATTTCGATACAGCGTGACGGCATCCAGCATGATGGCATCCAGCATGACGGCATCCATCTGCCTGTCATACTGATCAGAGCGAAGATGGTTGATGTTGTCCATCCACAAGATAGCGTCAGAGACTGCATAATAAGACCTTAGAAGAGAAAAAAGCGTTTTTCCAACGGTAAACGCAGTAAACAACGCGATAAACAACGGTAATCTAGAAGTGTTTGCGTTGCTTTGGCTTTTTCGGGGTTAATTAATGTGATCTCTCGATTGCAACAGAGAAATACTGGGAAACCTCTGTAGACTGATGACATTTTATGATGTTCAGCTGTATAATCTTAAAATGTCAGCAAAATCACCAGTTTTGTCATCATTTTAGACTTTACACTAGAGCAGGCATGTCCAAGCTCGGTCCTGGAGGGCCGGTGTCCTGCAAAGTTTAGTTCCAACCCCAATCAGACACACCTGGGCCAGCTAATCAAGCACTTACTAGGCTTTCTAGAAACATCCGTGCAGGTGTGTTGAGGCAAGTTGGAGCTAAAATCTGCAGGACACCGGCCCTCCAGGACCGAGTTTGGACACCCCTGCACTAGAGAATCATTCAAATACTAGCTGTAAAATGACATTTGTGAGTAGCATCGGTTTCTGCTGTTCTGACGTCAGCTGCAGATGTGAATGAACGACGGAAGAAAGTAGTTCCTCATACAAAAGGACTTTTGAGACTCTCCGTGTTTTATTTTCTTTTTTATACACATGATTATGCCATCGAACTGTTGTATAAACGCAAAATCACACTCGTAGCAGTGCGATATGGCTGTATATTGTCACTGGTGTGACATTAAGGTGCACGCCTTCCACCAGTGCCGAGTGTGATATTGCTCATATATATCGCTTAAGAGGGCTTATAATATTTACCGTAAAATGTTTTTTTAACAAAAAATTGCTTTTATTCTAGCTGACATTAAACAAATAAGACTTTCTCCAGAGGAAAAACATTATACCAAATACTCTGAAAAAAAAAATCCTTGCTCTGTTAAAGTCATTTGGAAAATATTTGAAAAAGAAAAACAAATTCACAGGGGGGCTAATAATTTTGGCTTGAACTGTAAATTTCCCATTCAGATCGATGCTGCGCTGACGTCCCACAGGTTCACGGCCACCGTCAACAGTCTATTGACCCTCCAGTCTTCAGGTGAGCAATTGAACTGCAGCTCTAAAGGGTTCGTGGAACGAAAAACCTCTCACTTTGTGTTCTTTCTTCAACCACCCTAGAAATTGATTGCATTGCACAGAGTGCCCTCCACATATAATCAAAAGGCAGGCGGCCAGCTGAGACGGGAAGCTGTGCCTTTGAGACGCATTGCCTTCACGAGGTATGGAGAACTGAAGCCTTTCAGCAGAAGCTCATGCTGCGTCCAGAAGGAGATGCATGAATAAACAACAAAGCAGCATTTTCAAATGTTCACTCCTCAATGAAATGACTCTGTTAGCTTGGATGTAATGTGACTCTATAGAATATTTTCATGGACGTTTGTTGACCTGTTTTTGTGTCCAGGAAATCTGAAGGCCTGTTTCCCAAACACCAGCAACACATCTGAACTGTTCTGGGATGGAAGTGTGAGAAGGTACACAAAATATATTTGTTTGCATATTTGCATCACCTCCGTTTAGAAACACTCTTCTCTCCATATGCACCGGACACTTTACTTAAACAACATCTTACAAGGACTCAACGATGTTTACCTACCACAAAATACTGTTACACTTGCTTTTTTTTTATTAGGTTCATCTTAGGTCAGACAAAAAAATATACATAATATTGATACATATAGATATACGCACTGATACAATTCACCAAACAAGAAATTATCAGGAAAATATAAATATACACAAAATAAGTATATAAACAAAAAAGATAAAATACCGCATATATACACAAAGATATACAAACATACGATAACAAAAAATAAGAATAATATAAAACAAACAATACAATAAATAAATAAATAAATAAATAAATAATACCTTTTTTTGGTGGAGAGTGACATCACAGCTCCTGAAATATTTTGTTAAGGCAATATCTAAACAATAAAAATAGATACAGTGTTTATTTTAACGGTACAAACCAGCACAATTCGAGTACAAACGAATGATACCAGTTTGGTGTGATTTAGACAACCTGGGGTGGAGAGTGACGTCACGGCTCCCGAAATATTTTAATTATATCTAAACACCAAAAATAGACAAAGTGTTTATTTTAACGGCACAAACCAGCACAAATTGGGCACAAACGAATGACACCAATTTGGCACGATTTAGAGGAAATGGGGTGGAGAGTGACGTCACGGCTCCCGAAATATTTTGCTTATATCTAAACGAGGAAAACAGATACAGTGTTTGTTTTAACGGCACAACCCAGCACAAATCGAGCACAAACGACCTGTGCTGGTTTGAAGTCATTTGAGCAACATGGGGTGGAAAGTGACGTCACACGGTCAAAAAAATAATGCTTAATATCTCAGACCCCAAACCAGCACAAACGTTCGTTTTTGCGGCACAAATCTGCACAAACGTAGCACAAACGAATGGCATATTTTTGGGGATTATTTGCTTTTATGGGGTGCAACTTAACGGAGGTAATTAACCGATAGGTGTCTCCTTAAAAACTTTTAGAAAAGGGCTCCAGACAATTGCGAATCGAATATTTTCCATTTGAAGAGCATGTAAGAATTCAAAACACATTGCTGATAAGAAGGGAGAGCTGCTGACAACCAATTCATAAGAATAAGTCGTCTAGCCAGTAAAGTTGCGAAGGCTACACTATCAGCCTGTAATTAATTTAATTCAACATTTTCTGGCAGGATTCCAAACAGTGCTGTTAAGGGATTTGGGTCTATTGACAATGAAAAAACAGTAGAAAAACACCTGAAGACTTTCCCCCAAAAATCAGACAGTTTCAAACAAGACCAGAAAGAATGTAACATGTGGCTGGTTCAGTTGTACGGTGAAGGCAAGTTGGGTCAAGATCAGGGAACATTTTATTTTAGTTCTAGACCAGTGTATTCTGTGCATGACCTTGAATTGAATGAGAGTATGCCTAGCGTTTATAGATGATGAATGTATTTGTGCAAAAATAAGATCCCAAATATTTTCTGCAATTGTTAAATTCAGTTCCTCCTAAATAATGAAATTCCTGAATCTGCACTGGATTAAGTTCAAATTTACATATTTTTAACAAAGTAACATGATAGCAGCTTAAACATTAAAGTTTTTAAACAAAATTATTTCATCATACTTGCATAAATGTTCATTGTAAGATGAGAAAAGTGATATGTTTTTCATGTTGCAATGAATTATCAATCGGTGTCACTCCAAAAATGTCCAAATAATGTCCCTATAAGATAAACATGCAACTATTTTATCATCACTTTAAAACATTCATTCATTCATTTTTCCTTCGGCTTAGTCTCTTTATTCATCGGGGACAGCGGTGCACAGCGGAATGAACTGCCAACTTATCCAGCATATGTTTTACGCAGTGGATGCTCTTCCAGCTGCCACCCAACACTGGGAACTACTCATTCACCTTCATTCACACACATACACTACGGCCCATTTTGTTTACTGAATTCACCTATAGTGCATGTGTTTGGACTGTAGGGAAAACTGGAGCACCCGGAGGAAACCCACGCAAACACGGAGAACACATGCAAACTCCACACAGAAATGCCAACTGGCCCAGCTGGGAACCAGTGACCTTCTTGCTTTTAGGGGACAGTGCTAACCACTGAGCCACAGTTAAACCCCACTTTAAAACATTCATTAATTCATTTTCTTTTCAGCTTAGTCCCTTTATTAATCAGGGGTCGCCACAGCATAATGAACCCCCAACTTATCCAGCATATGTTTTACGCAGCGGATGCCCTTCCAGCTGTAACCCATCTCTGGGAAACATCCATACACTCTCATTCAGACACATACACTGCGGACAATTTAGCCTACCCAATTCACTTGTACTGCATGTCTTTGGACTGTGGGGGAAACCGGAGCACCCGGAGGAAACCCACGTAAACCGGGGAGAACATGCAAACTCCACACAGAAACGCCAACTGAGCCAGCCAAGGCTCGAACCAGCGACCTTCTTGCTGTGAGGCGACAGCACTGCCTACTGCGCCACTGCGTTGCCCCACTTTAAAACAAATACTTGTAAAAAATAATCTAATAAATAAAGTAATTATTTCTTATTTTATTTTATTTTATTTTATTTTATTTTATTTTATTTTATTTTATTTTATTTTATTTTATTTTATTTTATTTCTCACTTCTGGGAATAAACAAATGCAATATGATTTTTATTTTATTTTATTTTATAATATTTTATTTTATTTTATTTTATTTTATTTTTCACTTCTGGGAATAAACAAATGCAATATGATTTTTATTTATTTTATTTTATTTTATTTTATTTTATTTTATTTTATTTTATTTTATTTTATTTTATTTTATTTTATTTTATTTTATTTTATTTCTCACTTCTGGGAATAAACAAATGCAATATAATTTTATTTTATTTATTTATTTATTTATTTATTTATTTTATTTTTTTTATTTATTTATTTATTTAGTTTTATTTTATTTTATTTTATTTCTCACTTCTGGGAATAAACAAATGCAATATGATTTTATTTTATTTTATTTTATTTTTATTTTATTTTATTTTATTTTATTTTATTTTATTTTATTTTATTTTATTTTATTTTATTTTATTTTATTTTATTTTATTTTATTTTATTTTATTTTATTTTTCACTTCTGGGAATAAACAAATGCACTATGATTTTTATTTTATTTTATTTTATAATAACAGCAATATTTAATTGAGAAGGAAAATGTCAAAAATTCCAGTAGGTAATGAAAAGCAATTTTGTTTTATCGTTGAATTATGTTTATTTGTCTGACCTCATTGGCTCATTTTTATATTTTAATAGAACAGGGCTTAATATCACAAATAATTTTGTTTCTCAATTAAATGTATCTAGATTTCACAACTAGATATATTGAGCACAATGTTTTCAGTTATATTGTGTTCTTGCATTATCTTAGCCTTAAGAAATCTTTGTGCAGTTAAACTTGATGAACTACCTTGCTTTGCGAGACGAGATACTCTACAAGCTTCATCATGACTGAGTCACGTGCATGTGCTGCATTACGCAACAACAGCTGCTTGGATATATTTAGAGCATTACTGTGGTTGCTAGGTGATTTAAAGTGGTTGTTAGGAGTTCAGAGTGCCTTTAAGTGCATTAATATGTGGTTTTGCCCATTTTAATATTTGCTATAGAGAAAGAAACATTATTACTGTAGGATAACTGTGAGGTCAAATTTTAATCCTAAGAGCTTTAACTGACAGTGATGCTTACCTTAGCAGGAATGACTGCGCTGGGACTAGACTGCAGTTCTGCTTTGGTTTCATTTTAAGATTTTGTTTGGAGACTAGTTTCATAACCCTACTTTATTAATTTCAGCCCACGAAATCCCAGAATACCTGCATCAAGCATTTTTATCTGCTATTGCCATTTAAACGGTCTTAAATTACTCATCCCAACATTAGCAGAACTCTTCCAAGACTCATTTAAATGTAAATGTAAAATATTAATGCGAGTCTTAGCAGGATTATCTTAATGTAAGTGCTCTCTCCTCCTCGCTGACAGCTTCTGATTATTTCTGTCAGCTGTATTTAGTGCTATTTGCTAAGGCAGAAGTACTGGCATAAAGTCAGCACTGTTATACACTTCTGTATGCATATATAAACAAACACACATACTGTATATATACATGTATGTAAGTATATATGTATGTATATGTGTATGTACTACTACATACATAGCTTTCTCTCTCTCTCTCTCTCTCTCTCTCTCTCTCTCTGTATGTATATATATATATATTCATTCCTTTTCTTTTCGGCTTAGTCCCTTTATTATTCAGGGGTTGCCGCAGCGGAATAAACCGGCAACTTATCCAGCATATGTTTTACACAGCAGATGCTCTTCCAGCTGCAAAACCAACACTGGGAAACACTCATACACTCTCATTCATACACTATGGCCTATTTAGTTTATTCAGTTCACCTATAGCGCATGTCTTTGGACTGTGGGGGAAACCCCTGGAGGAAACCCACATGAACACAGGGAAAACATGCAAACTCCACACAGAAATCCCAACCGACCCAGCCGGGGCTCGAACCAGTAGCCTTCTTGCTGTGAGGCGATCATGCTACCCACTAGCCACCGTGACACCCTATGTATATATGCAAGTGTATTTATATATATATATATATATATATTAGGGCTGTCAATTGATTTAAAAAATGAACTAATTAATCCCACTTTTTTTGTAATTAATTATGATTAATTGTGAAAAGCTATAATTATTACAGTAATAAAAACGCAGGCATGTAAGTGCCATTTGAATTTCAAAACAATCAATGCCAATAAAAAACAAAAATGATTTCCATGTTGGATTCTAAGTGGACTACTGAAAAAAAAATCCAAAATACAGGCATTGCAAATATGGAAAATGGAAAATTATAATAATAATAATAATAAAATACTGAATACAAACAATTGTACTCATTCTAAAGTTGTATTGCGAGTTGAGAACATTAATTATAAAGAACAAACAATTTTGCTTAGTCCACCCTTAACATTTAGCCAGTTGCTAGGACAGTCCAGTCTATTGACATTATCAGGGGCCAATGTGGCCAAGGGGTACATCAAAGGCACGTACCAAGGACTATAGACTTCTTAAAGGGATTTTTGTAACACCATCTCTAAACATTTAATTCTAAACAGCTTTGAGGGATACAGACACCGCAAAGACTATAGAATACATATAGAAAGAGACTTTGGACACCGTCCGCGATGTCAGGCGTTTGGTCTTGTTGCTAGGAAACGCAAACACACACACACACAGACAACCCGCATTCGGTGAGCGACCCTTCAGATTCATCAACACTCAATTTTAATCATTAGTTAATTAATTTACTCAATTTATTTATCAGTTATGGATTTTTTTAAATGTTATTTTTTATTCTGTAAAAGTCTGATGCCATTTATTTCAAATTTCAGATAAAAAATATTATATTTTAGAGCATGTTTTTCTTTTCTTTAAATGACAATTGCTCATAAAAAATAATAGATGTTTTTGTATGTGAAAATTCGCCATGAAATTCTTTGTGCACGCAGGTTCACCAAATCTGCCTCTGCCTCATTAACTACATGGCGCAGGAGATTGGTTGCTGTCACCTCGGCAGCCAATGAGCTTGCTTCTCATCAGTTTAAACGCTCCGTGCCATTTTACATTGTTAAGCTGCAGTGCATTTTCAGAGACCCCCCCTCCACCCCAGCTCAGTGTTTAGATCTGCTGAGGGGGTTACATATTTATTATGCTTGCAGCAGCAGTGTGTGTGTATATACCAGCAGTAGCAGGTCTCAGTACTTGCTCTGCCATAATCAACGCAGCAGCAGCGCAGCAGATCTATAGGCAGTGCAGTGGGTAGCACTATCGCCTCACAGCAAGAAGGTCACAGGTTCGAGCCCAAGCTGGGTCAGTTGGCATTTCTGTTTGGAGTTTGCATGTTCTCCCTGTATTCATGTGGGTTTTCTCTGGGTGCTCCGGTTTCCCCCACAGTCCAAACACATGCGCTATAGGTGAATTGAATAAGCTAAATTGGTTGTAGTGTGTGTGTGAATGCAAGAGAGTATGGGTGTTTCCTAGTGTTGGGTTGTGGCTGGAAGGGAATCCGCTGCATAAAACGTGCTGGATAAGATGGCTGTTAAAATGAATGTTTATTGCCATACTAAATCCCAAGAGTGTTCATGAATCAGGCTTATTCCACCAAATATTTCTACAAACACACATATATGTGTATATATACATAGTTGAAGTCATTATTATTAGACCTGTAAATTTTTATAATTTGTTAAATATTTCCAAGTCATGTTTAACAGTGCAAGGGAATTTTTCCACAGTATTTTACTTTTGTATTTTCTTCTGGGGAAATGAATTGCTTTTTTGTATATTATTTCAATTTTATTTCATTTTTTGGGGGCTGTAATAAAAAGAATATATATTTTAAAAAATGAACAAAGGGTTTAATATTTACTTCTCTGACTTCTCTAATCACCCTAACTTGCCTAGTTAACCTAATCAATGTAGTCACTTTAAATGTAACTTTAAACTGAATACTTCTTAATACTACATAATACTGCAGTAATACTACTTAATACTGCAAAATATCTGGTGAAATATTATGTACTGTCATCATGGCAAAGAAAAAAGAAATCAGTTATTAAAACCATGTTTACAAATATGTTGAAAATAAATGTTAAATAAAATCTCTGCTTTACAATGCCCTTGATGGGTGAACATTAGCCAGTGGGGGAGTGTCTTTTGTCTCTCCAGGTGTGAATTATTCTTGACCATTGTCAACTAAGATGACCCAAAATAGACTTAAAAAAATGTAAATCATTGTAATGTTTTCTTTAAATGAGAGAACAGAATAGTTTTCACATAATTGTGAAGTGAATATTCTACCGTACAAGACTAGTTACTCAAAAGTCTTCTTCAGGCACATTCAATGTGCTTTTTTGGACCTTATTTCAGCAAAAAAAATGTCCAAAACCTACTAACCACTCATAATTTTTTTTTCTAAAAAACGCAAGCATGTACATCAATATTTTTCACATATTATTGTAGCACAGTTTGTGTTGAATACAAAAAAATACATGTTGGCCAATACTATATAATATGTAGCTGAAATAAGCACAAATGTCAAAACACCCCAAAATCACCTCAGACCCCAGAGGGTTAAACAGTGTTTGGGCAATGTCCGAAAAAGAAATTAATCGGGAAATTATATATATATATATATATATATATATATATATATATATATATATATATATATATATATATATATATATATATTTATATTCTGGGCGGTACGGTGGCTCAGTGATTAGCACTGTTGCCTCACAGCAAGAAGGTCACTGGTTCAAGTCCTGGCTGGGCCAGTTGGCATTTCTGTGTGGAGTTTGTTCTCCTCCGGGTGCTCCGGTTTCCCCCACAGTCCAAAGACATGTGGTATAGGTGAATTGGGTAAGCTAAATTGTCCATAGTGTATGTATGTGAATGAGTGTGTATGGATGTTTCCCAGTGATATGTTGCAGCTGGAAAGGCAAAACTTCTGTTTTAACATACGCTGTAAAAAATATGCTGGATGAGTTGGCGGTTCATTACGCTGTAGCGACCCCAGATTAAAAAAGGGACTAAGGCGGCATGGTGGCTAAGTGGTTAGCACTGTCGCATCATAGCAAGAGGGTTGCTGGTTCGAGCCTCGGCTGAACCATTTGGGATTTCTGTGTGGAGTTTGCATGTTCTTCCCGTGTTGGCGTGGGTTTCCTCCGGGTGGTCCGGTTTCCCCCACAGTCCAAACACATGCGCTATACAGTAGGTGAATTGAATAAGCAAAGTTGGCCGTAGTGTGGATATGAGAGTGTATGGGTGTTTCCCAGTACTGGGTTGCAGCCGGAAGAGCATCCACTATGTAAAACATATCCTGGATAAGTTGGTGGTTCATTCCACTGTGGCGACCCCTGATAAATAAAGGCAATAAGCCAAAGGAAAATGAATGATTAATTATATTTATTTATTCATTCGTTCATTAATTTGATCATATTTAGAGGACAGACAGGATATTGTCATTTGAACTAACCAGTTAACAATCACTAACTATTTGCACTGAAAAAAACTATTAAAAACCATATAGCAACTTTTTGACATCCACCCACAATATCCCGCACTAGCAAAAATCTAGTTGATGCTGTATTACAGCACCCAGGACACATTTTACAGCCTCTCAGACAATGTTGAATTGCCTTGAATGGAATAAAAATAGTTTATGGCAGCAGTGGATCTAAATGACATAGAGGCGCGCTGGAAGTTTGTGTAAAGAATTGTTCATGATTCCTGCGCCGGTCCTACAGCCTCTTTTTATTGACTTCCTGAGTGTGCCCTTTCCCACTGAGATTCATTTTTAAATGTCACCTTGAAGAATCTAGTAATTATTCATGTCTGTTCTTTGCAAGTGCTGTTCCAATTGTTACTCTAACCTTTCTATTGCTTAAGATGTAGATGATATTACACGCCGGGTGTTTTCCTGCGCCGGAATCGTCTGCATCACAGCAATTAATTGCTTCTTTGGACTGCTTATACACACAATGTGAAAAGGACAAGTGGCTATTGTTAGAATTGATGAAAAACAAAAGCCAAATGGGCTCTGAGTTGCGCGTGGGGAATTTCAATGTCGTCTTGCTTGAGGAAGCGTCGCACATATGCTTGTTATGAAACACAGTCATCAACCAATGAGCTGATGCGAGCAGACCCTTCTGTTGAATACAGATGCATCAGATACACAGAAGCGGGAGTTTATTTTAATGCCTAACTATAGAAAACTGGAATGTGTGAACGGCAGAACTGTGGTTCTGTTTTGTGTGTGTTGGAATTTGGTTGCTAGGCAGCTCGGAGTGGTTGCTAGGGTGATTTTCTTGAACTGTTGTTAGTATGGCTGAATAATATATCATTTGAGCATTGATTTCGCAATGTGTGTATCCACAATAGTCACATCGCAGGATTTGATTATTAATTAATGATTAAAGGATAAAGATATTATTAAATATTATTATGTATTATTGTATAGAATTATTTAGATAGCAATAAACATGTTATTTTACATCTGATTGTTCAGTTTCTGGGCGTCATGGTGGCACAGTGGGTACCACGATTTCCTCACAGCAAGAAGTTTGCTGGTTCGAGCCTCGGCTGGGTCAGTTGGAATTTCTGTGTGGAGTTTGCATGTTCTCCCCGTGTTGGCGTGGGCTCCCTCCGGATACTCCGGTTTGACTCACTATTTACTCTCCCTCATATGGATCCAACCCTTTATGAGCATACCTGCCAACACTCCCATTTTTCCCAGGAGTCTCCCGTCCCCCTCCCATTTTGTTATTTCTCCCAGAAAACTCCTGTAATTTCACCCCCCACACGGGCTGCAACGTTTTGGTACAGTCTAAAACACCCTTTGGGTCGCCAACTTTGGTATAGTATCCAATCGCAGCAGCCTCTTAAAACCAGCCTCTCAACACCTCACCCCGTTTTTCCCGGGAGTCTCTCGTATTTCAGACCCATCTCCCGCCACCCTCCCGTTTTGTTATTTCTCCTGGAAAAATTCCTGTAATTTCACCCCCCCTCCCCTTCCTCCCCTAACCCCCCACCCCCAGGCTGCAGCTTTTTGGTACAGTCTGTAACACCCTCTGGGTTGCCAACTTTGGTATAGTATCCAATCGCCGCAGCCTCTCAAATCCCGCTCCATAGTACATATATAAACACCACAGTACAGTTACTAACCTGGTTCTCTACAGTTTTATTCAGACACCTCACCCCTGAACACCACCCCCCTCCCCCCTTTTACCATTTACTCTCCTTCATATGGATCCATCCCTTTATGAGCATACCTGCCAACACTCCCATTTTTCCCGGGAGTCTCTCGTATTTCAGACCCATCTCCCGCCACCCTCCCGTTTTGTTATTTCTCCTTGAAAAATTCCTGTAATTTCACCCCCCCTCCCCTTCCTCGCCTAATCCCCCACCCCCAGGCTGCAGCTTTTTGGTACAGTCTGTAACACCCCCTAGGTCGCCAACTTTGGTATAGTATCTGATCGCAGCAGCCTCTCAAAACCCCACGCCCACTAGTGACCATCTCTCCATCATTAGCATAGGACGTTACTCTTGTTTTTGAATCTTCCACTATGCTGACACACAGGCATTTATAGCTCCGCCCTCTTTTGAAAACAGCACAATCTCATTTGAATTTGAAGCGACAGTCACCAAAATAACACAATTAAGATCAAGCCTAAAAGGGTCAGTTTCAGAGAGTTGTAAAACATTATTTGTGGGGTATTTTGAGCTGAAACTTCACATACACACTCTAGGGGTTTATTTTACATATTGTAAAAAGGAGCAAAATACATTCCCTTTAAAGTGTTTCAGGTGGTCGCTAAGTTTTCTGAATGGTTTTGCTTTGTTTGTGTTCACTGATCCCTTAATAAGTAAATAAATAGAAGACCTTCTCTTCGGTGTATCATTCATATCTGTGACGTTTCCCTTAGCTAAGTCCACTGATAATACAGCGAGCTGCTCAACCGCAAACACGGCTAATACCATAGCTTTGTATTTTTATGAAAGGTGAGACAGGTCATGGTCACCATATGGTCAATTCAGTGTAAGTGCATTAAGAAATACTCCATGGATTAAATTTAATCAGGTCTCAGATGAGCCGGGGGGCCGGCGGGAGAGGAGGCGGTGTCATTTCCCCCACATTAATAATTCAGTAAATTTATAGTAGCGCAGAGAGCACGGTGCTAATCTACAGCTTTAAGCAGGAGAAGATTCATTTAACCCTTCCACCGTATACATTAGAGATATTACAGTCCGCTAATGCATATTGATATAATGCAGCAGAGGATGTGGTTATTAAAATAATGAAAAAAAAAAAAGCTCGTCAATGAAAAGTGATAGGATAAAAGAACACCGAATCCATTTCTATTACAAGATCAGGCTGATAACAAACAGAGGGCGGCGAAGCCTTGAAACCGACCGTTTGTTCTGACAATTACAACTCCATTGATCCGTTCAGCTCGCCTTTAAACGATTGCTCCCACACCGGTACGCCTGAGTAAATGACTCTCGGGTGTACTGCATATGTCGCTTAAGTGCTCCATTAGGACCGGGTTTACAGAGAGAGAGAGTCTTCCTAAATGACCAGCTACTCTGCATTGATCCCACAATAATCTTGAGGGAGATGGAGGAATAAAGGAAGGATTAAAGTCAGCCACTGGAGTTGTACAACATCCCAATCGTGCACTGGGCTGACAGTTTTCATTTAAAACCCTCGGAAGGTCAGACAGGGTCATCTGGAGACATATATCTGTCTTAAAGGGATAGTTCACTCAAAAGATTTATTAATCTGTCATCATTTACTCACTCTTCACTTGTTTAAAATTTATTAATAATGATAATAATATTTCTCAGAGATGGGTTGCAGCTGGAAGGGCATCCGCTGCGTAAAACATGTGCTGGAAAAGTTGGCGGTTCATTCCGCTGTGGCGACCCCAGATTAATAAAGGGACTAAGCCGAAAAGAAAATTAATAAATGATAATAATAGTAATAGGGCAACGTGGTGGCGCAGTGGGTATCACGTTCACTTCTCAGCAAGAAGGTTGCTGGTTCAAGCCTCGGCTGGGTCAGTTGGCATTTCTGTGTGGAGTTTACATGTTCTCCCCGTGTTGGTGTGGGTTTCCTCCAGGTGCTCCGGTTTCCTCCACAGTCCAAAGACATGCGCTATAGATGAATTGGGTAGACTAAATTGATCCTAGTGTATGTGTGTGAGTGAGTGTGTATGGATGTTTCCCAATGATGGGTTGCAGCTGGAAGAGCATCCGATGCGTAAAACATATGCTGGATAAGTTGGCAGTTCATTCCGCTGTGGCGACCCCGGATTGATAAAGGGACTAAGCCGAAAAGAAAATGAATGAATGAGTTTGAATGAAGAAGTACTTTAAAAAATATTTATTTTTAAAATACAAATTTATTATTTTGCATAATTAAAAAACAATCAGGAATCTGCTAAAACCTATTTAAAGCCAACTAAAACATATTAAAAACTGTAGCCTGTAGGTAAATAACATACTGGCCAGCTCATTTCCTCAATTTATGATAGCATACTGTCAAAAATGGGACTCATATGTCAATTAAAAAAAATCAATAGTTACAGGTTACTCGCTATACTCCAATGTATTGTTGGTTTCAAACCTTTTTGACTTTACTTTTTTCTGTGAACACAAAAGAAGATATTTTGAAAAATGCAGAAAACTTGTAACCATTGACTTCAAATAGTTTTTTTTTTCTACTATGGAAGTCAATAGTTACAGGCTTTCAGCATTCTTCAATGTATCTTCTTTATTGTTCAACGAACGAAAGAAACTCATAAAGGTTTGAAACCAACAGTAAATTGGAGTAGAGATTATAGAGTAAATTGACAATAAAGTTTAGTTTTTTGAGTGAGCTGTCCCTTTAAAGCAGCTGTCTTCTCATGGATTATTGACATGGACAAATCAATGGTTACAGGCTTGTCACTAAACTCACTATAATGCAATGTGTTCATATATGTTGCATTTATATATATTTTTTATATAATTGCAGACGTTACAGTAGGCTGTTTTGCACTGTCATTGATCTGCAGTTATAATCAAATCATGTTCATAGAAAGGTTAGAAATGAACATTTCTACACAAGTATTTAGGTGTATAAAGCGTCTGTTTTGTGAGAAGTGCTTCTTATATGATTTGTGAATGACCCATACAGCTTTACTGTTGATATTTATTCCAGTGAGAATGACGTCGACTGAAACTCTCGGTCGTACACCATGCCCACCAAAAGGGTACCCTTGGTAGTGGAAACGCAAGCCTGATAAAGGTGACCCGTACCGACCTGAACCATACCGTACCGTACCACTCAGTGTAAACGAGCCACAATAAAGAGGCCGGTGAGTTTTTGTGTACGTGTTCAATGAAGCGTATTTGTGTGTTGTGTATGTGTTGTCCTCAAAGTCTACATTTCTAAACAATAGTTGTATTAACTAATTTCTAATAGCTGATTAAATTTATCTTTGCCATGATGACAGTAAATAATATTTGACTAGATATTTTTTTGATACTATAGTTTTCAGACTGATATTTAAAGGCTTAATTAGGTTAACTAGGCAGGTTAATTAGGCAAGTCATTGTATAACAGTGGTTTGTTCTGTAGACAATAAAAAAAACATATTGCTTAAGGGGGTTAATAATATTTATCTTAAGTTTTTTATTTAAATAATAAAATAATGTTTCTATTCCAGCCGAAATAAAACAAATCCAACTTCCAGAAGAATTTTTTAAATAGGAAATACTGTGAAACATCTTTATTAAACATCATTTGGGGAATATTTGAAAAGATTTCACAGGAGGGCTAATAATTGACTTCAACTGTGCTTTAAACACCATGGCTTCATTCAAGGAGCGTCTGCGGCGGAAATGCATATAGCTGACAGCAGAAGACAGACTATCCGCACGGCCGCTGGCATTAGTTTGATAAGCTGTGGTCCGGTGGCAGCCGCGGCGGCGGCGGGCCAAATAATTTATTGCGAGTTCAACTCCATCCTCATTCTGGGACACCTTTCTGGGAATGCGCTGACAAGTCAATCCTTTGGCAATGCATTACTCAAGCGCTTTATCTTACAGCAGCAGCACTCCTCTGGGTGAACAGCCTTATTTTTTTTAAAGTCTACTGTCTGGTGAGAAGCTGCAGATGCATTGGAATGGACAGGATCTTTTCCATGCTGAGAGACAGCGTTTGATGCATTAGCGCTCCATTGATTCTCCGTGTGCACTTGAAGCTGTGCAGGTTTTCATCGACGGATTCATCTCGCTGATAAGTTCATGTCATTGTCGGCTTGACAAAAATGGCCAGTTGTCTTGCTGCGTTTGATGGATATGATATTCAGCGCACTTTAAATAGCATTTGCAGGTTTCAGATTTACCAGCTGTAAGTTGACAGGAGTCAAGCGTGAACCGCTGATGATCAGATTTAAGATTCCTGTTGAGTTTATTCAATGATGTTGACTGATTTAAGTGACCTTGAGGAGGACATTTTGTAGTTTTTTTATTATATTTTAATTATGCATTCAGACTTTATTTTACGCTTTAAATGAAACTGGCTGCATTGAGGAGTTGAGAAAAAAATCCATTTTACACTATTTGTTTTAATGCAAATGCATGAATAATATATGAAATAAGCATGGGGGTATTTCAGATATCATGTGTATGTGGTCGATTTTTAATTAATTCACTGTGGATTTCCTGTTGTTTTATTCATTGAGGACATAAAATATGTTTATGAGGGCAGAATGGTGGCGCAGTGGGTAGCTCAATCGCCCTTACAGCACGAAGGTCGCTGGTTCGAGCCCCAGCTGGGTCAGTTGGCATTTCTGTATGGAGTTTGCATGTTCTCCCCGTGTTGGTGTGGGTTTCCTCCGGGTGCTCTGGTTTCCCCAACAGTCCAAAGATATGCGCTATAGGTGAATTGGGTAGGGTAAATTTGTCCATAGCGTATGAATGTGAATGAGTGTGTATGGATGTTTCCCAGAGATGGGTTGCAGCTGGAAGGGCATCCGCTGTGTAAAACATATGCTGGGTAAGTTGGCGGTTCATTCCACTGTGGTGACCCCTGATTAATAAAGAGACTAAGCCAAAAAGAAAATGAATGAATGAACGATAAGTGTGTTTGTATTTATATTTAAAATAGTTTTTATTTATTTATTTATTTATTTATTTATTTATTTATTTATTTATTTATTTATTTATTCATTCATTCAATTTTAATTTTATTCTTAACTTTAATGTCTATATTCTTAAATTATTATTGATAAACAATGCACTTATTTATTCATTTATTCATTCATTTATTCTTAGTTTTATTCTTAACTTTAATAACTGTATTCTTAAATCATTATTGATAAACAAATCCATTAATTAATTAATTAATTCATTCATTCTTAGTTTTATTCTTAACTTTAATAACTGTATTCTTAAATCATTATTGATAAACAAATCCATTAATTAATTCATTCATTCTTAGTTTTATTCTTAACTTTAATAACTGTATTCTTAAATCATTATTGATAAACAAATACATTTATTTATTCATTCTTTCATTATTTCGTTTATCTGTTTATTCATTTATTCTTAATTTTATTCTTAACTTCAAAATCTGTATTCTTAAATCATTGATAAACCATATTATTTATTAATTAATAAATTTTTTCATTAATTCGTTAGTTTGTTTATTTATTTATTTATTCTTAATTGTATTCTTAATTTTGAAATCTGAATTCTTAAATCATTATTGATAAACAAATACATTCATTCATTTTTTCGTTTGTTTGTTTGTTTGTTTGTTTGTTTATTTATTTATTTATTCGTTTATTCTCAATTTTATTCTTAACTTTAAAATCTGTATTCTTAAATCATTATTGATAAGCCATATTTTTTATTTAGTCATTCATTCATTCATTCATTTTTTTTTGTCTTAATCTTTACTTTAATAACTGTATTCTTAAATCATTATTGATAAACAAATACATTTATTTATTCATTCATTTATTTATTCATTCATTTTTAATAGGGCTGTCAAATGATTAAAAAAATTATGTAATTTATCACACTTTTTTTGTAATTAATCATGATCCTTCGTTCATTCTTAATTTATTTTAAACTATAATATCTGTATTCTTAAATCATTATTGATAAACAATATATTCATTCATTTATTTTTCGGCTTAGTCCCTTTATTAATCCAGGGTTGCCACAGCGGAATAACCGCCAACTTATCCAGCATGTTTTTACACAACTGATGCACTTCCAGCTGCAACCCATCACTGGGAAACATCCATACACTTCGGACAAGTAGTGCCTACCCAATTTACCTGTACCACATGTTTTTGGACTGTGGGGGAAATCGTAGCGCAGGGAGAACATGCAAACTCCACACAGAAACGTAAACTGACTCAGCCGAGGCTCGAACCAGCGACCTTCTTGGTGTGAGGCGACAGCACTACCTACTGCGCCACTGCGTATTCACAGTATTCTTGAATCTTTAATAATAAACAATACATTTATTTATTCATTCATTCATTCGTTCATTCTTAAAAAATTTTCTTAACTATAATATCTTTATTCTTAAATCATTTTTTATAAAAAACATTTATTTATTTATTCATTACTAATTTATTATGATAAACATTGTGCAGCCTGTGCTTTATTTATTTATTTATCTATTTGTTTGTTTGTTTGTTTATATATTTGATGTAAGTATTTTCTCAACACACTATTTTCATAATTTATTCCCAATATGATTTATTCCCAATTATTATAATTATATATTTACACATTTTTTATAAACACATTTTAATGAAACTGGCTGCATTAAGGAGTTCTATATACTAAATGCTTAAGTTGAGAAAGAAAATCAATTTTACACTATTTGTATTAATGCAAATGCATGTATAATACATAAAAAAGCATGGGCGTATTTCAGATATCATGTGTATGCGGTCGATTTTTTATTAATTCACTGTGGATTTCTTGTGCTGTTTTATTCATTGAAGATGCAATAGCAAAAGACATTTTAAGTTAATTTTCTTGTTTTTAATTCTATGATTTTGTAATGGTTCAAATGTGTTTACATTTTTAACAAATGTTTAAACAATTAAACAAAACAAGCATTAATTTATTAATTCATTAATTTCATTTATTTATTTAGTCATTCTTAATTTTATTCTTATATTTAATATATATATTCTTAAATCATTTCCACTCTTATTATTCTATTAAATTCTACTATTTTACTACAATGCCTTGGTTTACCCAGATTTTCGTTATAGGGCACCTTTAAATCGGCAATTTTATTGTTTAACAAAATTTTTTAACAGTTATTAAAGTTACAAATTTAAGGATACATCAAATTATATAATTTTTTTGCATTTTGACTTATTTTTAATTGTTATTATGTCAGAACCTGCTGTTGTGCTGTGTGAGTCCACAGAAAATTTCCCCTTGAGGGACAATAAAGTATACAAACAAATTAGGATTAAAACTAAAGCAGGTCGCACACCAGAAGCACCGCTCCCCAATGCGCAGCATCGCGCCACGCAGGGCCATGCATTTTAGAATTCTAAACATAGGTTTCTATCAGGGTACACACACCGGCGCCGCAAGTCGGCAGCTGTCCGTGGCGCCCAGCCACAGCTCAGGACACTGTTCATATTCCTGCCATGACACAGACCGCCATCTGATTAGTTTCATGTTAAATATCATGCGAATGTCCGCGTCTGTTGTATGATACTTTTAACTGTCATGTGCATGCCGGGCTTCTGGTGTGCGACCTGCTTAAGAATGAATGAATGGATGAATGAATGAATAAACAGACACACAAACGAATAAAATGGGCATACTGTGAGCCTCAGACACCCTCGTTCTCATGTAAATTACACCAGTGTAAAACCCTGGTGGACAAAGGGCCAATCAGAAGACAAAATAAACTGTGACAAGACTCACGGGCCATGCCTTCTGCATTAGCATGTATGCCTACTTTAGGTCGTTCATCCAGACCTGACAAGCAGCTCACGACCCAGCTCTGCAGCTCTGATATCATAAAAAATCTCTGAGATCATTAATATGCATGCTTCAGGCTGTGTTTGATAAACCAAACGTTTTAAAGTTATCTATCAATGATAATTTTCTTCCCTTAGTTATTTAAAGCATATACTTCACTTACTAAGTATGTAGGACTTTTATTTTGAAAGCGTAAATTGTTTACTGTGCCTTACTGAGCAAAGACAGCACTAGACATGTTTCAAACTTGCCTCAGGATGCAAAATGCAAGATTTACAGATTACACATTTATTCATCTCCACACCGAAGAGGCATACGGTATGTTTAGTGCCATCCTTTGTTAATTGATCGTGTTTATTGTGAATTTAATGCGTATAATTCAACAAACACATGTAGACTGCAAAATCATGTCAAATTACTCAGCTCAAATCTGTTCATGCAGAAGTTGATATTAAGCCATGGCTGTGTTTTTCTTTGAGTGTAGCTTCAAAATACAGCGTAACATCTCTATCACTCCCTTTTGTCAAGTTTAATCATAATTTAGCTTTGAGCCACAACAGATCTGGTAAGCAAAATAGCCAAACGTTACTCTTATTGGGTTTACATTTGTCCATGTTCTGCGTACATAATAATGTGTGTGTGTGCAGAGCTCATTAATATTCATGACACAAGCCATATATGGTCAATTACAGACCTTTTGATTCTAGGGGTATTTTATGGAGTAATAAATGAGCTTATAAAAGAGATTTTTTTTTACTTACCGAAGCCATAAACCTACTATGTATGCAGTATATGGCACCTTTACGCCTATTTAGGTCCAAATTGTATTTCTATATTTATTTATGTGATGTTCAGCTCATTATTTTCATTTTATTTCACTTATTTTTTCAACTATGCTTATTTATTTTTGATTTGAATGCTTTTGCTTATTAATATTTCTTTATTAGTATCTCATCATATGTATATGACCATGTTTTTGTCAATAGGGTATATGTCGAGCTAGTGTTTCCCACACTGATAAAATTCCGGTGACCTGTTATTGTGAGTGTTTTTCCATTTTATACTGTTCCTTTTACAGCATCGATGTTGTAATGTAATTCAAATACATTCATTTAAGTGAAGTTTCATAAACTAATTTCGAGAGGAGCACGGGATATGATTGAGCACGTCTGGCCGCTCATCTGTAATCAGTAATAATCCAATCAGAGTGATCCTAGTTTACTATAAATGGATCATTTTCTCCGTACTGCTCTATCTTCGTTTGGAAGAATACCCCCTTCCACCCCATCTCCTCCTTTTCCTCCCTTTTCTAAAGGTGAGCTCTCGAGATCTACCTGATCTCGGATCTCCTGATATGCTTATCGACCGGACGGGATCCCTGGGTTCAAATATCTCCGAGCTCAGGGTTCTCTCCCAGGACAGCATGCCAAACCTGCTTTAAACGCCAAGCATATCTAAGTGGGAACTCTTGAAACAGACTTTTGCATTCATTTAGTTGCTCAAGCGTAAAACGAGATAAAAAGCCATTTGCTCGCACGCACCCGTCAGAATCGGCAGGCTAGCGCAGAAGCTCCATTGAATAAACTGGGGTAAAATAAATGCTCATATTATAAAGACATGCCTGGGAAAATGTATTTAATGCAGTGCTTCTTGTACAATCTGAGCCCCACTTTATATCGGATATCACTCAGCCAGTGGCGATCGCTGATTTTTTAAGAAAACAGACCTTAAATGCGCCAATTTTGCATTAGCATACAATTCACCGGAAACCATTAACCCAGGTTACTGGCAAATTAAAAGTCCTATTAGCATGCTTCGGCATATACCCCATTTGTGTGAAAGATCCACCAACACAGAATGAATCAGGATTACTTTAGTTCTATGACTCTATCCTAGTTATTATCTTTTTCTATTGGCTCCAGAATTAATTCTCCGTGCCTTTGTGATAGATCAAATTCAAGCTATAAGTGAAAATCATCCAGCACACAGTACATTGAAACCACTTTTCTATATTGTGATGGCAAATTGTTTCGTCTCAGCTGAGCGTGTTGGTTTATTATTGCCTTGGACCGAATCCTTGGTGACAAGTGCACTTTACCTGCTCTCTATTTTTACAGCACTCAGTGAGCTGTATTGAAAGCGCCTCTTTTAGAAATCTTTCTCATTTCAGGCCAAATAGATCTAATAGTGTGTGCCGAGTTTAGCAGGGATGAGAATACAGAGAGGGAAATGATGTAGGGCTGACTAACCCTCAGAAGGCAGCTTGTTATTTGTGAGATGCACCTCTGGTCATTACGAGCTGAGAGCTTGACACATGCTTTCTATTAAGGCTGGAAAATGGGCAAAGCGTGGCCCACATGCTCAGAGCATCATATCGGTGACACTTAATGAATCCCACAAATCAATAAAAGCATCGTATTGCTCAACATTGCAGCAGAGCGTCATCTGTAACTGTGCAGGCACTGCTGCGGGTTCAGGTGTCACGGCTTCAGTGCTCCTGTGTAAAATACAGTACAAAAATACACTGTTGTAATCCCGGGAAACCATTGTTGGTTCCTCCTAGTGACTCAAATCTTTGATTCTGTTCACTGAGAAAGCTCAGATTGATTCTTTTGGATGCAACATAGGATCATAGCTAATATGTGCCCAGGGCTACATTTTTGAGAACCGAGAAATATAAGCATGGGGGTACATATGGCTGCATTTTGTGTGTAAAACGAATGCTGTGGGTGGTACTTACCTCCGTATGGATGGCTTTTCTGGCATGACTGGTTTGCTTCAGCGTATATGATGTGAGACTTGGGAGGCAGATTGGAATGGGCTGGAGTTTGAGTTTGGCAAATGATGATTCCAGAAACCAGGTAAAAAAGAAACCCTAAAAGAGCAGTGTGAAAACATGGTAAAAGCCAGAGTAGTAAGGAATTACATTTACTTCGTTACATTTACTTGAGTAAAATTGTTGTATAACGTGTATTTTTTGAGTACATTTAACTTTTATTTTTACTCAAGTAAATTATTAGAGAAAAATCATTACTCTTACCGGCTACGTTTGACGGCGTTTCTTTATTACTGTCGAATGATAATAAAGATGATTCATGTGACTTGTTTGCAAATATCGCAAGGCGCCGCATTGGAGAGGTTGTGTCGCAAGAGGTTGCTATAGAGATGTGTCTTCCGCTTTCGGTTAGAGTGCGCGCACTTATGTTGGAATGATGGCTGAAGTTGAGGAAGTCATGCGAGTTTACACTGCGGTCACGTCATGTCCATCTGCAGTTCCGAGAGGACGATCACGCTGTCTGTGTAGTAAGTTTATCAGACCAGGCCACCCACGGCCTCAAGTTCAGTCTATGTTTTTACTCAAAGATGTCAACAAGAACAGTTTGATAATGCGATGCACGCTGTACATCGAACTGACATCACAACATATACATGAATTTACAGCTCCAACCTAAAAAACATGTAGTGGTGTATCCACGTTTGAACCTTATTAATGGTAACTATGGGATAATAACTAAAGGAACTGCTGTTTATTGGAATAACTGATTAGCCCTGCACATATTAGTCATTCACACTGTTAACCATTAAAAAGATACCATTTAAACATACATTTTTAACATAAAAATCACCATTTACACCATTACACATCATTTTTATGTTAAAATATTATGTTTAAATGGTATATTTTAGTGTATGGTATATGGTGTGTGTATGTATAAAGTCAGAATTATTAATACCCCCCCCCCCACACACACACACACACACCCAGATATTTTTACCCAATTTCTGTTTAACAGAAAGATTTTATCAACACAACACATATTTTTGCTTGATGACAGTACATAATATTTTACTGGATATTTTTCAAGACACTAGTATTCAGCTTAAAGTGACATTTAAAGGCTTAACCAGGTTAATTCAGCCATTTAGGGTGATTAGGCAAGTCATTAACAATGGTTTGTTCTGTAGACAATCAAAAACAAATATTGCTTAAGGGGGCTAATAATATTAACATTAAAAATGTTTTAAAAACATTACAAACTGCTTTTATTTTAGCCAATATAAAACAAATAAGACCAGAAGATAAACTATTATAGGAAATACTGTGAAAAATTCCAGAATCTGTTAAATGTCATTTGTGAAATAAATAGAAAATTCACAGGAGGGTGAATAATTTTGACTTCAACTGTGTGTGTGTGTGTGTGTATATATATATATATATATATATATATATATATATATATATATATATATATATATATATATATATATATATATATATATATATATATATAATTAAAAGTAACTAGTAACTTTACTTTTAATTTACTTGAGTAATTTTTTCATCGGATACTTTTGTACTCTAACTCGAGTAACTTTTAAGTTTGTTACTTTTACTTGAGTAAAAATTTCCGCTAGTACTTGTATTTTTACTTTTACTTGAGTATAGATTTTGGATTCTCTACCCACCTCTGGTAAAAGCACACAGGCATGATGGCTTTTCTCTTACAGTTTGTTTCTGAAAACATCATCGGTTGGGTTTAGGGAAGGGTGTGTGTGGGTTAGTCGATAATGTATGATAACAAGCCGAGTAGGTTGTTAATATTTACAAATATGTACACAGTGGCCTCTGGTGGATTTACAAGAAATGGCAGGTATGAGAAAACATGCTCCAGTAACATTTTTGAGATTGTCAAAAAAAATTTACACAGCACCCTTTAGTGGATTTGTGAAAACAAAAATTGCAAGAAGAAGTATATGTCCAGGGTACATATTTCCAATGAGCCTGGGTTAGGTGTTTGAAAATATATCAGTAAGCTGCCATAAAAGGCAGGTGAATTTAACATTGCATGATGTCTTTTTAAGTATAATAAGTGAGTCGTTGTATTATTCACCTAATAGATTCATTTAAAACACATTGTAAGTCAGACACAAAATCATATTATCTCTTAAGCAATACAATAAAATCACTTTGTTAAAAATATATTATACAAATAGATATAACCTTTGGGAAAAGGAACCTTTATATATTGTTTTTATTGATTTTATTCTTGATGTATGAGTGATCGCAGGCTTTAAAATCCTTTTGGCTAAAGACTTCAGTTCTCATTCACTTTCATTGATTTTATTTAGATGTAAAAAAACGCTTGTTACGCTGCTTGATGTTGCAAACTGATATTTTATTATTATATTATTCTACGTTTTATGTATAATCAATAACACACTTGTTTGTAGAGCAAGTAGTTTGACCGTTTTCTGCCGTTTATTATCCCTAGTCATTTCTCCCATAGGCGACTGAATCTGAAGTTCCAAAACAATTGTAAAAACGAGCGCACTTCCTCATCGTAGAATAAGGTCAATAGGACTCTACATATACAGTTAGTGTTCACCCTATACACAACACCTTAACTTTCTGATTTTGACTGTAATGTAATAACATGCACCTTTTATAAAGCTGCTTTGCAACATTAATTATTACCACTACAGCACCTGCACACATCATCATATGTCATCGAGATCTTTTGTTTTATATGAGATCAGACGATCAAGACTGCTGTAGTTATTCCAGTTGTGCTAATATTATTTTTTTTATATCTTCAGGAAATCACTGAAGCCATATATTATGTTATCATAACGATATAATGTGGCAATAAGATCATAACTATGCTGCGCATTTACACAGTGGTCATATTCTGACGGGTATTCGAGTGTCAGAATGTTGCGGGACTGCTATACAGGAGTTATTATTAAGGATTGTAGCGTTTTGTTTTTGTAGCGGTGGTAAAACATGAATGCGGTTTTGAATATATTAAAACATGTGCTTGTTTATTGTAAAAATTCGTAATAATGACAAAAAATACTAATTTGTGGATCTCCTTACTTCCAGGTTCAGCTATGTGGTTGGTGTATTCTGGGAAAATGTCTTATTCCTTTGGTTTTGAATGTGGCCCTGAAAAATCTCAGTTTCGAAGGGCTATCTACCCTTTCCCCTTAGCCCTACGCCTTTAAGCTAAAGAGAACTGGGACACCCCTACACCTTCACGTGAACACGCAAAACGAGGGGAAGGGCTAAGGGGTAGAATTGGGATTTGGCCTTAGTGTTGCTCTCATGTTCATAGAAATCTTTTTCGAAGAGAAGTCTTTTTAAACAAATATAAGCCACCTACACTGAAAAAAAGTGTTGCATGCAAAACTGTTGCAAACAATTAATTTGTGTTGAATTTAAACAAAAAAATTAAATTGAGCAATGTTCAACTTAATTAGTTTGTTTAAATTCAGCCCAAATAAATTGTTTACAACCACTTAACCTAAAAAAAAAAATGTAAATCCAAGGAATCATCTTTGTATAATTTTTTTCAGTGTATAAGGAAATCATAGCAGAATTATAAATTGAATATAGCGGTTCAAAATTGAGCCATTAAGTCAGACGCTCTTGTACTTTTCTGCAGTCACCATATTATATGAGAAATACACTGTAAAAAATGCAGGGTTCTACACAAATCATTCATGCTGTCCCAACACAAATTGATTAAGCACTTTTAACAAATTTATGTGGATTAAACATAAAAAAATTAAGTTGTCCCAATGAAATCTCAAGAATTGTTTTGTTTCAGCTCATTTTAAATAAGTAGTTTGAACAAGCAAAAAAATATATTTTTGAGTGTATGTAAAACTGACAATTTGAGTTATATTATGTCTTTGAATAAAAATAATATATAAAAAAAAACACTAAATATACAAAACTTATTTTGGAGAACAAATATTTTAAATATCTTAGATTATATTCATTGAGAAAATACATCCAGATGGATTAATTTGGATGTTTGCAACACAGGCTCATTGGGAATATGTGCCCAGGGCTACATTTCTGAGAACCGAGAAATATGTGCGTGGGGGTATACAATGGCTGCATTTTGTTTGTAAAACGATTGCTAGGGGGTGCCTTTTCTGAATATTTTAAAATAATATTATATTGTCTTGCACACATACAGTTAAAGTCAAAATGATTAGCCCTCTGGTTATTTTTTTTTTCTTTTTCAAATATTTCTCAAATGATGTTTAACAGAGCAAGGAAATTTTCATAGTATTTCCTATAATATATTTTCATCTGGAGAAAGTCGTATTTGTTTTATTTTAGCTAGAAAAAACAGCTTATAAATAGCAATATTATTAGCCCTCTTAAGCAATATATATTTTAATTTTCCACAGAACAAACCATCATTATAAAACAACTTGCATAATTACCCTAACTTGCCTAATTAACCTAGTTAAGCCTTTAAAAGTCACTGAAGCTGAATACTAGCATCTTGAACAATATCTAGTCAAATATTATGTGCTGTCATCATGGCAAAGATAAATGATATCAGTTATTAAAACTATTATGTTTAGAAATGTGTCGAACAACTCCTCTTTCCGGAAAAAAATATACAGGGAGGCCTAATCATTCAGCTTTAATTCTGACTTCAAATGCAGCTAGAACAGTAAAAAATAATGTATCCCTGGGCATATTTTCCCAGTGAGCCTGTGTTGGGTGTACTCATTCATAAGTAATGACTCTTTTATGACCTTCCACAAACACCAAACAGGCATTGTGAGGTGTGTGCGCACGACTATACAGTCTTAAATTGACTACAGACGGTGTTTACTTGAAGACAAACCCACAGAGAGCGAAGCAGCCAAGCTTCCCGTGCGAGTACGCGGCGGGTGAGCAGAGCCAAGGTGCTCATCAACCCAGGCAGACCTGAGACTGCAGTTTGGAGCCTACAGAGTCTGGCAGCGGAAACTGATGGCCAGAAAAATCCTCTCTCCACTCCACCGGTCACTTCAACTGCAGTCGGACATGAGCAAGCGGAGAGGTCGTGGATAAAGTAGAAGGGGCAGTTCAGCTCCCGCCACCGGGATGATTGCTCTCTCTGAGGGGAATGTTTGTCGGCCGGCGGCTCTGCTCTCTGTCAGCTTGTAAATGCCCTCTGCATGGCGAGTTTACTGTCCAACACTCCACAAAAGAGAGGGAGAGAAAAGAAGAGAGGGAGGCTTGGCTGTGGGCTGATGTTGGTCTATTATGCAGACTTTGATAAGCATAAAATCTTTTGCACTTTGTAGATCAGGGATCTCAAATTGCCGGCCCACAGACCATTTACGGACCCCCCTCATCCTCCCACCGGCCCGTTATGTCCAAAATATGATGCGTTTTGGGCCACCAAAATTTATTGTTTGTTCAAACTACTTATTTAAATTGAGCCGTATTTTTTATTTTTGTTGGGGGGTTGGGGGGGGGGGGGGGTGGGGGCTTAATTCCTTCATTTTGTCCCAACACAAATCTATTGTGTGGAACCCAGCAGTGTTTTCTGTATCATTGTTGTGCAGTCGCAAATAGCCACTTATGATTTTGAGCCACCACCTAGTGGACATTTGAGGCACTGCACTACATATTCGGTTTAGTCTTACTTTTTTGGTTGTCGATAGTAACGTACATTATTTCTGTGGTTGTTTTAAACGTTTAAAGTAGTGGTGGGGCGTTATCGGAGTTAATGTGCTGCGTTAACGCGAAACTCTTATTGGGCGATAAAAAAATATCGCCGTTAATCTATTCTCAAAGTTGGGTTGGGAGCTTGGTCTATTCTACGCAAGCTGATGACTTTCACTTTGATATTTTTGGTGGATGTATACCTGGCCGATTTGCACTGTAGGTGGCGAGAACGAGTCTTCGAACCTGTGTGTATACATACTGTGAAATTACCACATCAAACGTGACATGCTAACATGGATGCAGTTCACTAGTGAATCTGATTAATGTCAGCTACACATCTAACTATCAGGCACCTGTAGAGTTTATGCGTTCGAGTAAAACATATACAAATAAAATGGACTGGGTGCTTTTTAAAATGAATGACGGTGAATGAAAGTAAAACCTGTGAGACGTCTGACAAAAAAAAAGTGCCCTTCTGAAGCAAATCAGCAGGATTCCCTTCTAGATCTTTCACTTACTTCGAAGATACTACTGACTACGCTTACATGGACATCTGTAATCTAGTTATTTGCCTTAATAGACAATAATATAATTAAGGTGTTTACGTGAAGTGCTTTCTTGTAAAAGTTTCCAGTAATTTTAAGTGACTAACTGCAGTTCGGCAGTTTCACTTTAGCTCATGAACATTTCATTCATGCCCCCTTGACGGGGTAAGGACTAGTGAGAGTGTTGTGGAATTTAATAACGCACGCCGAATGGAAAAAAAAAAACTTCTGCATTTCGCGATGTGTGTGTGTGTATGTGCGGTCCTATGCTGAGAGCCACATTTGTGGAACTTATTGGTAAATATGGCGAAAAGTCCTACATGATGGTAATAGTTTGATTGGGGTGTTTACTTCAGTTATGCCACTAATATATGTATACTCCACGTCTTAATTCCATTTCTGTTTAGTTCAGTTATGAATTAAGTCGGATTAAGGTCATCAAAAATCGTTGTTTTGAGTTTATGTAGGCCTACAGTTCAACATTCATGTTTAACTGAATAAACAGTTCGTTAACACAAGTACATCTTATTAAACATAATTTATTTTCATCACCAATTATCATAGTAGAACAGTTTCTCAAGGAGTTTGTGAAGCATTTTGGAAACAGGAGATGAGACCCTGGTCTAATGCACCACCTGACTTGAGAAACCTTAGAGAAAGACTTACTTTTAGTCATTATTTGGGTAGCACACATATTCTGAATGCCTTCGGCAGAATTTAAATGAGCCATTTTAATCTAGATTAATCTAGATTAATTACAAGATTACAGTGAGATTAATCTAGATTTGAAAAAATATTTATCTATGCCCACCTGTAGTTCAAAGATTTGTCCATTGGTGCTCTATTTTTACTAAAGCTCTATTTTTGTAAATATTTAAGGGTAGTTTTATTATCAGTTTTATACTACCTGTATTTTGTTGTACAAACACTTCTTCGTGGCTTGCACGTTATGTTGGTGGAGAAATATTGCTAAGTTACGAAGTATGCTATCCATCTCAGATGCAGAAAAGCTAGTCCATGCTTTTATGACTTCTAGGCTGGACTACTGTAATGCACTGTTTGCTGGCTGCCCAGCATCCTCTATTAACAAACTTCAATTAGTACAAAATGCAGTTGATAGAGTTCTTACCAGGTCTAGAAAATTTGATCACATCACCCCAATTTTATCCTCCTTACACTGGCTGCCTGTTAAGTTTCGTATTGAATTTTAAATATTGCTTCTTACATATAAAGCTTTAAATAATCTAGCTCCTGTTTATCTAACCAACTTTCTGTCTCGCTACAATCCAATTCGCTCTTTAAGATCTCAAAACTCAGGGCTTCTGGTAGTACCTAGAATAGCAAAGTCGAGTAAAGGAGGTCGAGCCTTCTCATTTATAGCTCCTAAACTCTGGAATAGCCTTCCTGATAACGTCCAAGGCTCAGACACACTCTCCCAATTCAAAACTATTCAGTATCTGTTCAGTAAAGCATACACTTAGTGCACCACTTAGCAGGTTTCCACACAGGTTTCTGCACCTTGTTTATATACACTATGAACAGCAGCTACACTAATGATTCTCTTTATTCTCCATTTCCACCTGGGGATACTCTTCCTGAGGCCCTCAGACTATGCAGAGTGACTGATTCGATCCAAGACCAACGACGAGATGATCCCAAGGTTTCCATATCCTGGACCAGGCCGTATCCTGAGCAGCTGCTGTGATGGTAATGGAGGAGTGGAGAACATGAGACTGATTCCTGTGACACTCCAGGGACAGACGAGTCTTCGCTGAGGCCAGCTTCCAGTCTCTGCTGCTGAGACTGCAGCTCTGCACAAGACGTTTGGCCAGCGGAGAAATTAAAATGATCGTGCCCAACTGAGCCTGGTTTCTCTCAAGGTTTTTTTTCTTCACTTCCGCCTTTAGTGAAGTTTTTTCTTCCTCTCCACTGTCGCCACTGGGTTGCATGGTTCGGGATCTGTAGAGCTGCGCATCGTTGGATTTGCTCTTCAGTGTTTGTACTCTCTGTAGTGATTACTAAACCACACTGAACTGAGCTCAACTGAACTGAATTTAAACACTACAAACTGAACTACACTGTTCCAATTTACTATGACCTTTTATGTGAAGCTGCTTTGACACAATCTACATTGTAAAAGCGCTATACAAATAAAGGTGAATTGAATTGGTGTAACAAATATGATCATTTTGCTAATATTCGATTCAAATGGTCTCATTTAATCGATTTTCCTCATATGCTTATTAAGACATATAAAATATAATCTATATTTGATATTTTATACACGACAACAAGCCAAGTAGGTTGTTAACATTCACACAGATGGTGAATTCATGAGAAATGGCATGTATGAGAAAACGTGTAGTAGTCCAGCGTACATATTTGTCGGTTCTCTAAAATGCAACCCTGGGCACATATTTCCATTGGGCTAGCGTTGAGTGTTTTAATCTATATCAGTAAGCTGCCGTAATATGTATGTGAATTTAACATTGCATGAAGTTTTTTGAGTATAATAAGTGAGTCGTTGTATTATTCACCTCACAGATTCATTAAAACAGGTAAGTCTGATACATAAATCATATAATCTCTCAAGCAATACAAAAAAATCACTTTGTTAATGTTACGCAACGCCAGCAGAGGGAGCTCTCGCCCGACTACTGACTCAGCTGCGCTCCCTTTGCGGCTACTTCCTGTTTGTGCTGTATTTCAGTGAGTGCTCAGGCCATGCTTCTTTGCGAAGTATTGCCAGTTTACCTGCCGTACCAAGCGTTGTTCCTAGTGACTTTCTTGACCACGTACGTTCTCTGTCTTTGCCCTTCTGATCTGTTTTGGACTGATTGTTGTTGCACTGATCCTCTGCCTGCATTATTACTACGTCTTCTGGATTCGCCCCTGGATTTATAACCACAGTGGACCCATCTTCTGATGGCTACTTCCAGCATGATTACAACCCATGTCGTAAAACACGACGAACCATGTCGAATCATCTCAGACTGGTTTCTTGAACATGACAATGAGTTCACTGTACTCAAATGGCCTCCACAGTCACCAGAACTCAATCTAATAGAGCACCTTTGGGAATGGGAGATTCGCTTCATGGATGTGCAGCCGACAAATCTGCAGCAACTGTGTGATGCTATCATGTCAATATGGAGCAAAATATCTGAGGAATATTTTAAGTACCTTGTTGAATCTGTGCAACAAAGGATTAAGGCAGTTCTGAAGGCAAAAGGGGTACCTAATAAAGTGGCCGGTGAGTGTTTATTTCAGTAGCAGTGTGATGCGATAAACGTGCTGATGTACATTATCACTGATGACAGGTAATGCTTGAAATATAAATGCCAGGCTTCCACTTTTTTCTTGTGCTTCTATGTTAAAATGGCCCTCCTATGAATTATTGGTCACTGCAATGGCCCCCTCCAATTTGAGTTTGATACCCCTGTTGTAGATCATTCATGCCAAATCCACCCACTTATAGACAGATAGAGGCGGTACATTCTAAAATGAGTAATGTTGAAAAAGTGCTTAAGTAAGCAATAATTGAAGATGGGGCTGTTAAATTAGAGACATAATGCACATCCATGGTGGCCACAATGCGTAGCAAATTATTTTCCAATAATTTTACAGATTGGGGTAATCCACTACAGTTACCACATGTAAAGACACTGTATTTTTAAATGTTGTATTTCAAAGACTTTTGTCAGGTTTTTGTCCTCAAACTGCTACTGTAACTTGTAAAAAATGCTTGGTTTCACACAATTCCGTCATGTTGTACCAACACAAATGAATTAAATGAATTATTATTCATTCATTCATTCATTCATTCATTCATTCATTCATTCATTCATTCATTCATTCATTCATTCATTCATTCAAACACTTTATCATTTATTCATTCATTCATTTTCTTTTCAGGTTAGTCCCTTTATTAATCCGGGGTCGCCACAGAGAGAGGGAGAACATGCAAACTCCACACAGAAATGCCAATTGAGCCAGCCGAGGCTCAAACCAGCGACCTTCTTGCTGTGAAGCGACAGCTAGAGATCTGTGCGGGACTAAATTTTGAATCCCGCACCCGCCAGGTTTTACTTCAAACCCGACCGCTCCCGCTTACGTTCAGCATTCGTTGTCCCGCTGCCCGACCCACTCCGTTTTCTACCCGCTGCGCTTGTTCCCGCCGATGGCCTAAAACACGCTGTCTGTATAAACACACACAGCACCAAGCAAGCGACACACACACAGACAGCAATAAACAAGCTAAATGCTGCATCACGCTGTCTCATTCACGCACATACATACGCATGCTCGCTCGCTCCTCAGGAGTCGGGAGCGATATTGTTAGACTGCCCGCTCCCATCCAAAAATACACCAGTTACCGAGAGTTGCTGTGCTTTAATCGGAAATTTATTCAGATAAAAAAAAAATCTGGTCGGGTCCCATGGTATAGCTGCGGGAATGTAGACCTCTAGCGACAGCACTACCTACTGCGCCACTGTGCCGCCAATTAAGTTTATTGTTTAAAAAAAAAAAATTAAGTGGATTTCACGTAAAACAGTTAAGTTGTACCAAAAAAAAAGAATTGTGTTGTTTCCACTCATTTTAAATAAGTAGTCAAAAAGTCAACTAGCAGAAAGTCATTTTTTGAGAATGTGTAGGACTAGTTTCTCACACATCTCGCCCAAAGGCTTCTGTTGTGTTTTGATGTGATTTTTTTTTTACTGTTCATCATGGAGCTGTAATGCACAAAAAACCTGCCGGAGCTACTTTACCTCTGTGTTCATCTAAAAATAATGGCATGCTTTAAAATGTTCATCAGCCAATAAGAATCAAGCATTCAACAGCCCCATGAAATAACGTGGCTTAATGAATTAGAAAAGTGACATATAAAGACGAACTTTGGAAATATGTGCCTCAGTCTACATTTTTGCAAAATATGAAATGCGTTGCTCTGGATACATTTCATTGCATGTTTCAGATGAAAAATCCACTAGAGGGCGCTGTCTACATTTTTGCGAGTCTGAAGTAAATAAAAAAGGGCATTGCAACCACAGTTTATGTTTATTTTACATAGCCTTTATCTCTTTTGACTCGAACCCAAGTGCTCTGCAGCAGATACACAGCACAGTACATAGTGAGCTACCAAGCAAACTGACTACGCCAGAAAAGTTGTCCATATGGATATAGATAGGTGACATAAACATATTTCATTCATTTTCTTTTCAGCTTAGTCCCTTTATTAATCAGGGGTTACCACAGTGGAATGAACCGCCAACTTATCCAGCATATGTATTACGCAGCGGATGCCCTTCCAGCCACAATGCAACACTGGGAAACACCCATACACTCTTGCATTTACACACATACACTACGGCCAATATACCAAATATTTAATTCACCTAAAGTGCATGTGTTTGGACTTGTGGTGGAAACCGGAGCACCTGGATGAAACCCACACGAACACAGGAAGAACATGCAAACTCCACATAGAAATGCCAACTGACCCAGCTGGGGCTCAAACCAGAGACCTTCTTGCTGTGAGGTAATCGTGCTACCCACTGTGCCACAGTTTAATTTGTTTTGTGGTATTTATCTGGTGGTGCACAGAACCGCATGAATATAATCCTGCAAATATCATTACTGTGAAAGGAAACAAAGGTTGTTATCCTCAAACTGCCCCCTAGTTTTGATTTTACCTCAAATTGACAGTCAAAATCATGTTGAAGTACGTTTTTCCTCAAAAAAAAAAAAACATTTCTCAAAATATCTATTTTTCAGATTCTCTGTTCTGGGAACTTTTTCCAACCCGCCTGGTGGACTGATATAGAGCCGTGCTGCCTGATTCCTGGAAATTGCATGAGTCCAATCACATTCAAGCTTTCTGTTTGAAGACGGACTCTTATTTTTGTATAGTGTGCATCAGCCGGTCTGTGAGACGGACACTACGCATCCTGGTGCACTGTTCAAGGCTAATGGTTTGGAAAATGGAACTCTGAAATGCTGCTTACGTGTTCATCTTCATTCTGTGTATTTCTGTAAATAGCAGATATTCTCAGCAGAATCATTATCTTGCCATTTGCTCTCTCCCTCCCTCTCTCTCATTCACTCTATAGTTTCTCTATTTCCCTCTGCTATACGGCATCGCCATGGGCAACAAAACAATTTTGCATCTCTTATTTCTCATCCCATGCAAAAGAAGAATAGTTGTGGCCATCCGAGTCCAAAATTAACACTCGACAGCCTCCAAATGAGAGCACAAATTAGCTGGAGTTACACGTCAGCTAGTTTGTAACTTTATTAGGAATTACAGCACAATATGTGGGCATCCATATCAGATTTTCATGGTCTTTTGTTTATGCTTGTCTGCAATATATGTACAATATACACATTTAAAATGTACACGGAAATGAGAAACCCACCTCTCAATAGTATTTATGGTGGCTTGAGAAAGCCAACATACTGTTATACTACTTAAACTTAACATTAGACCGTTCATACTACAGCCACCAAACTAACTCCATACCTCCAATCTATACTGAATTAGGTTGCTATATCTTTTCCAACTGATCCGACTTTTTTCCGAAAACTGACCTGGAAAAGTCCCATTGACTTAACATTGGGCCAAACTTTGTGACCTCATAACTTTGCACCAGACTGTCATACAGACTTAAGCTGCGGTCACACTGGGCTTTTCTCCTCATAGACTTCCATTCATACACACGCGAATGCATCAGACCGGAAACAAAAGGTCATGTGTCAAGTTTCGCAGGTTGCTGCAGTGCAAAGTTCAAGCTTGGAGAACTCTGACCTGCGAAATCGCATCACTTGACTGCGTGAGATCAATCGAGGATCAAACCATGACCTCTCTGGACAGAAATTTAAAACATGGAGCAAATCGCTCGCTTTTTTAAATGTCTAATCATCTTGTTTAATCCCACCCCTTTTCGCAGCGCCGTACGACAGAATTTCGCACACACAAACTCTAGTGTGACCGCAGCTTAATTCAGCAAAATTAATATTAAAGTGAGCGGTGTTCGTCTGACAGGTCCTTTTGCGATAGCACCCTCCCAATGGATATTGGATAAGACGAAATGGCCAAGCATCCAGCCTGAAATATACAACTATCTCATTGAAATTCCAAGTGTTTTTACAGGAGAGAAGTTAGAGGTCTACAAGTCTCTGGATGCCTACAATTGTGTTCTGTGTGGTCATGTGCAAGAAATACTGTTCCATGGTTACCAGATTCAAAACTTTGTAGTGCTAAAAACCGAGGTTCTGCCTAGCCAAAGACAAGGAAAGAAGACGGAGCTATACAAGTCCTGGGTAATCATCAACAAGCAAAACAACTGCATTCTGACAGCGAACTGCACCTGTACGGCAGGGTATGTGAACGTACACTTTCACATTTCATCCTAAGCATTCAGTGTCCGCAGTTAAATTCACCATATTTAACTGTTTTTGCTGAAATCATTGCTGCAATCAAAAACGAGTAATGTGTATGATTCAGCATATAGCGTGAACTTACCTGATATAACATGAGACATATAACAGACATTACCTGATATAACATGTCCTCACTCCCTTCAGCTCTTCTGATGGCTGTTAACCAAAGACGTCTGCGGTTAGCATTAAAAGCAGTGTGGTGTACGGTAATATTTAAGAATTTGGCATCCTACCACACAACACGACATGGTTGCTATTGCAACTGGTGTTTTTTACAACCGGTATGCGCGGTTGGACCCATGTGACGTCATGTGTGACGTAGGCTGGTAATTCCCCTATAAATTCCTGCTAGATTTGACATCGCTGTGCTTTGTTTACTGCAGTAACCAACCAGTGATTCCTGCAGTTTTAGGGGCCACCTGCTGGATGAGCATATTTTTCCCGTATATGAATAATGTTTTAGTTTAGGATTAGTTTCTTATCATCAGCATTTAGTAAATATACTACAAGTTAAAATGTCGCCAATGTTACTGGTTGAAACCTGAAGTGGCCATAAGGTCTTAAATGTATGAAGAGTCTTAAAGGGTCTTAAAAGGTATTTGATTTCCAATGTTGGGCATGTTCCTTTAAAAAAGTAACTAGTTATAATTACCAGTTACCTCTCACAAATAGTAACCGAGTTACATAATTATAAAAGTAACTAATTACCAGGGAAAGTAACTATTGCGTTACTTAAAAAAAACTCTAATGTGAAATGACTATAAAGTCAATAGAAAACATTGTCCACTAATCTACACTATTTTAATGTTGTTGTGGGACAATGTGAGAGACAACTGCAATGCATTCTGGGGTTTTAGTACTTTGCCACACCCAGCAAGTGTAAGGTGCAGGCCAGATCTGGGCCAGAATAAAAGCAAATTGTGGCCCAGAATAGGGTCAGTTCTGGTTCATTTGGTTCAATTCTGGCTGATATGTGGTAGCGTTTTAGCTTATTTGTGGCCCAGATCTGACAAACAGGAGCGGACCACCCTAGAACCATCATTACATTCAGTATGTGGTCCAGATGTAAGTGTCTGGTGTGGGCCGGATCTGGGCCAGAATAAAAGCAAACTGTGGCCCATAATAGGGTCAGTTTTGGTTCATTTGGTTTATTTCTGGCTGATATGTGATATTGCTATGGCTTAATTGTGGCCCAGATCTGGCAAACAGGAGCGGGCCGCCCAAGTGCCATTATTCCATGCGGTATGTGGGTCAGATGTAAGTGTCTGGTGTGGGCTGGATTTGAGCCACATAAATTTTGCTATCTGGGTATGGCTGAGAGAAACGCTGCTCGTATGAAAACCGCTTCAGTGTTCTCAATTATAGTAACGCACATTTTATTGTCAGTAACGATAACGGCGTTGTAAAGGGGAAACAGTAATTCAATTGATTACTTATTACTGAATAAAGTATCAACATTAGTGACGGCGTTTATTTATAGTGCCGTTATTCCCATCACTGCTGATTTCTATATGTACCCTCAATAACATTGTACTAAAAATGTTCAAATAAAAATATTGAAAAACTGGGGAAAAAAAAATTTACTTAAAAGGAAAACACTCAATCTTCAGCCTGATCTTACGAGAAAACGTAAGTATTTTACGTTTTGTCAGTTTAGTGGCTAATTTAGTGGTGAGTTCAGTCATACGAAATTGTACGATTTTAAAAAGGAGGCGTGGCTTCTAACCCCACCCCTAAACCCAACCGTCATTGGCGGATGAGCAAATTGTACTAAATTGTACGAATTAGATCGTACGAATTTGTACAAATTATCCACTAAATCAAAAAGTTACGAATTGCCGTGAGATTGTGTTGAAATCTTTCACATTGTAATGAAAATGGTTTTTATCTAAAATCACATCAAGTTAAAACAATGTAAATAGTTTCAAAAGACATTTCGTCCTAATTCCAGTCTTCCATTCATCTCCAAAATTCTTGAAAAAACTGTCGCTGCTCAACTCCACACCCATCCTTCCTGTAATAACTTATCCGAACAATTCCAGTCTGGTTTTCGCCCACTTCATAGCACTGAAACGGCTCTCCTCAAAATCACTAATGACCTCCTCCTAGCGGCTGACTCTGGTTCACTATCCATTCTTCTTCTGCTTGATCTAAGTGCGGCTTTTGACACAATCTCACATAACATTCTTCTGGACAGACTCGCTTCAATTGGCATTGGTAACACACCTCTTAGCTGGTTTCATTCAAATCTCTCAGGTTGCACTCAGTTCATTCAATTAAAGTATTTCACCTCGTCATCAGTTCCTGTCACAACCGGTGTGCCACAGGGTTCAGTTTTGGGTCCGCTGCTATTTATCATCTTCCTTCTTCCACTTGGTTATATTTTCCGCAAACACCAAATCCATTTTCACTGATACGCAGATGACACCCACCTCTACCAATCAACCAAACCCAACCTCAAACTCCCACCTTCATCTCTTACTAACTGCTTTGCAGACATCAAATCCTGGTTTACCTTAAACTTTCTGAAATTAACTGACAGTAAAATCGAACTTCTACTTATAGGTAGACGATGCACTTAAAACAAATCACACAACTTTTCCATTCCCACAGATGATTCCAACCTAGGCTCATTCTGAAAACATAGTCCCGAGGACGTTTCTGGAGACCGCGAATTATGTAGCCGGAGGTACGTATGACTACATTTCATTTTTTAAGCGAACGCTGCGGGGCGGTATGACGGCGTTCCTTTTAGTGCTCACCAGCTGACCGCTTACCTTCGTGTGGAGGGCTTTCCCGCCGCAACCAGTTTGTCCGGTTAGCTCAGAGAGTAAAGAGGAGCTGATCACAACGACGACGACCGGGTTTGAGTCCGGGGAAGAGCGGTTCCAGAAATCAGATAAGACTAAAACAGAATCCAAGAAATAAAGCGAAGAGGTTCATAACAGGGTGAGAATGTGGTAAAATCCGAAAACATGGTAAAAAAAATAAAAAAATCGGACGAGGGCTTTTATTTTTCCGGACGGCTTTTGTAAATCATTGGTTGGGTTTAGGGCTGGCGGGTCAATCGGTAAAATCGGTTGGATTCAGGGAAGGAGGAGGGTGGGTCACTGGTGGCCCAGTCAATCATTCAGCCAGTTGGACAGACGGTCGTTCGACAGTGGCCTCTGGTGGGTTCATGCGAGAACAGCGCAGGCGCGAACGGCACTCGCGGGAGACGTCCGAGAAGCCAAAAAAGCGAACACAGCGACCTCTCGCGGATTCGCGAAAACCAAAAACTGCAAAAATACGTACCTCCCAGGACGTATTTCGTGGTCTCCAGAAACGTCCTCGGGACTACGTTTTCAGAATGAGCCTGGGTTGGATGATTCTGTCATTACCCCCTCCATTCAGGTTAAGAGTCTGGGGGCCATCTTCGACAGCACCCTTTCATTCACTGCACATGTTAATAACGTCACCCGGTCTGCTTATTTCCACCTTCGAAATATAAATCGTTTACGTTTTTCCCTCACACCTCATTCAGCTGCCATTCTTGTTCATAGTTTAGTCACATCCCGTTTAGTAATTCCCTTCTGTTTGGCCTCCCTAATAAAACCCGTCATAAATTACAACTGGTACAAAACGCTGCAGCCCATATTATCACTAAAACCCCCTCTATCTGTCACATCACACCCATTCTACAACAGCTTCACAGGCTTCCCATCCCTCTCAGAATTAATTATAAAATACTTCTTCTCACTTTTAAAGCCATCCACAATCTTGTTCATATCGCCACACCTTCTCGAACGCTCAAGTCTTCTTCTTTCATTCACCTCACTGTTCCCTCTGTCCGCCTTGTCACCATGGGGAGCAGATCCTTCAGCCACTCTGCTCCTCATCTTTGGAATTTACTTGCTCCTGATCTCCGTAATTTAGACTCTCTTTCACAATTTAAATACAAGCTCAAAACACATCCGTCTAGAACAGCTTATTCTCTTTAACTCGACTGCATTTTTAAAATTTGTATTGTATTCTATTGACTTTTATTGTGTTTTATTTGAACTGATTGTTCTAGCTGTCCTGTTTGGTGACCTTGAGTGTCAAGAAAGGCGCCTTTAAATAAAATGCGTTATTATTATTATTATTATTATTATTATTATTATTATTATTATATGTGTCATTTTTAAGTCTAAAAAAACATTGATGACTCATCCTGAACTCAGGGGCGTATGCTAATATTTTGTCCAATAAAATCTGGATTTAATCATAGGTGACTCTGCATATTAAACATAGAGAAAGTGTTGCAATATCGAGAGTGCAGAGCAGTGATGTTGTGTTTGTCAATCTGAAAAGGCCAGTCAACATCATATTTCCTTCTCTATATGTATATTGGCTGATAATTGCCTCCCTAGTGAACGAGAATAGCAATCCTCCCTTAAAAACGGCTCAGAAAGGAGCTCAAAATGAAATGCCGGAGACACACAATTGATTTTGCACAGTGTCAAACTCGGCTCAATAAATTGGACAGACATGTCTGTCATTCTACAAATCCCCGTGCTCCGCTGTCGAGCTCGCTCTACTGAACCTTGATCACGGTTTGAAGACCACGGTTTTTTGTGTCAACAGTTGTAAAAAAAATGCAGACATTGCTCCTGCGAAGCCTGGAGGACATACACAACGTTACCTGGCTGTTTGCGTGATGTGTGCATGTGTTGATTTCTCTCATTACAGCAAAAAAAAGCAGACAATAATGGCAGGACAGGCGTTTGGATAGGATGGAAGGGGATTGTTTGTGCTGGATTTGATTTGAGTTGAGATGAAGCATGTCTGTGTGATTAAAGAGAGTTCAGACTCTCATGAGGGTTAGTGTTTCCTCTCAGACTGATAATTACAAGAACGTGCTCAAAGAACAATCAGTGAACAGCACACACACACATACACACATTAATGCTGTTCCACAATAATGTGAGCTGCCTCATATACAGTTGAAGTCTCAATTGTTGGTATAATTCTCCTGTATTTCTTTCCCCCAATTTGTTTAACGGCAAGAAGATTTCTTCAACACATTTCTAAATATAATAGCTTTAATAACTCATTTCTAATGATTTCTTTTATCTTTGTCAGGATGACAGCATATAATATGACTGGATATTTTTTAAGACACTAGCCTAAAGTGACATTTAGTTTTGGGCTTTTTCAAAATGAAAGGATTTCTGGCAGCTAATATTTAAGTTTCTTTCTGAAATACCTATATAGAACTTGAAGCCATAATTTTAATATTTGGTATCACACCACAGTCCTTATGTTTTAATAAAAGTAAGATAAATGTGATTGCCTTTGCTATGCTTTTAGCTAGAAGGTTAATATTGCTCTGATGAAAGGAAAAATTTCCTCCAACCTTTAGGCAATGGCTTGTGAAACTTCTACACCACCTGACCTGAGAAAAAATACGATACACTGTAAAAGGTGATATGTTTTTTTCCCATCACCTGGCAACCTGTTTTGGATCACATAAAGAAGATGGACTCTTCAGTTATTTTAGAGGAGTAGAACCTTTACTTGTAATTTTTTTATTAATTTATTTTTCCTTTTCTTTTCTTTTCTTTCCTTTTATCTATCTATCTATCTATCTATCTATCTATCTATCTATCTATCTATCTATCTATCTATCTATCTATCTATCTATCTATCTATCTACATGTATCTATCTATCTATCTATCTATCTATCTATCTATCTATCTATCTATCTATCTATCTATCTATCTATCTATCTATCTATCTATCTATCTATCTATCTATCTATCTATCTATCTACATATATCTATCTATCTATCTATCTATCTATCTATCTATCTATCTATCTATCTATCTATCTATCTATCTATCTATCTATCTATCTATCTATCTATCTATCTATCTATCTATCTGTCTGTCTATCTATCTACATCTATCTATCTATCTATCTATCTATCTATCTATCTATCTATCTACATGTATCTATCTATCTATCTATCTATCTATCTATCTATCTATCTATCTATCTATCTATCTATCTATCTATCTGTCTATCTGTCTGTCTATCTATCTGTCTGTCTATCTATCTATCTATCTATCTATCTATCTATCTATCTATCTATCTATCTATCTATCTATCTATCTATCTATCTATCTACATCTATCTATCTACATCTATCTATCTATCTATCTATCTATCTATCTATCTATCTATCTATCTATCTATCTATCTATCTATCTATCTACATCTATCTACATCTATCTATCTATCTATCTATCTATCTATCTATCTATCTATCTATCTATCTATCTATCTATCTATCTATGAGTAAAATATGTTTCACTTAATATTATTATTTATTTCATCTTCATTTTCTTTTCGGCTTAGTCCCTTTATTAATCAGGGGTCGCCACAGCGGAATGAACTGCCAACTTATCCAGCATATGTTTTACGCAGCGGATGCCGTTCAAGCTGCAACCCATCACTCTGAAACACCCATACACTCTCATTCACACACATACACTATGGAGAATTTAGTTCACCGAATTCACCTATAGCGCATGTGTTTGGACTGTGGAGGAAACTGGAGCACCTGGAGGAAACCCATGCCAACAGAAATGCTAACTGACACAGCCGAGGCTCGAACCAGCAACCTTCTTGCTGTGAGGCGACATCACTACTCCATAGTGCTGCCAATTTTGTATTTGTGTTTTATTTTAATATTATTCATATATATTTTAGAGAACCTATATGTGTGCGACGGGTTTTGTTTGTTTGTTGTGTTTAAAAATCTAAAAATTTAAAAGTTATTTGTACTACATGTTTCATATCGGACATGTAAAAACACTTTTGAGGAAAAGTGACATTTAAAGGCGTAACTAGGTTAATTAGGCAAGTTAGGGTAATAAGGAAGTCATTGTATAACAGTGGTATGTTCTGTAGACAATCAAAAAAAAATATTGCTTAAGGGGGCTAATATTATTGACCTTAAAATGTTTTTTAAAAATTAAAAACTGCTTTTATTCTAGCCAAAATAAAACAAATAAGACTTTCTCCAGAAGAAAAAATATTATAGGAAATACTGTGAGAAATGTTCTTGAACTGTGGCCTCACAGCAAGAATGTCGCTGGTTCGAGTCTCGGCTGGGTCAGTTGGCATTTCTGTGTGGAGTTTGTATGTTCTCCCAGTGTTGGCGTGGGTTTCCTCCTGGTGCTCCGGTTTTTCACACAGTCCAAAGACTTGCGCTATAGGTGAATTGAACAAATTAGTATATAATTAGTATTAGTATATTAGTAAATTAGTATATAAGTGTGCACATATGAGAATGTATGGATGTTTTACAGTACTGGGTTGCAACTGGAAGGGCATCCGCTGTGTAAAACATATGCTGGATAATTTGCCGCTTCGTTCTGTTGTGGTGACTCCTTATGAATAAAAGGACTAAGCCACAGGAAAATTAATGAATGTATATATACAGTTGAAGTCATAATTATTAGCCCCCCTGAATTATTAGCCCCCTTTTTATTTTTTTTCCCAATTTCTGTTTAACAGAGAGATTTCTTCAACACATTTCTAAACATAATAGTTTTAATAACTCATCTCTAATAACTGATTTATTTTATCTTTGCCATGATGACAGTAAATAATATTTGACTAGATATTTTTCAAGACACTTCTATACAGCTTAAAGTGACATTTAAAGGCTTAACTAGGTTAATTAGGTTAACTAGACAGGTTAGGGTAATTAGGCAAGTTACTGTATAACGATGGTTTGTTCTGTAGACTATCGAAAAAAAAAATTGCTTAAAGGGGCTAATAATTTTGACCTTACAATGATGTTTAAAAACTGCTTTTATTCTAGCCGAAATAAATCAAATAAGACTTTCTACAGAAGAAAAAATATTATCAGACATACTGTGAAAATTTCCTTGCTCTGTTAAACATCATTTAGGAAATATTTAAAAAAAGAAAAAAAAATTCAAACGGGGGCTAATATATATATTTCTATTCATCAGAGTTTCCACAAATATATGAACAACTCTAATTAATAAAAAGTGATAAACAATTATTAGCTAATCATTTTAGCTGGGTGAATTGATACTCTAATAAGCCCAAAAATCTTAACCACATCAAAACTTAATATTAATGTCAATAATATTTGGTTTTAATATAAATATCAGTATATGTTTTATAGTCAAATGCTACCATTACACCACCCTTTATTTATGTTCTTCATCTTTTTTTTATTATGCTTTATTCAGCAAATTTACTTTATTAAATTTAATAACCGACTCAAATGTATATCAAAATTGTTTGTCAATATTGACGCATCTTCTGCTTAATTTTCTAATTAACTCTGTGTGGAGTTTGCATGTTTTCCCCATGTTGGCATGGGTTTCCTCCGAGTGCTCCGGTTTCCCTCACACTCCAAACACATGCGCTATAGGTCAATTGAATAAACTAAATTGGCCGTAGTGTATGAGCCGTGGTGACCCTTGATGAATAAAAGCACTAAGCCAAAGGAAAATAATTGAATGAATGAATGAATGAATGAATGAATGAATAAATGAATATATTTACGTTTCTCATTAGAGATTGCTTAAAAGATGTATTACAGTTTCCACAAATATATTCATTCATTCATTTTCTTTTCGGCTTAGTCCCTTTTTTAATCTGGGGTCGCCACAGCGGAATGACCCGCCAACTTATCCAGCATATATTTTACGCAGCGGATGCCCTTCCAGCTGCAACCAATCACTGGGAAACATCCATACACACTCATTCACACACATACACTACGTATAATTTTTAGCTTACCCAATTTACCAATAGTGCATGTGTTTGGACTTGGATGGAAACCCATCCACAAATATATGAACAACTCAAATTAGTAATAAATGATAACTAATTAATAGTAAATGCTTCTTGGTGACCAAATCCTCATATTATAAGGATTTCTGAGGGGTTACGTGGCACTGCAGACTGAAGAAATTATGCAAAAAATTCAGCATTACATCACAAATATATATTACATTTTACAATCTAATTAAGTCGGAAAAAGTTGCTTTAAATTAAAATTTTGACACATTTTTGATCAAATAAATGCAGTGCAGTTGCACCCAAACCTCTCTTGCTTGCCTCTTTGACTGATCATTTCACAGCAGTCTTTCTGTGAAGGATAAGTGTGATGCTGCCTTTCAGTATACAGTAAAGAGGATACCGAATATTATATATTCTTCTATAGAAGTCTTTTGAAGCCGTTCATTGGCTTTGTGTGAAGAGTTCAGGAATTCACCAAAGAGAAGAGCTGGAGTTTTCCTCATAGCTTCGGAAGACTTCTGAATATAGAGCACAAGACACACGGACTGCTTTTATGACATATTTTTATGGTGCTTTTTGTGACTTTGGTGCTCAGAGCTGCAGTCCTCATTGAAATGAATGGCCTGTTTGTCTCCGCAGAGACTCAATGTTTGTGTTTTACAGAGGAAGGAAAGTCACAGGCATGAGGTTAGTTGAGTTTTCTCTCTGCTATAGATATATGTGTAAGGATTTGACTGAAGATTTTGTGGATGGTTTTAATAATCAACAGAACATCAACCATCTTTGCTCTGCTCAGTACGACCGGCTGATGGATGCTGATGTGCTGTATCTCAGAAATTATGAATGTTTAATGGGCACTGTACTTATAAATAAACTGCATAGTTGCAATCTAAACAACTACATCCTTGCCTTATAAAGAGTCAAAAGTACATTATATTGTCCAACAGCTGCAATATTTATCAAACTGTGTTGAGTTTATTGATCTGCTGTCACTCTATGTGGGCGGAGTACTACACAAGGGTGAAGAGGCTGTATGAGTGCTAAACTGTTGTGTATATATATATATATATATATATATATATATATATATATATATATATATATATATATATATAGTCATATACACATTATTTGTGTTGATATCATCAAACATTAAGACTATTAATAACTCAAACATTTTAAGTTCAGTTATCAAATCAATATGAGTTCAGATAATACAATAAAGTAAACAACTATATAGCTACTCAAACAGTTTGGTATTGCTTCTTGCATTAGAGTTAATACAAAAAAAATTAATTGTTTCATAACTCATTAGCTATGAGTTCGGCTTAATATAATCAGGTCACTGGTTTCAGTCCTGGCTAAACCAGTTGGCATTTCTGTGTGGAGTTTGCATGTTTTCCCCATGTTGGTGTGGATTTCCTCCGGGAGCTCCGGTTTCCCCCACAGTCCAAACACATGCACTATAGGTGAATTGAATAAGCTAAATTCGTCGAAGTGTTTGTGAGTAAATGTGTGTATGGATGTTTCCCAGTACTGGGTTGCAGCTGGAAGGGCATCCTCTGTGTAAAACATATGCTGGATAAGTTGGTGGTTCATTCCGCTGTGGCGACCCCAGATTAATAAAGGGACTAAGCCAAAGGAAAATGAATGAATGAATTTAGGTAAATTAGGTGCCTTTCCATCAAGTTGTTAGAGTGGCTGACTGTAGTATTGGTAACCTAGCAACCAGCAGTAAACACAACTCTCACAACTAATATTACAGCAGCTCCTATTCACGTTACTTCACGTATTGACTACAGTAATGGTCTTCTCGCTGGGCTTTTTTGTGTTATTTCTAGGATCAGCTTCACTGGCTTCTTGTAAAGTATCACATCGATTTAAAAATATTACTTCTCACTTTTAAGGCACTTCACAATCTCGCTCCACCGTATCTCACCGATCTTCTCCATATTTATACCTCTTCTCACACTCTTAGATCATTCAACTCTATTTCTCTGGGGCCACCTCGTATGTTATTAAGCACAAGGAGAGCTAGATATTTCAGCTCTGTGTCTAGCTCTGTTTATGGAACTCCCTTCCCTTGGATTTAAAGGAGACCTATTATGCCTGTTTTGAAAGATTTAAAATAAGTCTCTGATGTCTCTAGAGCGTGTGTGTGAAGTTTCAGCTAAAAAAACACACACAATTAATGTTTTATAGCACTTTGAATCTGCCCCTTTTGGCTTTATATACTAATTGTGGCGTTTTGGTGACTGTCGCTTTAAATTCAAATGAGATTGTCCTGTTTTCAAAAGAGGGTGGAGCTACAAATGCCTGTGTGTCAGCATAGTGGCAGATTCAAAAACAAGACTAACGTCCTATGCTAACGAGGGAGAGATCATCTAGTGGGCGGGGCTTTCCCCCTCTGATGACACGTACAAAGGGAGAAAATTCAATCAAAGTATTTCTGCAAACAGTTTTCATCAAGTGTGATTATAAATAAATAAATTAATAAAGCTGTACCATTAGTGGTTGTTATATTCACACACTGTTGCCACAAAAATGTGTTTAAACCCCTTATAAGAGTGAGATTTGCATAAAAGGTCCCCTTTCAGTAACGACACTGCATTTATTTTGGTGTGTACTGCCACTACTAGCACAGATTCTCACAGCCGTCCTGAGATTTTGTGTTTCTCAAGCCGATGTGCTGATCAGATGCAGGATGAGCAGATGGTGTGGATCATCATCATCAGCGCTGGTCAAACACAGCCGTTCTGTTGGCTCGTTCCTGGTGTCAGATCCTCTATTTTTATCAGCGTAGTAAACTTGACTCTGCGCAGCTTGTCACCGACCGCTGCTCATTCCAGGCTCAAGTTTCCAATTATCAATGTTAAATTGGCTGCTGGCTTGAACGAGCGCTGGAGGCTGAGACGTGTGCGAGTCTGAATGTCCAGCTGATGAGACGCGCTCGCTGTGTTGGACATGATTTAATGCGTATTGCATGAGCGATACACCATTAACTATAAGATCTGCCTGTGCCCACTGAGAAATCACTGATGCTGAGATGCTGGACAGATTTTAATGAAGGATTTTCAGTGATTTAGCTTTTACTAGGGATGTCCCGTCCTGGTCAGAATTTTGGTGTCTCGATCCAATCTAAGTCATTTCAAAACTGAGAATCTGCTGGTCCGTTATTTATATCCTACAGTAGTGTATGTTTGGTGCATATTTAAAGTTTTTAAAATCAATTCAATGAGATTGTACTGTATAGGCTTGGTGTATAGGCTCAGTATAAATGCAGTGCATAGGTTCAGTGTATTGGCAAAGTATATCCAAATTACAAGCTCAGTGTATTGCCAATGTATAGGTTTGACATATAAGCAATGCATAGGCAATGTATATACTCAATGCATAACCAATGCAAAGACTTAATGTATAGGTAATGTATAAGCTCAATGTATAGACAATATAGAAGCTTAGTGTATAGGAATTGTATAGGCTCAATGTATCAGCAATGTATGGGCTCGTTGTATTAGCAATATATGGGCTTGACATATAGGTAATGTATAGGCAATGTATATACTCAATGTATAGGTAATGCATGGGCTCATTGTATAGGCAGTGTACATTGTCAGTTTATAGGTGATGTATAGGCTCAATATATAGGCAATGTATAGGCTCAGCATATAGGCAATGTATAGTCAATGTACAGTATATAATCAATGCATAGACAACGCAAAGACTTTATGTATAGGTAAGCTCAATATATAGGCTCAGTGTATAGGCTCAATGTATAGACAATGTATAGGCTCAGTGTATTGGCTATGTGTACGCTTGATGTATAGGCTCAATGTATACGCACTGTATAGACTCAATGCATAGACAATGTATAAACTCAATGTATAGGTAATGCATGGGCTCAATGTATAGGCTAAATGACTAAATGTATAGGCAGTGTACATTCTCAGTTTATAGATGATGTATAGGCTCAGCATAATCAGTATATAGTCAATATATGGGCAATGTATAGGTTCAGTGGATAGGCTTATCATGTAGGCAATGTATTTTCATTGCAATGTAGGCAATGTATTTTCTCAATATATAGGCAATGTACTGTATATTCCCAGTGTATAACCTATGAATGCTCGGTTCATAGGTAATGAATAACGTCAGCATATATGTAATGTATAGACTCAGAATACAGGCAATGTTTAGGCTCAGTGTATAGGTTTGGTGTAAAGGCACTGTATAGGCTTAACATATGGGCAATGTATAGACTCACTGTAAAAGTAATCTATAGGCTCAATATTTATGCAATCTATAGGCTCAGTGAATAGATAATGCATAAGCCTATCATATAGGCAATGTATAGGCTTAATGTGTAGGTTCAATGTACAGGCTTAATGTATAGTACCTTGGAAGTACTTTTCTTTCTTATTCTCATATGCGTTATTCATATTGATTAAACTGCAATTTTAAAGAGCTTTACAAAGAAAATCTGTCAAATGTATAGTTTGTTTACTATTTTCCTTGTTTTGTTTGTTTTGTTTTTTTGTTTGTTTGTTTTTTTTCATTTTGAGATTTTCCAGATGTGTATTATTTCCAGCAGCACCATATGGGACATTATTTGCCAGAAGCAATTTGATCAACTTCAGCTTTCTCAGAGCTCTAAGAATAGCGCTAATCATGTGCTTGTTTTGACCCTTTAATGCTGTTAATAAATCATAATTACAATGCACTGCTCAGTGGGGACGCAACCCTTGATTATGAGACCATCTTTCAATGTTTTTTAAAGGTGAAATAACCTTAATTCAGGCCACGGTGGCCCTTGAGTCCAGTTTCTATTGTTGTGCTCATGTCTCCCACTATAAAGGGGCAAATAATGTACTGCTAGCCCATTGGCTGAAGGCTGCACTCCAAAAAATAAAACATTCATGTAGCTTAACCCTCCTGTCGTGTTCACATCCTGCCCCTTACTTCAGTGTTCCCGGTCAAAATTGACCGGTCTGTTTTAACTACTCTTATATTAGCACAGAAATCATTTTATTCAACATTCTTTAGCTGTAAACAATGTCTCAAAGTAGTGTTTAACATGAATTTACAGAATTAGACATAAAATAATTGCAATGAAAATAAAAATAGGAGCTGAAAATGTATTACAAAATGAACAATAGATGACAGAAATCAAAATACTTTGTTTATTAGTAATAGACAGCTCGCTAAAATAAGGTCTGACCAAAGAAATGGACATTTTAATCCATCTGAATGATTTATCAACCAGCAAAGCACAAACAAAAGGCTATCCTTTCCTGTGTTCTGAGTGATCGAATTTTCCGTCCTTCAAGTGTACTAATATAGGGAATAGTGACTGAGGGCATAGACGGTCAGCATGGACACAGAACTAGCACTAGTTATACCTTGGTCATTTTTGAGAAGGATAGTAATGGTCTAATATAATAAAATGATTGTTGCTAAGCTAAAAATGCTCCTGCTAGACTTGGATGAAAGGACATTGACAGAAAGAAAGACAGGAAGACAGAAAGAAAGGGAACTGTGCTTCTTTCCAGAGAGAGAGAAATAAATAAAAAAAATTTAAAAAAAAGAATCAAATAAGAAAAGAAAGAAAGAAAGAAAGAAAGAAAGAAAGAAAGAAAGAAAGAAAGAAAGAAAGACACACAGATGGATTGACATAACAGACACCTAGTCTGTGTGAAGATATGATACACTGTTTTATCAGGAAGTCGATTCACGTTGGAGGATCCAACACTTTCATGGCAATTCATAACTTATTGGTTTAGTAGCTAATCCATATGAATTTCTCATTCATACAGTTTTGTCCAATTTGCTTAACCCCAATGACGATTGGGTTTAGGGGTGGGGTTGGGTGCCACACCTCCTTTTCAAAAATCGTACAATTTTGTACGACTGAACTCTGACAAAATGTAAAATAGTTATGTTTCCTTGTGAGATCAGGCTGGAGGATCAGCATATAAGCGCGTAAGAGAGATGTTTACCTGCAAAAGACATTGTTCAGTCTGAAATGAGTGAGTGAGTGAGTGAGTGAGTGAGTGAGTGAGTGAGTGAGTGAGTGAGTGAGTGAGTGAGTGAGTGAGTGAGTGAGTTGGGGTAGTGTTTGTGGGGATGTTTTCTGTCTGATGAATGAATATAGCCTGGTTACCCATTCATTTCCTATGGCGGGTCACTTTTGACCGGGAACACCACAGGTGTAACAAGGTTGATTAAAACACTCAAAATTCAATGAAACAGATGATCATCACTTTTATATGTTCAGATGCATAGTGTGCATCATAAGATCTTGAGGCAATCAGATGTAAAACACAATATTTATGAGTGATTTAAGTTGTAAATCGGCCAGATTTGACCCGAACACGACAGGAAGGTTAAAGGGTCACGAATCACCAAAACACATTTTTTGAGCTGTTGACAGTCATTTATGTGTCCCCCGCTGCTAAAAACACTATTAAGACACATATATTTCACAAAAAAAAAGTGAAAATTGTTTGTTTTTGCGTTATTTAGAGCAAATTCGTTCTTCCGGTTTGAAAAAAAAATTCTGACGCTACCTACCGAGTGCATCTAAGTGCAGTATCAAACATTCCATTCGTGCAGTATCAAACATTCCATTAAAGCTACACTCTTCCAGCAGTTCCTGCATCCAATATCTTGTTTGCCACGGGGGCATGCATGAAATGTTCCTGAATGAAAGTGCCAAACTGCAGTTAAAGTTGACAAATCAATGATTTGGCAAATAATTCGATTACTGATGTCCACGTAAACAAGCACTGTCTTTCTCCCCTGGGTCTGTGTTTGTTTTGCCTCTGTAAAAATCAGTGCACGCCCAAACGGAAACTCCCATTTTTATTCAAACCCATCCCTCTTTCCCTCCCCCGACACTCCCACCTAAACATATCTAGACACACTTTCCTGACTTTTCCCAAACTAGAGGTGTGAAAACACCCTGCTGAGACCGGGGGGTTTCGTTGCCCTTTAATATGAAAAGGCGTAAACGCTTTTGCAACCTCCAAAATAAGTTCACTAACAAGACTCTAACAAGTCTTCCTCCTTACTTACAACACTTAAGTTTGCACTTATTGTCAACATTTTTCCCTTTTAATGCAACTCCATGGAAAGTGTTCTCCGAGTTGCACATCCACTAACCAGTTGTGTCAACAAAAAAATATATGCTTGTTGTCTGGACACAAAATGATTAAGGTAACCTAATTTATAAAATACTTTGAGTTGAAATTTGATGATTTTTTAAAGAATTGTGTTGTTTCAGCTCATTTTCAACCATAGATATTTACATTAGATGTCGCCTATGCTGCTGCAGTCTATTGGAACGAATGCGTCAATAGAGCTGCCATTTTGGTACAATGTAGCGCTCCTTTAAAATGAATGTGGGACCAAGGTGCATTGGAGAACTGGCCATCTACACTGAAAAAAAAAAATATTCAAAGATGATTCCTTGGATTTACTACATTTTTTTACGTTAAGTGGTTGTAAACGATTTATTTGGGCTGAATTTAAACAAACAAATTAAGTTGAACATTGCTCAATTTAATTTGTGTGTTTAAATTCAACACAAATAAATTGATTGCAACAGTTTTGCATGCAACACTTTTTGCCAGAGACATATAAACATATATCCGGTCATTTTCTCAGTGGTCAGTATGCAAATATTTTTTTTTAATTAGGAAAATTATAATTTTACATCACTTTTCTACATTGATGGATAAGTGACCGCATGGGCATTGTTTGTTTTTATACTTTATTGTCCCTCACGGGGAAATTTTCCATGGACTCTCTTACTCACTTCTGCAAGTAATGTGTAAACACACTACCCATTACTGATGAACTGAGGATATACATTACCTATACATTGAGTCTATACATTGCCTATGCATTGAGTCTATACATTACCTATACATTGAGTCTATACATTGCCTATGCATTGAATCTATACATTGCCTATGCATTGAGTCTATACATTGCCTATACATTGAGTCTATACATTGCCTATGCATTGAGTCCATACATTGCATATATACTGAGCGTATACATCCCCTACACATTGAGCCCATGCATTACCTATACGTTTAGTCTATACATTGCCTTTGCATTGAATCTATACATTGCCTATAACGTCAGTTACTAAGCATGCACCTTTAAATTGCTGGAGACCCTGAGCTGAAATAGCTGCTGATGAGAGTGGCTGCTTCTTCAAGTGGAAATACAGACATTACGTTGAGTAACAAAAATATTACTGTCAAATTCAGTCTATGTCCAGTCTCTAAATATCTTTCGACTGCTTTTAACCCGGCTAGCAACTTGTTCAAGCACTTGAACAGAAAGCATTCTACGACAATATTCGTCAGCAAGGAAGACACCGGCGCCCAAAAACACAGCGATCCAACTCAGCCTAAACAGGTTAAATTGAATTTGTGTGGGGGATCAGGAGTGAAGGCATCTTCTGAATGTGAGGAGAAGCGTAGCTGCTTGGGGCAGTTTACATGTCTCATCTTTGGCACATGCGCACATATTGGGAGCGCATATTGCACGTACTCGCATTTCCCAGGATCACTCAGTTGAAATCCACGAGTCACGTGACAAGAACTGACCGATCAGCAACATACTTTGTATGGAATATACATATTTAGGTAGACCTCAGACCTAATTACCTCAGACAAACACAGAACACCCAAACACTGCAGTACTTTTTCGTACTATGGATGTCAGTGGTTACAGGTATCCAGTTTTCTTCATGTCTTCTTTTGTGTTCGGAAAAAAACCAAACAGGTTTGGAACAAGTGATGAGAGAATTTTAAGTTTTCTCTTTAAGTCTTTTGAATATGTCAAGCTGCTGTGACCAACCCATTGTAATGTTTTTCAGTGAATATTAAATTACTGAAAGAGCTGCGGTTTATTTTGTATTTTCATAGGTATATTTTATTTCTTTTAAAACTAACTTTATTCATTCATTCATTTTTTTTTTCGGCCTAGTCCCTTTATTTATCCAGGGTCGCCACAGCGGAATGAACCACCAACTGATCCAGCATGTTTTACATAACGGATGCCCTTCCAGCTGCAACCCATCTCTGGGAAACATCCATACACATGCATTCAGACACATACACAACAGACAATTTAGCCTACCAAATTCACCTGTACCACATGCGTTTGGACTGTGGGGGAAACCGGAGCACCCGGAGGAAACCCACGCGAACGCAGGAAGAACATGCAAACTCCACACAGAAACGCCAACCGACCCAACAGAGGTTCGAACCAGCAACCTTCTTGCTGTGAGGCGACAACACTACCTACTGCGCCACTGCGTCACCCAAAAGTAACTTCAAAGTAAAGTAATTAGTAATCTTGCTAAAATGCAAACAATTAATGAAGTGAATAAAAACAGGGTACAATGAGGTCTCCCACACGGTTAAAAATATATATTTTTCCTGACCAAACAATTTCTCTAGAGAGAAACAGGTGAGTGTTACTATTTTTGGATACATTTAGTCAATCTCCAGGTCTGGTGGGTCACTTTTAGCTTAGCTTAGCTTAGCTTAGCATTGATCATTGAATTGGATTGCAATGATATTATGCAGTGCTATAAAATAGTAAAGCAGCAAAGTTCCTTGATTGTTACACCAGAATGACAGTAAAGTTTCTAGACTTTTAAGGCTAGAAAATAGCAACATTTAATTGTTTTACATGTACATGATGTAACTACAGAAGAGTCAAACTTTAATGATTATCGAAATTATTTGGTCATTTTGGAACGAGATGCTAATGGTTTAATCTGATTCAATGATCTATGCTAAGCTAGGCTAAAAGTGCTCCACCAGACCCGGAGATCAGCTGAATGGAGTCACAAATAATAAAACTCACCTGTTTATCTCTAGAGGAGTTGTAAAATGAGCAAATCATAATTAAGCCCAAATAGTCTATATTTAATTTAATTTAATTTAATTTAATTTAATTTAATTTAATTTAATTTAATTTAATTTAATTTAATTTAATTTAATTTTATTTTATTTTATTTTATTTTTATTTTTATTTTTATTTTTATTTATTTTATTTTATTTGATACTTTATTTATTTTTTTATTTAATATTATTTATTTATAACTTTAATATAAATTTTTATTTGTATATTTATTTTATTTTTATTTATTTTAATATAATTTAATATTTATTTATTTTAATTTAATGTAATTTGCTTTTTATTTATTTATTTATTTTTAACGTAATTAAATTTATTTTACATTTGTTTTAATTTTATTATATTTATAATTTTTTTTCTCTTTTATTTATTGTGATGCACTTCTACAAATGATATCAACAGAAACATCACTTTGGCAAACACTCAAAATGTGCCAATGTTATTCATGAAATCAAGTGTCTGCATCTCAAATGTGGTAAGATCTGTTTCTTCAGCATTTGTCTGAAGTATGCTCGAGTTGTTTTTCAATACATGACTCTCTCTGCTCTGTTCTCTAAATCAGTGTCTTTCATGCATGTGTAAGTGTTGAAATGACATCCGCTCTCTTTGCTGATTAATGTTGCTCATTTTGTTCTGGCAGCAGATTCACCACAGACTTGGAGAAGGTCTGGAGACTCGAACTGAATGCTGGACTCTGGCTCCAAATCACAGCCAACAACAGTCTGGAGGTCAGATTTTCAATTAACTTTTTAATAGTTTAGTAGATAATCTATTACATAAAACATAGTCTGATTATTTAAATAAAGACTTGTATATTTGGAGAACATATAATATAATATAATATAATATAATATAATATAATATAATATAATATAATATAATATAATATAATATAATATAATATAATATAAAATAATATAATATAATATAACATAATATAATATAATATAATATAATATAATTAAATAAAATATAAAATAATATAATATAATATAATATAAAATAATATAATATAATAAAATAAAATATAAAATAGTATAATATAATATAATATAAAATAATATAATATAATATAATATAATATAATATAATATAATATAAAATCATATAATATAATATAATATAATATAATATAAAATCATATAATATAATATAATATAATATAATATAATATAAAATCATATAATATAATATAATATAATATAATATAATATAATATAATATAATATAAAATCATATAATATAATATAATATAAAATCATATAATATAATATAAAATAAAATAATGTAATATAATATAATATAATATAATATAATATAAAATAATATAATATAATATAATATAATATAATATAATGTAATATAATATAATATAATATAATATAATATAATATAATATAATATAATATAATATAATATAATATAATATAAAATAATATAATGTAATATAATATAAAATAGTATAATATAATATAATATAAAATAATATAATTTAATATAAAATAATATTATATAAACAATATAATATAATATAATATAATATAATATAATATAATATAATATAATATAATATAATATAATATAATATAATATAATATAATATAATAGAAAACTATTGGAAAATGTATTGATTTAATATTAAAATCACACTTTTAGATCATGGTAAATTATCAATATAAATGAATTATATTATATTATATTATATTATATTATATTATATTATATTATATTATATTATATTATATTATATTATATTATATTATATTATATTATATTATACACTCACCGGCCACTTTATTTGGTACACTTTACTACTACTAGGTTGGACCCCCTTTTTGCCTTCAGAACTGCCTTAATCCTTCGTGGCATAGATTCAACAAGGTACTGGAAAAATTCATCAGAGATTTTGGTCCATATTGACATGATAGCATCACACAGTTGCTGCAGATTTGTCGGTTGCACAACTCTGCCAAAATCTGACAACTACCATCTGAACGTAGCAGCGGATATTGAGACTCATTAGACCAGACAACATTTTTCCAATCTTCTATTGTCCAATTTCGGTGAGCCTGTACAAATTGTAGCCTCAGTTTCCTGTTTTTAGCTGACAGGAGTGGCACCCGGTGTGGTCTTCTGCTGCTGTAGCCCATCCTCCTCAAGGTTAGATGTGTTGTGTGTTCAGAGATGCTCTTCTGCAGACCTCGATTGTAGCGAGTGGTTATTTGAGTTACTGTTGCCTTACTACCAGCTGGAACCAGTCTGGCCATTCTCCTCTGACCTCTGGCATCAGCAAGGCATTTGCGCCCACAGAACTGTCGCTCACTGGATATTTTCTCTTTTTCAGACCATCCTCTATAAACCCTAGAGATGGTTGTGCGTGAAAATCCCAGTAAATCATTAGTTTCGGAAATACTCAGACCAGCCCGTCTAGCACCAACAACCATGCCACGTTCAAAGTCACTTAAATCATCTTTCTTCCCCATTCTGATGCTTTTTTAACTGCAGCAGATCATCTTGATCATGTCTACATGCCTAAATGCATTGAGTTGCTGCCATGTGATTGGCTGATTAGAAATTTGCGTTAATGAGCAGTTGAACAGGTGTACCTAATAAAGTGGCCGGTGAGTGTACATTGAACAGATTTGAATTAGCATTACAGTGTATTTTAATAAAACATTATACTACTATTAAACCATTCTATATTTAATTTATTATTTATGATTACATTTTTTTATAAATATGAAATGTGGCGCAGTGGGTAGTGCTGTCACCTCACAGCAAGAAGGCGTGGGTTTCCTCCGGGTGCTTCGGTTTCCCCCACAAGTAATGTTATTATATCATGACTGTTGCTCAGCGAAGTGATTGGTGGGCTTTGACACGTGAGTTGTTTTCGTTTATTTTAATATCCCGAATACACGACATAACAACACATCCATTTCTCAGTATGGTCTGTCATGGTTTTGGGTCCCCTTGAAACATTTCCGTTGTTGTGTTACGTGGATATTTGCAAGCGTCGTGACTAATTGCAGTGTGTTTCTTTAGTTGTTTGTATTGTGAGAATTAGCTGTCAAATTGATGAAGATCGTTTCTTTATTTGCTGGTGTTTTGCTGGCTTTCTTAAATTGCAGTGCGTTAAGCTTTCTCGGCCACTGTAATAACATGTATTTATTTTTTTATATTTAAATTATGTCATTATGAAAAGTGTAACGTGACTTTTTTTCTTATATAATTTAATATAACGATCTTATAAAATTCTTCTAACAAGTTTTTCTTATATAATGTAACACCATAAAGTAGGCCCTAACATATAAATTAATTCATTCATTTTCCTTCAGCTTAGTCACTGATTTATCAGGGATCGCCACAGCGGAATGAACCACCTAATATATAAAGAGTACTTGATAATAATATTAATACATTTTATATATTAATAGGCAGCACGATGGCAGTGGTTAGTACTGTCGCCTCACAGCAAGAAGGTCACTGATTTGAGTCCCGGCTGGGTCAGTTGGCATTTCTGTGTGGAGTTTGCATGTTCTCCCCATGTTGTCGTGGGTTTCCTCCGGGTGCTCCGGTTTCCCCCACAGTGCAAAGACATGCGCTTTTGACCTTATTCTTCAACGCGGAAGTGCGCGCGTTTTAGCGATTGTTTTAGAACTTCCGATTCAGCTGCCTATAGGAGAAATGACTATGAATATTAAACGGCAGAAAACGGTCAAACTACTTACTCTACAAACAATTGTTTGCTTGACTATACAGACAAAGTAGAATAATATAATAAGAAAATATCAGTTTGCAACACCAAGCAGCAAAACGAGCTGTTTTTAACATCTAAATATGAATGGAAGTGAATAAGACCGGAAGTCTCGAGCCAAAATTATTCAAATGGCTGCGCCCACTCGTACGCGGAGAATAAGGTGAATAGGGGAATTGAATAAACTAAATTGGCTGTAGTGTATGAGTGTGTGTGTGTGTGTGTGTGTGTGTGTGTGTGTGTGTGTGTGTGTGTGTGTGTGTGTGTGTGTGTGCGTGTGTGTGTGTGTGTGAATGAGACTTTATTGGTGTTTCCCAGTACTGAGTTGCAGCTAGAAGGGCATCCGCTGTGTAAAACATATGCTCGATAGGTTGGCGATTCATTCTGCTGTGGTGACCCCTGATAAATAAAGGGACTAAGACGAAGGAAAATTAATGAATTATGAAAATAAATAATAAAATCTTATTTTGCTCATAAATGTAACCTGCAGCATATCAAAAAACAATAATAAAAAAAAGGTTTATAGAACTTGATTTGGGTGCATTAATTTTATTGCAAGCTCAGCAAAGCTTATTGGATCTTCAAATACTACATACATACAAGCTATCTGCTTCATCAGACGTAACATACACAATCCAAAACATCAACAAAGGCGAACACAAATCCTGTCAGTTTTTTTGAAGTCTGATTAAGGCATCCCTGAACTTCATCTTTCAATCATAAATTCGCCTCCGGATCAAATGAGAAATGGCAAATATCTTTTTTCCCTCTCAGCTTTAAAGGGAGCTGGAGGATCCCCACAAGGTGCGTTTCTCCACAATCAAAGTGTGATCCTGTTTGATTTAAACAGCTTAAGTACACCTGGCTTTCTGCTTCAAGAGCCCAAAGGATGACTTTAATCTGAATTCCCCACAGCCTCGGCGTAAACCCGTCAACACGGCCCAGAGAGGCTTTTCTGGAGGATTATTCAACACACAAACACACGCCGCGTAGATGTGGCAAGCCCATTTCACATTAAAGAATACCTGTCATGGCCCTTTTTACAAGATGTAAAATAAGTCTCTGATGTTCCCTAGAGTGTGTTTGTGAAGTTTCAGCTAAAAAGACCACACAGATAATGTTTTATAACTGTCTGAAACTGACCCTTCAGGCTTTGATTCTAATCAGTGGTGGATTTAGGCATGGGCAATATGGGTGATCGCCCAGGGTGGCATCTTGCTGTGGGCGGCATCTTGCTGGGGTGGGCATGGGGAGATGGTGCAAAAAAAAATGCCCCAGTAAAAGCTTTGAGATAAGATTTACTTTATGCAAGTGCATTAATTTAGAGTAGTTATCTCAGAATAAAGATGTTGGGGGGTATTCACATTTGCCGTCTTTGATCCGCACATGCAAGTTTGTTATTCTTCATGTTCAACCGATACAGCGCTGGTGAAAACAAGTTTGCCGCATGTGTGCAGAAAACCATTCCCGCGCGCCTCACATGCGCTGCTCCTGAACCCGGTTGTTTACATCCGCGCCAATATGCGTCAACATGCAAGTCGACAAAACTAAAGTTTATATCATATGATGATGATGTTACTTTGACTTAGCATGGCTATGAAGCAGAAAGGAGGAATAATTAGTAGTAGTCTTAGTAACTAAGACTTCATAACATTAATTGTCGGCCATGAGTCGGGTCTAAGATGTAGGATTGGGTTAATTAAAACCACAGCGGTTCGAACTGTAGTTCTGCCGAATGGGCAGTATTAATAGCTATAAATGTGGGAGAGCGTTGATATTAAGTGATTGTATTGTATTGCAATATGGAACAGTTAAGTGTTGATGTTAAATCAAAAGTAATTCACAAATACTTGAGAATGAAATGATTTAATGACAATAATTCTCTATGGTTACAACTGAATTAATTACAAAATAACTGTATAAAATGATCAAATATGAAACGATAAAACAAATGATATAAATTGTACCCAGCATAAATGTAAAATTAAAGTTACCAGAGGTAGAAGGAGAGACACAGGGGGAGGGAGAGAGAGACAAAGAGAGCAGGCCCAGAAGTTAGCCGGACTGCAGTAGAGTCAGAGAAGATTCAGAGGTGGAGAGGACCAGAGGAGGAAAGCAGACCAGGAAAGACAGGCCAGGAAAAGAAAAGAGACAGAGCAGCGTTTTACCACCTATTTTGTATCTTTCTTGACCATGTGACTAAAGCCCAAATGCTGAGACATTCAAACTGACCAATCAACATGTGACCACATCGTAAAACCCCCAAAGTCCACACACCAGGCCCTGATCTTATCAGTATCTGCCTTTGGAGTCAGTATGGACCTTCTTGAGTCAAAAATACATGTTTTGTCATGTAAACAAATGCATATAATAATTTAGCCTCTTACAGTCCTCCCCTGGCACCGTTGTGACACTTAAAGAGGCAAAAGGGTGACACTAATGATGAAAATATGCTTTGCGATGTGTGCTGCTGTTATCTTCGGACTTCCTGTCCAAGCTTGTTGCAGGTATAAGGGTGGTCAGTCTTTGTTGTCCTGCAGCCCTGTGTGAGAGGTTTCAATCGAATGGTGTTGCACTGCTTATATGCAAATTGTCCTTCATACCCCCACAAGAATAGGTGCTGAGGAATGCAGGGAACCCCTGCTCTTCTCTTGAAGTAGATCAGAAGATGTGAACCTTTTCTCCATGGATCCTGTATTTCAAAACAGCAAATGGCACAACAAACAGCAAAAGCAAGCACATGGCATTTGTCATTGATCAAAGGATTGATGTGGTCAGTTTGAGTTCTTCTCAAGCAAAATGCTCTTAAATTAATGTAATTAAAAATATGGTCAAGATTAAGACAAAATAAAAAGCAAACAAGCTCTTTACACAATATCTGGAAACATCAAAATTAAATTGCTTTACAACAAAATCAACAGTAGCTGGTTAAGAGTATCAGCAAAATATTCAGTGTAACCAAATACAGTGAATTACATAAATCAATGTTCAAAGACAATCACAACTGCATTTAAATGGATTAAATACAAACTAGACACAAATAACTTTTGTTGTAGAGATGTCAATAATGTTACAAAAGCAACAATATTTCAGCATTTTGGATTTAGAATCCCAATTTACATTTTGATATAACTTTGTTGAAACATATAATAAGTAACTGGTTAAATAATCAAAAGAAACCAAAATAACAACACAAGATGAAAAACCCATAGTTAGGATAAAGTCTGATTGAAAAGACTTAAATAACATATAAAATCTATATGAAGCAGTGTCAGACAAATGTAAATTTGACTATGTGTGTGTGAAGATTTGAAATGTTCTCTGTGTGGCAGTGTTCCAGCTGAGGCTATGTGTTTGTGTAAACATGCTCGCAACAAAGGGTGGAAGTTTTACGACAGTGTGTAAAATTTAGTCCTGTTGTAACAGGGAGCCAGCATAGAATTTGAGCATGAGATGTAAATGTGATCTGGCTCAAAATACTTCCAAATCAAGGTTTTTAAGGAGCATGCTAAAGTGCAATGTTCAAGGCTGAATCCTGTAAGAAAGCATTTTCATAGTTACTGCAGTTATTACACTGGAGCCACAAGGCAATTCTATACTCCTGTTTGTAGTTTAAACTGCAGCTATATTGAGGATAGCAGAGTTTACCACTTTTAGGAGATGAGACTCATCCAACATATAAACACAAGTACCTTAAAATTAATGAATTTTAGCATACAGTTAATTCCTTTTTAATACATGACATGCGGTCTAGAATGCATCTGTGGCTTCTAAAACCTCAGACCTGAGTGTTTTTACACCTACAGTAAGAAAATCATGTTCTAAGGAATTACTCAGTCTATGTGTACATGTAGTATCACAAAATACCATTGTGTTCTATGGAAATGAAAATGTGTATATCACAAATATAACAAATTTGGAAATGCAAACAGGATCAGCAATTATTAACTTTTATTGCTATTAGGCTGCTAAGCCGCCAGCAAAGGAAGTTAACAGTTGCAGGCCTTGTATTAGCAATGCAGTTAGTTCACTAAGTGTGTTATTAACAGATGAGTTTTTGTTATGTGAAGACCACTGATTTTTGCTCTTTAGTGATTTCCCTTTTCTCAGAAAATATGGTGGAGGTCTTCCCTGCCCCGAAGTCCAACATTGTTCCTCTCTGTGGCCAAACTTATTACAGGTCATACAAAGCCTGTTTTGTTTGCCTGAGGGTTGATTGCTGTGATCATCTGAGGTTTGAGGGTTTTTAAGACTCTCTAATGCTTCTACACCATGCGTCTTTGCTGCGCTATGGTGTGGCATCACCTTAATTACTGAAACAGGCAAACTTTTTTGAGCTACAGCCTCTGAACAAATCATTTCAGATTTATTACAGGTAACATCATCTGAGAAGTGAACATGCTTTTCAATCCCATTGCTGTTAAGCATTTTGGGAGACACAAACTTCTGTCCTTTTAGCATAGCTTTTAAATCTGCAATGGTGTCTTTTTGACTTCTGCATTTTTCAGCCAGGGCTAACTGTTCAGCTAATAAATTATCAAGCTGTAACTGGAGATCTAGAATTTTTGTTTCTGACTTTTCTGCCTCTGATTTGTGAACATTAAATTCTTCACATCTAGCCTTTATAATTGAAGGTATTTTTGACATCATGTTACGCAGTCCTGAGTAACACATGTAATTTAGCGCTTCAATTATATCACCACGTTTTGATTTCTTTCCATTTTTGCCAATTACATTCCACCATGCAAACAATGTAGAGTCTGAGCCTGTTAACTTAAGTCCTTCTTTGCTAAGTTTGCACAATGTAGGTTCAACTTTTTCAGTCCATAAAGCAAACAATACATCACTTTCTTTAGAAATGAACCCTTCCATCCTTGAGGAGGTAATCTGAAATTTACCAAACTGAACTATTGAAACGAATTACAGTCTTGGAAATTATGTTTCATGCAATTTGAGCAAATGGAGGAACAATAAAAGCAGACTTACCCACTCTTGTGGTTAGAAGTCCAGTTTTAATCCATTCACCAGGTCAGCTGTGAAAAGTCCAGCTAAGACCGGCTAAAGTAAATTTCAGAAAACTCACTGCAAAGGATCCCGGGTTTCGGCACCATCTGTAGGATTGGGTTAATTAAAACCACAGCGGTTCGAACTGTAGTTCTGCCGAATGGGCAGTATTAATAGCTATAAATGTGGGAGAGCGTTGATATTAAGTGATTGTATTGTATTGCAATATGGAACAGTTAAGTGTTGATGTTAAATCAAAAGTAATTCACAAATACTTGAAAATGAGATGATTTAATGACAATAATTCTCTATGGTTACAACTGAATTAATTACAAAATAACTGTATAAAATGATCAAATATGAAACGATAAAACAAATGATATAAATTGTACCCAGCATAAATGTAAAATTAAAGTTACCAGAGGTAGAAGGAGAGACACAGGGGGAGGGAGAGAGAGACAAAGAGAGCAGGCCCAGAAGTTAGCCGGACTGCAGTAGAGTCAGAGAAGATTCAGAGGTGGAGAGGACCAGAGGAGGAAAGCAGACCAGGAAAGACAGGCCAGGAAAAGAAAAGAGACAGAGCAGCGTTTTACCACCTATTTTGTATCTTTCTTGACCATGTGACTAAAGCCCAAATGCTGAGACATTCAAACTGACCAATCAACATGTGACCACATCGTAAAACCCCCAAAGTCCACACACCAGGCCCTGATCTTATCAGTATCTGCCTTTGGAGTCAGTATGGACCTTCTTGAGTCAAAAATACATGTTTTGTCATGTAAACAAATGCATATAATAATTTAGCCTCTTACAAAGACAACAGATAATTCTATGAAACATATATTTTGTATTCTATAGATGAATTACCAACCTACGTCACACATGATGTCTCACGGGTTCCCGGTTGCAAAAATAGACCAGTCGCAATAGCAAACATGTTGTGTTGTGCGGTAGGATGCCAAATTCGAACTTAACTTTTACCGTACACCACACTGCTTTTAATGCCAACCGCAGACGTCTTTGGATTAAAGGGAGCTGAATGGAGTGAGGACCTAATTAAAAATGCTTGACTCTGCACTTCTCTTGTCATATCAGGTAAGTTCACGCTATGCTGAATCATACACATCACTCGTTTTTGATTTGCAGTTACATATGGTGACTTAAACTGAATGCTAAGAATGAAACGTGAAAGTGAAAGTTCACATACCCTGAGGTACAGGTGCAGTTCACTGTCAGAATGCAGTTGTTTTGCTTGTTGATGATTAATTACCCAGGCCTTGTATAGCTCCGTCTTCTTTCCTAGTCTTTGGCTCGGCAAAACCTCGGTTTTTAGCACTACAAAGATTTGAATCTGGTAATCATGGAGCATTATTTCTTGCACATGACCACACAGAACACAATTGTAGGCATCCAAAGACTTGTAGGCCTTTAACTTCTCTCTTGTTAAAACACTTCAATGACATTGTATATTTGGAGCTGGATGCTTGGCCATTTCGTCTTATCCAATATCCACTGGGAGCGTGCTATCACAAATGGACCTGTCAGAAGAACGCTGCTCACTTCAACGTTAATTTTGCCAAATCACTGTGCTTATCACTGGGTGACAAGCTGTTATAATACGCTGAAAGCATTATGTAAATAATATATATTATATGTTATCAATATAACTTATTTCTAATACAACAACAAACTCTGTACTGCATCTCATGTCATTTCCTCACTGTAAATGCTAGCGCTCCCAGTTTTTTTTCTGGAACCTCGATGCGTGCGCATCCTGAATGTATACAAACATGGTAATTCGTCTATAGAACTGCCATAATTAATATTCATGCAAAAGTCTTAGAATATTACTCCAGTTGTGTCTTTACACTGTTTTTCAGTTCCATTTAGGATTGATTTCTGTTATTTATTTAGAATAATAATTGAAAAGTTTAGATGCAAAAACCTCTAAATGCCTGCTGAAATTTTCCTCTAAAATGAGCATTTTTATCAGGCTCCTGTGTGTATGTTCAGTAACATCACTTTTATGCCAAAGAATAAGTCCTTTTCCTGGTCTTTAAAGTGAAAAATCTAAGCATAAACAAAAGAGGCGGAGAAAAATGTTCATTTTCGATGGAAATTCTCAGACTGCATTTAGAGGTTTTTGCATCTGAACTCTTCAATTGTATAATAAAAATAATAATTAATAATAATAAACAAGTTGTTGTATTTATTGAAAATAAATAAATATATTTAAATCAATTTATAATTATTATTTTAAATGTATATATTTAAAATATTATTTAAACATTTAAAATATGTATAAAGTCAACCACATAGTGTCTTTATTCCTTGGGGGATAAAATGTTTGGGGTGGCTTCGCCCAGGGTGCTATTTAAACTAGAACCGCCACTGATCCTAATGGTGTCATTTTGGTGACTGTGGCTTTAAATTTAAATGAGATTGAGCTATTTTAAAAAGAGGACGGAGCTACAAACACCTATGTGTCAGCATAGTGGCAGATCCTAATGCTAATGAGGGAGGGATTGTCACTAGTGGGCGGGGCTTTCCCCCTCTGATGACATGTACAAAGAGAGAATGTCAATCAAAGTCTTTCTACAGACTGTTTTTATCATTAGAGGCTGGTTATATTCACTCATTGTTGCCACACAACTGTTTAAACAGTTATAAAAGGGATTTTTAAATCCCCTTATAAAAGGGATTTTTTTGCATAATAGGTCCCCTTTTAAATAGTCAGTATTTATTATCCTTATTCATTATCTACTGATGCTTATTTCTTAGCTTCCACACTGTAAAAAAAAGGCTCACTTAAATTTTTAAGAATCAAATTAACCTTATAAGTCAATTTATGAAATCCATTAAACTGACTTAAACCAGCTTTTAGATCTTAAGTCAAAACATTATTAGCTTAGTTGAATAAGTTTAATTAGCATAAAAATAGATGTTGATCAGTCATATTTTTTAAAGTGTAGTAACATGAAAATAGACACTAGGCTATGTTTAATAAATTTAATAAAACCAGGACCCCCTACTCTCTCCTGCCCAACACACGACATGACAACCTCAAAACATTACAGAATTCTGAGTCACATTCACTCATTTACACCAGACACTTTTATTACAATCACTCTATATCTCAAATATATATATATATATATATATATATATATATATATATATATATATATATATATATATATATATATATATATATATATATATATATAATATATAAAACCAAACCAGCTGTGGAAACACTCTTAACTCTAATAAAACACCCCCCTTTCTTATTCTAGCATCTAATTTTCTGAGCAGAAACAATTCCTTGGTTTGATTAGCACTTCTTGTGTGTATTGCCTCTTTTTGTTCAATCGCTGAATGCCTCCTCAATAATAATCTCGCTTTAGACAAAAGCGTCTGCTAAAGTAAATGTTATCGTACAGAAAATTAGGATTTTATTTATCTGGTTGTTTGCAATATATTTTTTAAAAATCCCCAATATCCTCTTTAAGAAAATGTGCTAGGAATGTATGCAAATAACTGCATGCTTAATTAAATAATGCATAATTTGTAAACTTAAACAATGTTTTAGAAAACAAGAAATGTGCAAGAAATGCAATTCTTAATGGACCGAAGAAGTATAGGCGTTATTTTATTTTTATTAATTAAATTTAATTTAATTAAATTAAATTAAATTTTATTTTATTTTTTAATAAAATTTTTATTTTATTGTATTGTATTGTATTGTATTGTATTGTATTGTATTGTATTCACATGCAGTGTCTTCCCCTAAATGTTGAAAGGGCTTGCCACACACTCACTCAGTCAGCAGTTACAACGCACTGAAACAGACTGAACGAGACGCGCCACCCTGTGGATGACAGCAGCTACTCTCCATCAATGTTCAATTGAATTTATAGAAACAAAAATATTAGTTTGTCTTTATTAGTGATGGTTTCTCATCATTTTTAGCGGGACAAATATTTAAGAGAGATTTTCTAAAGTCCTAAGAGCTGTTGCTAGGGAGTTCTGGCTGGTTGCTATGACACTGATAAGTGGTTGCCAGGGTTTCTGGCTGAATGCTGGGCTTTTGCTTTGGCGTTTTCTTCAGATTACATGTTTTATTATTATTAAAGTATCCCTGAAATCAAAACTATTAATAGTATTATTTGGATGTTTATCTTCACTCACCGGCCACTTTATTAGGTACACCTTACTAGTACCAGGTTGGACCCCATTTTGCCTTTTAAAACTGCCTTAATCCTTTGTGGCATAGATTCAACAAGGTACTGGAAATATTCCTCAGATATTTTGCTCCATATTGACATGATAGCGTCACGCAGTTGCTGCATATTTGTTGGCTGCACATCCATGATGCGAATCTCCCGTTCCACCACATCCCAAACGGCTGTATTGGATTGAGATCTGCTGACTGTGGAGGACATTTAAGTACAGTGAACTCATTTTCATGTTCAAGAAACCAGTCTGAGATGATCCACGCTTTATGACGTGGTGCGTTATCCTGCTGGAAGTAGTCATCAGAAGATGGGTACACTGTGGTCATAAAGGAATGGACATGGTTAGCAACAATACTCAGGAAGGCTGTGGTTTTGACACGCTGCTCAATTGGTACTAAAGGGCCCAAAGTGTGACAAGAAAATATCCCACACAACATTACACCACCAGCAGCAGCCTGAACCGTTGACACAAGGCAGAATGGATCCATGCTTTCATGTTGTTGACGCCACATTTTGACCCTACCATCTGAATGTGGCAGCAGGAATCGAGATTCATCAGACCAGGCAACTACAGCAGATCACCTTGACCATGTCTACATGCCTACATGCATTGAGTTGCTGCCATGTAATTGGCTGATTAGAAATTTGCGTTAATGAGTAGTTGGACAGCTGTACCTAATAAAGTGGCTGTTGAGTGTATACGTTAGTCTTAAAGGGGTAGTTCACCCAAAAATGAAAATTATGTCATGATTTACTTAACCTTTACTTGTTTCAAACCTGTTTGACTTTCTTTCTTCTTTTAAACACGAAAGAAGATATTCTGAAAAATGTTGGAAACCTGTATCAATTGATTTCCATATTTGTTTTCCTACTATGGAAGTCAGTGGTTACAGGCTTTCAGCTTGCTTCAAAATGCTTTATTTTGTGTTCAACAGAATAAAGAAAAAAACTATAAAGGTTTGCAACTGCTTGAGGAAAAGTAAATAGTTAGTAAATTTTCACTTTTGGGTGAACTGCTTCTTTTTAAGTTATTTATAGACTATTGTTCTCCAAAACAATGACAAAATTCACATTTTGAAGATAAAAGCATAAAAATTTTTCAGTCAAACAGATCAGTGATTATGATGACATCACTCTGCACTTCTCGTATGGTTTTCTGACCAATCAAATCATCTCTAGTATTTGAACTGTCCCGCATCATATAAGACAAAGCTAAAATCCATCATATATTAGCATGAAATGAAGCATTCATACTGAGGGTTTGCCTAAACATTTCCATTTATAAGAAAATCATAAACAGTAGTTAATCTGAGTTCCTCAACCCAGGCTCATTCTGAAAACGTACCCCTATATACATTTCTAGAGAGTGCCAAACATGTCCCAGGAGGTGTGTTTTCTTTCCGTTTGTTTTTGTGAATCCATCAGAGGTCGCTGTGTAGGATTTTGAGATCTCGAATTTCTCTCGTGAGTGCCATTCATGCCTGCTGTTCTCCCGTAAATCCACTAGTGGCCGCTGTCGACTGACTGACTGACTGACTGACTGATCGACTGACCCACCCTCCTCCTTCCCTAAACCCAACCAGTAGTGCTTTCAAAAGTAATCTAGCAAAAGAAAAGCCCTCGCAGCTGCCTGATTTTTACCATGGTAAAGATTTTACCACATTCTCACCCTGTTATTTACATGTTTATTTTATTTTTTGGCTTTTGTTTTTGTCTTACATGCTTTCTGGAACTGTTCTTCGCCGGACTTGAACCTCGCGGTCATCTCCGCTCTGCATCACAAGTCTGTCGTCGTATGCGGCGAGCACAAACTGGTAACAGCGGAAAAGGCGTCCATATGGAGGTAAGCTATCAGTTGGTAAGTGCGAAATGGATCATACTGTTCCGTAGCGTTTGTTTTAAAGATGAAATGCTGCCATATGTCCCTCTGGCTACATAATTCGAGATCTCCAGAATAGGGCTGCACGATTAATCGAAAAAAGATCACGATTTCGATTCGACCCTACACACGATCTTAATTCAGCTTTTCTACGAATAAGCCAATTATATTTTCAAGGTCAGGAGAGAAGCTTAAAGGCGGTTGCACAAGTCTTCACAGGAACATGAACACCTTCAAATGGAGTTAAAAGCGTCACTTACTGTATTTCTAAGGTATAATTTACCTAGATATGTCATTTCTGTCTTCATGTAATGACGTATTCGCGGCTGCGAAATCACACATGAGCTGACCGCGAGCCTGTTTGTTTACTGCTGTGAACGCGCGCGCGTGCAGCATGCCAATGACGGCTACTTTAGTGAACACAACTTGCATAGGCTGTGAATAACAGGTAATGAAGTCGTAAATAACGTTCAGTTTGTTGCACAGAGCGATCGTTTGAGAGCCGCGCTGAAAGAATGATTTGCATATGTGTGTTTTTCATCACTGTGACGGTAGCCGCACTACGAAATGAAAATGAAGCTGGCCAAACATTATTTAAATGATCATATCGCATTTTACGGTTATGATTACGGCAAGCATTTGATATGTTTTTTCTTTCATAGCGAACACAAAGTGTTGTGCATGAAAATAAATGCTTTACAGTGTCAGTATAGCTACTCTAGCTTATATAATGTTCAATATAATGCAAGAAGAAATCTGATAATGACAAATGTCTGATTTCACCAGTGAAAACAAATGGTCTAATAATGTTGTCAATGACATATGACAAGCACACGTCTCAAACATAATAATTCAACTTTATAATTAGGAATAGTTATATTCTGATGTCATCATTTTACTGTGAATTAACAAACAGGACATATTGAAAGTCTTTTCAAGTCCACTATAATGACCGTACAAAATGTTGCATTATAAGCAAGAGTAGACCTACACACAGGCCTAATATTGTTATTGCTGTTTTACCATATCGTCACCTTAGAATAATAAGGTTCTATCTGACATTTTTGTCAAAATTTGGTTATTGAATGACAACTTATTTACAATATGGGATATTTTACATAAAGTTTTTTACATTTTAAGACTTAAAAAAAATAATAATTAAATGTTACACACATACTATTTGCTAAATAGATTGCAAAAACTTTGAAGCTCATTATCTCAAAATCATTCAGAATGCAGATACAACCTTATAATTCCAAGGTGACGATATGTTTGATAATTAACAATAATGATAGCCTACTCATATTAAGCTTTATTTTACATCTAAAGAATCGTGCAGCCCTACTCTAGAAATGTATATAGGGCTACGTTCTCAGAATGAGCCTATGTTGGAATTCCTTCATGTTTACTAGTCGTAATGCTGGGATGTTAAAATGTACAAACACACAACGACTTTATGAGGGCTTGCAGCAGCACACTCTTATAAAGAAATCACTGTTATTCAAATTAATAATGGAAGCTTGATCACAGTTTTATAGTGAATTGGATATTTGAATCAGCAAAGAAAGAAGCTCCTCACTCACAAGGTTTTTTAAAATATATATAAGACTCTCCGTGATTCTTTTTTATTTGCACAGTTGAGCTGTGAAGCTGTTGTAAAAAGTCAGTGCCACACTCCGTATGACTCTACAGTATGTCTACAGACAAGAATCCTTGCAAAAATAGAGACATATTGAACGGCTATGAGTGGGATTTTGCTCATGTAAGGTGCATCCTAAATCACATGCACTATTCTATGCCATTTTGTAGTATAGATAGTATAAGTTCACACTCTAAAAAGATTTAGTGCACTTTAAATACCTGAACGATGCACTTATTCTACAGTTAAAAGTAAGTGAACACTTCGTGCATAATTTTGAACACTTCATGCACTCAAGACTCACAGTTTTGCTCACGTTGAAAAGAGGGGCGGAGCAATCAGACACTGAGGTTGGATGACTTTCACTGGGTTTCATTTGGAAATTCTCATCCCTATGCCCAAAACTCTTTGGAGGGTCTCTATACAGTGCATTTGGAAAGTATTCATAGCGCCTCACTTTTTCCACATTTTTACAGCCTACATATGTTACAGCCTTATTCCTAATTGGATTAAATTCATTTATTTCCTCAAAATTCTACACACAATAGCCCATAATGACAATCACAAACACGGAAAAACAAGACAAGGGAAAGCGCGGTGTAGTGTCACTAAAACAGTAGACAAGACTCAGCAATAAGTGTCTCGAAGTGAGCTGTATATATGTGTGTGTAGTCAGTACTTGAGCAGCATCAGCTGTGTGTATGCAATCAGTCAGGTACAGGAACCGGTTGTGTGTGTGTGTGGTGCATGACTGGTTCTTGTAGTCCATTTACCAGCAGACTTGTAGTCCTATGTGTAGTCCTATGGGTTTTCCAGCGATCTCTGGTGGTTAGATCGCTGGTGATTGTGACAATACTATATATCATTCATTTTGGGTTGTATAAAACAACATTTTGCAATACAGCATACTAAATACTATAATACAATAAATCAAACTAAAATAAAGTGAATGAATACTTTATTAATGAGAATTTACTTATTTACCCCCCCCCCCCCCCCCCACACACACACACACACACACGAAAAAATGTTTAACTCCTTATTTCTTATTGTTTTTCATGTTTGTCACACTTTAATGTTTTAAAGGGATGGTCCACTATGATATCATATTTTAATCTTTAGTTGATGTGTAATGTAGCTGTGTGAACATAAACAACATGTCTGAATGTAAGACGCTCAAAGTTCAATGCAAAGGAAGACCTTGGTTTTTACAGAGTTAGCTTAGCAAAGCCTACATTGAACGAATTTTGGGGACTACAAAAAAATACTTCCGGGCCTGTGAGATCACAAACGTACTTTTACCGCGCACACACACTGCGCAGCTAAGGGGCGTGGCCAGAGGCGCTGTAACGTTACAGCAGAGAAAGCTAAAATTCATTCAAACGCTGCTATTTCCACAGAGCTTCTTCTGTTTCTGTATTTGGGCTTCCAAAGGACACGACACAAAGACAGAAGTGCTTACAGTTCGATATTAAGTATGTTCCAGAGAATTATAAAACACATAGCAAGCATGATTTGACAAAACACAGCAGAATCTTTCCCAGTTCAGTGCTGGATTGGGTTAAAATCTCCTCAAAGGAGCAGCAACAACAAGCAGAAGCTGTGGACTCACAACCTGTAAGTGTTTTTATTTGCTAAAACTGATCATGGCATGTACAGTGTCTAGCCTTAACAGTATGCAAGGATGTAAACAACGGGAAATGCTGTTTGGCACCGCAAACTATTAAGCTACAAATTCATATTTATCAGTCAAACTGCTGTAAACACACACACACTTCACCAGCGCATGCAGTGTCTCTCTCTATGCGTGTGCGACAGTGCAGTGTTTCTCTATAGGCAGCTTTTCCTGTATTTTACATCTCAGATATGTGAACGATTCATAATACTTACACATGCATAGTCTGAATATATGTGAAAGACGTAACGTGTTGAGTTAAAAACAAATAGAGGAGAGCTCGCCTAACTCATGTTGCAGCAGAAAAATCAATCAAGACTCACACAGGTCACATCCCACATCGTGTGCTTTATTCTTCTGTCAGCAGCGTCACTGTATATTACAGAACAATAACTTAATCCGAAAAAATAAATAATAAACATCTGTCCCGCGCACATGCGCTTCTCGTGTTACATGCGAATACAGACTGCTGACACACACACATACACACACACTCACAAGGGCGATCTCTCTTAAAGGAGCCACACCCCATTTTCACTCGTTACAGACACTTGTCAGATTTTATTTTAGAGAGCAGGCATGAAGTTGACTGACTGTTTACACAGCACAAAAGCGCATGCTTGTACGGGCGTGACGTGGAGCCGATCCACGAATCACTGCACATTATGACAGATGACCAATCAGAGTCACTTGAGGGCGGGCCTTTTAGAGGAACTAGGAAATATGACAGTCGTTTTCATGTTAGCTGAGTAGCTGTTTATAATCACAGTGAGATTTATGAAAAAATAACGTGATTTCCTTCAAGTGAAACATGAGAACACATTGCTTTGCATCTTATAAACACAACCAAGCCTTAAAATTACTTTCTGGACCACCCATTTAAATAATCAAACAAATGTAAATATTAGTCAAAGATAACACAAGTAAACACAGCATGCAGTTTTGAAATGAAGGTTTTTTATTATTAACCAGTTCACCTCAAATTCTCATGACAGGAAAAATAGTGATGCACGCTTCCAGAAACTCTACAATAACAGAGTTCACGTATACAGCATAACGTACCACAACACTACAACACAACACAGCAATAATTTAACCGGATATACAAAAATAATTACAACTATAATAAAAAAAAGAATGAAACTATGACTTCAGCATGGACAAATAGTGATGCAAGCTGTCAGGAACTCTATATTAACAGTTCATTCATGTTTAAGAGAGCTCACGTTTAACAGCACACACAGTTAGTACGTCTATGGTCCAGCACTGCGCTGTCTTTACTGTAGACTCTCTCAGCTTATTTCCCCTGGAAACAGAGTCTAATGACAGACTGAGCTCATTCTTCAGCCCTTCACCACTGAGACGCTCTGCTTCTTCACTTCACAGCACTGCTTCGTTTCATATTGAGTTGAGTTTTGGGAGAGCCATTCAGTAATGAAGCAAACCTATATACCGACTCTATAGTTGAGTCCCAAACGACACACTATACATGCACTTATACACTACTTATAGCCTACCTCCAAGGTTGTAGTTGTCATCCCAAATGTGACAGTAATACTTTTTTACTTAATGGAAACTCAAACTGTTTCCCAAGTGACATTTAACAGTTGGTTGCCAAAATAGTGAAATAAATGACCAAACTACCAAATAGGCATTGTGTCGTATGCATGAACACTGTTAGTGTAGAGTTTCTGGAGGCTTGCATCACAGTTTTTCCAGTCATAAGAGTTTGAGGTGAACTGTTTTCATGCATGACAAACAATGCTTTTCAAGCAAGTTAATTAATTTATTAGTTATAATATTTTTAATTTAATAATTTTTTATTAATTATTGTTTATAAATTCATTATTTGTTTATTGTATAATGGATGTTTTGTTTCTAAATTGAAGTTTTTTAATATATTTTTTAGGGGTTTTCACCTTTGATAGGACAGTGGAGATTAGAGACAGAAAAGTATGGGGAGCAGAGATAGTGGAACGATCAGCAAAGGACCTCAAGCCGGGAATTGAACTTGGGTCGCCGCTAGCACCTCGGTGCTATGTGTCAACGCACTAACCACTAGGCTATTGGCGCCGACTTGTTTAATTAAGCAGTTTTACCAGTTGTGCCGTGACGGAAGTGGTTATAAGGTGACGGGAAATTAATATCCCGGAAGGTATATGAGAGGAGCGAAAGCAGTGTTGCCAACTATTTCCAATGAAAAGTAGCCAAAGCCTGCCCGAAAGAGTAGCTAAATGTTGCCAGATGATGTCATGCACTAATTTGCATGTCAGTGATGTCATCACTTAGTATCTGACAAGCGTAAGCCCGTCATGTCTCTTCTTTCTGAGGCACCGTGTATTATATTTTATTAAAACATTACATCCAGATGTACAATAAATTGATTCTTATTAACATATTACTTTGAGTGATGACGTCATTGCGTAATCGCAACTCAAAACTACATCTTTATGTAGTTAGTAATCAAAATAATTTGTTTTCTCAAACTGACTGGCCATTGCAGCAAAAACATTATTTGAAATATGTGCATTTAGATTTGTATGAAAAAATAGAGTTGACTATTTGTAAAATTCAAATTTTTTTTTATAATAATTTTTAATTTTTAAATATAACACTGATAATGAACAGTTATATTCTTTTAAACAATCACAGCTGTAATGCCACGCCAACAGAGGGAGCCCTCTCCCGACTACTGACTCAGCTCCGCTCCCTCTGTGGTTACTTCCTGTTTGTGCTGTATTTCAGTGAGTGCTCAGACCATGCTTCCTTGCAAAGTATTTACCTGCCTTACCAAGCGTTGTTCCAAGTGATTTTCATGACTGCTATCCAGTGTATGACCCTGCCTGCCTTGTTCACGTACATTCTCTGTCTTTGCCCTTTTGATCTGTTTTGGACTGTGTTACTGAACTTCTGCCTGCTCTTATACTTCGTCGTTTATATTTGCCCCTGTTATTCTTGTTTGGATTGGACTGCTTATATGTTGCTGACTCTCTGCTTGTTTACTCGTTAATGTCTCTGCCTAACCCCTTAAATAAACTTCTGCACATGGATTTTAACACAGCCTCAGCCTCCACGTTACAACAGCTTGTGTACTTACTCTTTTTAACTTGTGAAACTAACACATTTGTGAAAGTGACAACAATTATAGGACTATTGGTATTTATTGCTACCTAAATTACCAACAATTATACAGGTTAACAAATATCAGTAAATTAACAGTTATGAAAAACAATCTGAGCTAGCGATTTACTCTACTGAGTGAAGCCTGCAGCCACTGCTCTTTTGAGTCACTTAAAAAAATTGCTAAAAGTAGCCAAATAAATGTTAAAAATTGCTAAATTTGTAGCTAGGTGCTTTAAAAAAAAGTTGCTATGGTAGTATGAAAAGTTGCTAAATCTAGCAACAAAATTGAAATAAAGTTGGCAACACTGAGTGGAAGAGCATTGTGGTGTAGACTTCGTCAGGGTGGATGTCATCGGAGTGAACGTTGGCATGAGAGAAAGATGAAGAGAGCTTATAACGTCTATGATCCTGTGAGGATCGCAATAGAGTATATGTCGAACGTCACGTGACCAAACCGGATCCCTGGGTTGAACACTTCCGCTCATCGCCAGTTCATATGGTTTGTTATTGACATATGGTTTGTTTTGTTATATGGTTCATATCGGTTTGTTATTGACAGTAGTGAGTAGTAAGTAGTGTTTTATACGTTATATAATAGGGTATATGCGCAACTTTCGCGTTCCAGTCAACCTGGGTAGAACACTTTTTTCACTCTCCGCTAATATGGCGTTGTTTTATACAAGAAGCCTCCAGGAACTACTAAAGTTAAGCATCAGATGTCCACCGGATATGCTCATTATCATCTAAATGTCCGGCCACTAAATTGGACAAAGGATTTAAACTGTATGCTTAATCCTAATGGATTATGAAGGTATGTAAACTAGCGGAACTGAAATGCCGTACAATGTCACTACGTTAACTAGCTAACGCTATAACGTTACTTAGTCTGCCGTATGGATCTACATATTCACATTAACACTTTGTGAATTTTTGCACCAGTATCAAATAAAGACAGGTTGACTGGTGATGTCAGCATTAGGGAAACCTGTCACAGCCCTATGAAGAAGTCCGAGACGCCACACAGCCTGAGAGTAACGTTATGGATGGTGTGGAAATTTAGTTTGTTCAAGTTCAGAAACTGTTTTTTTTGTTGTTGTTGTTGTTTTTAAGCTGTTCTGGCTTAAAATAAGAATCTGTGATCATGACTAAGTCTTTTAGTTGTCCTTAGAGACTTGGAAAACGTAGATCCATACGGCAGACTAAGTAACGTTGTAGCATTAGCTAGTTAACGTAGTGACATTGTACAGCATTTCAGTTCCGCTAGCTTACTTACCTTTATGATCCATTATGTATGATGAAGCGTACAATTTAAATCCTTTGTCCAATTTGGTGGCCGGACATTTAGATGATAATGAGTATATCCGGTGGACATCTGATGCTTAACTTTAGTAGTTCCTGGAGGCTTCTTGAATAAAACAACGCCATATTAGCGGAGAGTGAAAAAGTGTTCTACCCAGGTTGACTGGAACACGAAAGTTGCGCATATACCCTATTATATAACGTATAAAACACTACTTACTACTCACTACTGTCAATAACAAACCGATGGCACATATGAACTGGCGATGAGCGGAAGTGTTCTACCGAGGGATCCGGTTTGGTCACGTGACGTTCGACATATACCCTATTTCCTTGAGTATCAACAGACTATTTGTTGCGCTGTGTTTACTAAATAAAGTGTGAGCTGCTAAAATGGAGATCCGCGAGTTCACATCAGTGGACCGCAATTGAGAGTCGCCAACGACCTCGGACATCGCAGATAGATCCCTGAGAACCCGAGACATCTCAGTGGCTCCTCTGGCAGCGCTGGATGGGATGCACTCTCTCCTTTTCCTCCACGCACTTTAGACGAATTACCAGATTGTAAACATTCAGGATGTCCGTGCAGCGAGGTTGCAGAACAAAAAACGGGAGCGCTAGCATTTACAGCGAGGGAATGACACTTTTCTGGCACCGCAGCATCTTGTTGTCATTTCATTTGCATTGTTTGCTGATTTTATTCAACAAAACTAGCATAAGCCGAGTATTTAGTGTAAGTTGGTGCTACTTTGCCTTATGGTGAATGCAGTAAGTGACTTTATTATCATCAATAATGTTACCTGTTTAGCACAAAAGTTTATAACACACAAAAACGTAAAAAACTAAATCTTACCTATGAAATGTTCTGCCTTTGTGCTTTATTTTCTTTATTTGCTTGTTACTACACCCGTAGACAGCGCTAAAGTCGAGCATCTTCACGTAGTAACACTTTCTTGTCTAGTGCGGTTGAATAACATTTGTCCTAGGAGCACTGTACACATGTGGCGGCGCTATTGACGCATGCTCAGGGTCCCTATGCGATATCTAGTGTATATATCTATGCCTTTTGACAGCAAAAGCCGCTAAATCCCGAGAACCAATCAGAAGGCACTAATCGAATCATATGTTTTTAATGTAGCAGCGCTGATACGCCAGCTTTATGAGGAGAGTTTTATTCCATTTTCGATTTTAAAAGATGGAGTTTGATGAACTGGATGAGCCTGTCCGACGTCGGAAGTATAGCATGCATTCATAACGTGTTTATGTGTAGCGACGCTACTTTGAATGAGTCCGATTTACTATAGCTACATTAAACAGCAAATCTATTACATTAAAGAATGTTCATGGATGCTATGAGGATAAACAAGAGACGAAAAAGTGACCAAGATTTTGAGTATAGTGAGGATAAATAAATGACAGCTTCTGAGAGACTTCCTCTTTTTGCCCTGCAGGTCTACCTTGTGTTTTATTCAACACAATCTCACGGCAATTCGTAACTTTTTGATTTAGTGGCTAATTCGTGTGAATTCGTACAATCTAATTCGTACATTTTCGTACGATATGCTCATCCCCCTATGGGTTAAGGGGTGGGGTTAAGTGCCACGCCTCCTTTTTAAAATCGTAAAAATTCGTACGAATTAGCCACTAAACTGACAAAATGTAAAATACTTATGTTTTCTCGTGAGATCAGGCTGGTTTTATATGCTAATGTAAGCTATGTTTAAAAAGATAAATATAATGTATAAAAATATACATTATTTATATTACTTCAATAAATTATTATTTTCTTTAATAATGGACAATGCACAGATATTGATGTTTCACAATGTTTTTACGCTACATTATTTAAATCCAACAAGTTTGTTTACATTGCTACATTAAATCCAAATCCCAAATATCACAAATGATAACAGATTGTTAAGATTTATTAAGTGTTAATTTTAATGTTATTGATTAATGCACTTGACAGATTTCAGTCATTCATTTTCCTTCTGCTTAGTCCCTGGTTTATCAGGGGTTACCACAGCGTAATGAACCGCCACTTACTTGACATGTATTTTTAATTTCAGGTGGTTTATGTGTGTGTTATGTTTGGTAAAATAATCTCTAATTGCATCTTTAGGGATTTTCAACTAATTACAATGTCTTGTCCCAATTAGTAGTTAGAAGTTTTTAGAATTGCATACAAAGACAGTATGTCCAGCTATAGGAGGGCTTTAAAATCTGCCAGGGCTGAGCACCTCCGCAAACTGATAGAAAATAATCATAACAATCCTAGATTCTTATTTAACACCATTGCTAAATTAACAAATAATCGGTCATCTTTGGAACAAAACGTTCCATCGCAAATTAGTAGTGATGACTTCATGAATTTTTTCAGTGATAAAATAGAAGGCTTTAGACAGAAAATAGGAGATATTAAACTTTCTGCACCGCCTTATACTTCAGATCCAGTAAACACGCCTCTGAATCTAAATAACCTACAGTGCTTTAAAATCATAGAACAGGAAGAGCTAGACAAAATTATAAATAGCTCTAAATCAGCTACGTGTATATTGGACCCAATTCCAACAAAGTTACTGAAAGATTTGCTACCTGTTATAGGAGAACCTCTTCTTAACATTATCAACTCTTCTTTATCTTTAGGCCATGTTCCAAATCCTTACAAGTTAGCTGTTATTAAACCTATTATTAAGAAACCACAACTGGACCCCAGCAACTGAGCTAATTATAGGCCTATTTCAAACCTTCCTTTTATATCTAAAATACTAGAAAAAGTTGTTTCTGCTCAATTATGCTCCTTTCTGCAGACCAACAATGTTTTTGAAGTGTTTCAGTCAGGTTTCAGAGCTCATTACAGTACAGAAACTGCATTAGTGAAAATAACCAACGATTTACTCTTAGCTGCTGACCAAGGGTGCATCTCGCTATTAGTTCTACTCGATCTTAGTGCGGCATTTGACACCATTGACCATGGTATCCTTATTAATCGCTTAAAGTCTACAGGTGTCCAGGGACATGCCCTACAATGGTTTAAGTCATACTTATCTGACCGTTACCAGTTTGTGAATATTAATGGACAGCCTTCACAAATCAGCCCAGTAAAATACGGGGTGCCTCAAGGATCAGTTTTAGGCCCTTTGCTGTTTACAATGTACATGCTACCCCTGGGAGACATTATTAGAAGACATGGGATCAGCTTTCACTGCTATGAAGATGATACTCAATTATATATTTCAACTAAACCTGACGAGACGTCTAATCTGTCCAAGCTAACTGAGTGTATTAAAGATGTTAAAGACTGGATGACCAACAATTATCTTCTCTTAAACTCAGACAAAACAGAATTATTACTTATTGGGCCTAAATCCTGTACACAGCAGATCTCACAACTCGACCTACAATTAGAGGGATACAAAGTTAGCGTTAGCTCTACTATAAAAGATCTGGGTGTCATATTAGACAGTAATTTAACTTTTAAAAATCATATATCCCATGTCACAAAAACTGCTTTCTTTCATCTGAGAAATATCGCTAAGTTACGAAGTATGCTATCCATCTCAGATGCAGAAAAGCTAGTCCATGCTTTTATGACTTCTAGGCTGGACTACTGTAATGCTCTGTTTGCTGGCTGCCCAGCATCCTCTATTAACAAACTTCAGCTAGTACGAAATGCAGCTGCCAGAGTTCTTACCAGGTCTAGAAAATTTGATCACATCACCCCAATTTTATCCTCCCTACACTGGCTGCCTGTTAAGTTTCGTATTGAATTTAAAATATTGCTTCTTACATATAAAGCTCTAAATAATCTAGCTCCTGTTTATTTAACCAATCTTCTGTCTCGCTACAATCCAACTCGCTCTTTAAGGTCTCAAAACTCAGGGCTTCTGGTAGTACCTAGAATAGCAAAGTCGAGTAAAGGAGGTCGAGCCTTCTCATTTATAGCTCCTAAACTCTGGAATAGCCTTCCTGATAACGTCCGAGGCTCAGACACACTCTCCCAATTCAAAACTAGATTAAAGACCTATCTGTTCAGTAAAGCATACACTTAGTGCACCACTTGGGGGCTTCCACACAGGTTATGCATCTTGTTGATATACACTGTGAACATCAGCTACGCTAATTATTTTCTTTATTCTCCATTTCCACCTGGGGATACTCTTCCCGAGGCCCTCAGACTATGCAGAATCACTGATTCGATCCAAGACCAACGACGAGATGATCCCAAGGTTTTTTATATCCTGGACCTGGCCGAATCCTGAGCAGCTTCTGTGATGGTCATGGAGGAGTGGAGAACATGAGACTGATTCCTGTGACGCTCCAGAGACAGACGAGTCTTCGCTGAGGCCAGCTTCCAGCCTCCGCCACTGAGACTGCAGCTCTGCACAAACGTTTGGCCAGCGGAGAAATTAAAATGGTCGTGCCCAACTGAGCCTGGTTTCTCTCAAGGTTTTTTTTTTTCTTCACTTCCGCCTTTAGTGAAGTTTTTTTTCCCTCTCCGCTGTCGCCACTGGCTTGCATGTTTCGGGATCTATAGAGCTGCGCATCGTTGGATTTGCTCTTCAGTATTTGGACTCTCAGTAGTGATTATTAAACCACACTGAACTGAGCTCAACTGAACTGAACTTAAACACTACAAACTGAACTACACTGTTCCTATTTGCTGTGACCTTTTATGTGAAGCTGCTTTGACACAATCTACATTGTATAAGCGCTATACAAATAAAGGTGAAATTGAAATTGAAAGGTGAAATTAGTGGATCTAGAGGGTTTTGCAGAAAAAGCAGAAGTGGATTTAGCTGGTTTTGATGCATAAGAAAATTTACCTTGTTAAAAACCAAAGAATTGTCTAAAGTGACATTTTTGAAAAAAGGGGCTTTTATTTACTAGCTAATAACCTTATCATTATCTATTACATGAAACTTCTGAACCTAATCAGAGGAGGCTGATAAAAAAAATGCTCATTTACAAGAAAAAATCTGATGGATTTAGAGGGTTTTACATCTGAACTCTTCATATATCATTTACATAATGCTTTTAGCGTATTATAACAGCTTGTCACCCAGTAATAAGCACAGTTATTCAGCAAAATTAACGGTTAAGTGAGCTGCGTTCGTCTGACAGGTCCATTTGCGATAGCACGCTCCCAATGGATATAGGATAAGACGAAATGGCCAATCATCCAGCCTGAAATATACAACTATCTCATTGAAACTCCAAGTGTTTTTACAGAAGAGAAGTTAGAGGTCTACAAGTCTTTGGATGCCTACAATTTTGTTCTGTGTGGTCATGTGCAAGAAATAATGCTCCATGATTACCAGATTCAAAACTTTGTAGTGCTAAAAATAGAGGTTCTGCCTAGCCAAAGACAAGGAAAAAAGACTGGACTGTACAAGGCCTGGGTAATCATCAACAAGCAAATCAACTGCATTCTGACATTGAACTACACCTGTACGGCAGGGTATGTGAACTTACATGTTTACATTTCATTCTGAGCATTCAGTGTCCGCAGTTTAATTCACCATATTTAACTGTTTTTGCTGAAATCATTGTTGCAATCAAAAACGAGTAAAGTGTATGATTAAGCATATAGCGTGAACTTGCCTGATATGAAATGAGAAGTGCAGAGTCGAGCATTTTTAGTTAGATCCTCACTCCAGACAGCTCCTTTTTGCCAAAGATGTCTGCGGTTGGCATTAAAATCAGTGCGGTGTACGGTAAAAGTCAAGTTTTCTATTTTTGGACTTGGACGCGAATTTGGCATCCTACCTTATAACACGACATGTTTGCTATTACGACCGGTCTTTTTTTGCAGCCGGGAACCCGTGTGTTGTCATGTGTGACGTAGGTTAAGGCATTCCCTGGCTCTGGTAGGAGCGAACTGTTGTTTATTTGTCCTTTGGGTGAAGGGGCAACTGTGTTTTATGCCACTACGAACTCAAGCACCGACACAGGCCTGCAACGGGGTTTATTTATTTCTTGATTCATTTTATATGGACTATTATTGAGCTTTTCTAAATGAACTGTTGATTGTGTTGTTTATTTAAGTTTGAAAAAAGCAAAACGAAAAGCTCTATTTAGAAACAAACCTTTATTTCTTTTGTTTGTATATCTTTGTTTAATTGTATTGAAGTAAATTTGGAAAGGTAATTTTGTACCAAATTGGTTATGTTTATTACTCATATTAATTAGTATCAGATTATGGGTTTCTTTTTGGGGTTAAAATACAAATTAAGAGCGACCTAATTTATAAGAATCCAGGGCCCTTACCTCGCCATAGAAAAAGGACACTACACAACTATTGCTGTGTTGCCTTTACAAATAAATACAGTGGTGTGAAAAAGTGTTTACCCCTCTTACTGATTTTTTTTCTCTATGTTTGACACGATTTATTCATTCATTCATTTTCTTTTCGGCTTAGTCCCTTTATTAATCAAGGGCCGCCACAGCACCAACTTATCCAGCATATGTTTTGAGCAGCGGATACCCTTCCAGCCGCAACCCATCTCTGAGAAACATCCATACACACTCATCCACACTCATACACTACGGACAATTTAGCTTATCCAATTCACCTGTACCGCATGTCTTTGGACTGTGGGGGAAACAGGAGCACCCGGAGGAAACCCCCGCAAACGCAGGGAGAACATGCAAACTCCACACAGAAACAGCAACTGACCCAGTTGAGGCTCGAACCAGTGACCTTCTTGCTGTGAGGCGACAGCACTACCTACTCCGCCACTCTGTCGCCACTGACACGATTTATTGTTTCAAATTATCAAATATCTATCTATCATGTTAACAATGTGCTAACATCCTAATCATTCTAACATAATGCTAATCATGCTAGTACATCGTTAGTGTTAACATTATGCTATTAACATTTCTATCATGTTAACAATGTGCTAGTAACATCCTAATCATTTAACATAATGTTAATCATGCTAGTACATTGTTAGTCATGTTAACATCATGATATTACCATTTCTATCATGTTAGCAATGTGCTAGTAACATGATAATCATGCTAGAAACACAATAACAGCATGAACTCATGCAAGTAACTTGCTAGTAACATGCTAATGATGCTAGAAACATGTTGTAAACATGTTAACAACATGTTAATCATGCTAACAACCACTCAGCTTACCCTAGCAACGTCTTCTTAACTGTTTGAAACCTCAAGCTTATAAAACTGCTTTAAACGTTAAGGCTAGGCTTTCTCAAGCCATTATCAAGCCAAGTTTGGCTTCAAACTTTAGCATCAAGCTAATGACTATTCATTCAAATTTGAAGTTTTAAATTGTTCTAATTTATCATGTATTATTATCTCTCGTAGATTACGTTAAGTCCATAACACCACAAGCCCCTGTACAGTTAGTAACGAACTAAAAATCGATACATGGAGCAACGTCTCTGCTGAAAAATCCAGCTAAAACCAGCCTAGGCTGGTTGGCTGGTTTAAGATGGTTGACCAACCTGGTTTTAGAGAGGTTTTGGCCATTTCCAGGCTGGTTTCCAGCCATTTCCAGCCTGGTCTTAGCTGGCGCAGAGTGTATTTTCCTATCCTTAAAATAGCAAAAGTGGATTCAGATATGCCTTTTGCGCCCTGCGCTTCAGACTTTGCGCCTAGAACATTAAAATAGAGCCCCAAGACTGACATGCTTGTGTTTAAGAGATTTTATACTCGGCCGGTACAAGACTCAGGATGTTAAAGGAATCTAAATGAACAAGTGTAATATATAGCGTCAAGATTAAATAAAATAATGAAACATTCATCTAAATAAATATTACAATAAGCTTCTCAGTGTTTTATGATTGGAGTCAGATAAAATGAAAATAAAATATTAATATTCTAAAGCACCTCATATTAAAATTGGAGTCAGATATGAGTTAAATTTAAAGTAAATCAACATTGTGTACTGGAAAGACCGAACAGGCAGTGATCCTTCATCCACCAGTAGACACCGTCATTGGACTAACTGGCTGGACCTTACACAGGGTAAATTACTGCTGTGTTTCAGACTATTATTTTACAGGCTGGTTTCAGAGTGTTGTCTTGCAGTGCATTGTGCAGAATGCATATTTTCCGAAAGTTTGCATGGCTATTTTTCCACTCTATTTAAAGTGATTAGTACTGGAAGGGAACTGTTTATTTGTGCGCGAAGCAATGCATTTTCAAGCTCAATGCAAACTTAATTGCTATAAGAACTTTTAGACAAAAGTGAATCTGGTTTATTGTTTTGTATATTGTGAAGATAAATCTGCCCAGTGTCTGACAGGTTTTTGGGGAGATGTGCCCGTGGAGTGTGATTTTTCTAGCATGTGCATCTGTCCTTGAAGCTGTCGAGCAGCAGGACATGGATTTGTTGTTGAGGTTGTGCTGTTTGCGAGTCTGACAACTTAAGATAAGGTGTTCTGCTTACTCTCACAAACACATACATATACTGACAATAACACAAACTGTGCTGGACCACAAACTAACGGTCCGAATATATACAGTAGCTGCATTATATTGATTTAATATTGAAGCCAAGTCAAATAGAGCACAACAGAGATTTTTGGGTCAGGCATTTTATTTGCATTATTAATATGCATCTTGTAGATATACAGTGCTCAGGATATATGAGTACACCCCTCACAAATATATCTTTTAAATTAATATTTTCTATACACTCTCAGAAATAAAGGTACGCGAGGTGTCACTGGGGTGGTACCTTTTCAAAAGGTACACATTTGTACTTAAAGTGTGCATATTGATACCTTAAAAATATAAATTAGTACCTAAATACTTTAAGAGGAACACTTTTGTACTTTTTAGGTACTAATATGTACTATTGAGGTATTATTATGGACCTTTTAGGTACAAGTTTGTACCTTTTGAAAAGGTACCACCCCAGTGACAACTCGCATACCTATATTTCTGAGAGTGTAGGATGCTTTACAATATTATATTTGTGCATATGCATTAGATTAGTCAGTACTGAAGCCAAATCTGGAGCTAATCAAACAAAATAACCTACAATAATAGTCAAAAAATTTGTACTCCACATTTATTGTATGGAAAAATATTCAAAAAAATCAAGATAAATAAAAAAATCTATAAAATTAAGTTGATATTTTGTGGTTTGTAATTACTTTTGCTATATTTCGCTTGAATTTAAATGTATTTCCTTTCTATTTGGGTGTCACGGTGGCGCAGTGGGTAGTACAATCGCCTCACAGCAAGAAGGTCACTGGTTTAAATGAAGCAACTCCTCCAGGATTCTTATATAAACATGAGGCTCGTCAAACTGGTCGTGGTGGTGGAGTCGCATCAATCTTTAGTGATATTCTTAATGTTAATCAGAGAAATGTACTTATGTTTAGCTCCTTTGAAGTATTAGCGCTTAATGTTATGCTTCTGGACACTATGCAAAAAGCGATGTTATCTCTCGCTCTAATCACCATATATAGACCCCCAGGACCCTATGTCAATTTTCTCAAAGAGTTTTCTGATTTTATCTCTGACTTACTAGTTAAAACCGATAAAATACTAATTGTAGGAGACTTTAACATCCACATAGATGATGCTAACGACACATTAGGGCTCGCGTTTAAGAATTTAAAATATTGCTTCTTACATATAAAGCTTTAAATAATCTAGCTCCTGTTTATCTAACCAATCTTCTGTCTCGCTACAATCCAACTCGCTCTTTAAGATCTCAAAACTCAGGGCTTCTGGTAGTACCTAGAATAGCAAAGTCGAGTAAAGGAGGTCGAGCCTTCTCATTTATAGCTCCTAAACTCTGGAATAGCCTTCCTGATAACGTCCGAATTTCCATGTTCTCCCCATGTTGGAGTGGGTGCTCCGGTTTCCCCCACCAGTCCAGTGGCAAACTCCACACAGAAATGCCAAATGACCCAACTAGGACTCGAACTAGCGACCTTCTTGCTGTGAGGTGACAGGGCTAACCACTGATCATGTTAGGTAAAAATATTATATATATATAAATATTAAATAAAAATCTTCAAAAGAGGAAAAATCAAGAGAAACAAAAAATATATAAAAACAATCTATAAAAATCTTTTTTTTTGTGTAATTTGTAATTTTTTTCACTAGAATTTAAATGTATTATCTTTTTATTTCTAATAACATTCAGGAACAAAAATAATATTTTAATAAATATATATTTTTAATAAATCTGTTTTGTTCAAATGCACCAAAATATATGACCAATATGCACTAAGAAAATTTTAAAAAGTAATATGAAACAGGAATTACAATGTTAAAAGATTTAAGTTGACAACGATATACTTAAAAATATGTATTATTATTATTATTATTATTATTAATATAATTTTAATATGAAATATGATGTTAAAAGATTTAAGTTGATGACTAAATACTTAATTTTTTATATAAAAAAAAAACAACAACAAATAAATAATTTTTGTTTTAGCATTTTGCCCATTTTCATTGTTAAGATGCATCTTGTAAATATCTCAATTCTTTTTCCTTCTACTTAGTCCCTTTATTAATCTGGGGCCGCCACAGTGGAATGAACTGACCAACTTATCCAGCATATGTTTTACGCAGCGGATCCCCTTCCAGCTGCAATCCATCACTGGGAATCATCCATACACACTCATTCACACACATATACGGCCAGTTTAGTTAATCCAATTCCCCTATACCGCATGTATTTGGACTGAGGGAAACCGGAGCACCCAGAGGAAGCCCACGCCAACACAGGGAGAACATGCAAACTCCACACAGAAATGCCAACTGACCCAGCCGAACTCGAACCAGCGACCTTCTTGTTGTAATGCGACAATGCTAAACATTAAGCCACCGTGTCGCCCCTTGTAAATATAAAAAATGTCAAATGAAATGTGAATTACAATGTTAAAAGATACTACACTTTCTTACATTCTTTTCAATTATTTCATAATTAACATCTCCCTCATGCTGTGCACTGCAAGCACATCATATCATTAAAAGGAAATGTCAAATATGAAACTATTAACTTACTCATTGATGATAAGTATAAAAGCAGCACATTCTCTTTTATGACCTCAATATTCTTATCTTATTCTGCAGAATATTAAACATGAAATCCCAAATGTTGTGCTCTGCTGAATGTCAAATAGCATTCTGTACATCACACTTCACCACAAAGTGTTATAAAGTATAAAACAATTAACGTACAGTCTGTTATGTGAAACTATTAGCGTACACACATATACATACACATACAGTTGAAGTTGAATATTCGTTCTCCTGTGAATTCAAGGAAATTTCAAATATTTCCCAAGTGATGTTTAATAGAGTTTGAAGAGTTCACACTTAGCTGATGATTGATAATAAAGCTTGTTTGGCATGCTGTCCTGGGAGAAAGCCCTGAGCTTATGAGATCCTCGAGCACTGGGCTCCCTCCCGTTTGCAGGACGAGAGGGGAGTTTGAGCTCAGGTAGATCTCGATGAACTCCCCCCGGCTTATTTCTAGCTAAATGATGAATATAGATGACTGGGGAGAGGTGTACTCGCTAAGAACTTGGCTATGGTATCAATTTTGTGTGTTCAATTTACTTACTGTAGGTTTGGTGTTTTTGGGCTTTGGGAGAAACCGGAGAGCCCGGGAAAAACCCACGCGAGCACTGGGAGAACAAGCAAAACTCAGCACAGAAATGCCATCTAGTTTAGTAGGAACTTTAACCAGAGACATTCTTGCTGTTAGGCAACAGTGATAATCTCCGGGCAGTCGAGTCGCCCATTTAAAAAAGGAGGGGAAGAAGGGGTGGGTAGGGGGAGTTCTTCAAGACGAAGATATTGAGATAAGAAAAGCTCTGGTTATTTATAATGAGTTAGGAATCATGAGCTGATGCGGGAACAGCTGGAATCATAAGCACGTGATCCTCTCAAAATTAGTTTATAAATAAACTTCACAAAGTATTTTTCACAGTATTTTTTCTTCTGGAGAAAGTCTTATTTGTTTTATTTCGGCTAGAATAAAAGCAGTTTTTTAATTTTTATGAGTCATTTTAAGGTCAATATTATTAGCCCCCTTGAGCAATTTTTGTTTTCGATTGTCTACAGAACAAACCACTGACTTGCCTAATTACTCTGACTTGCCTAATTAACCTAGTCAAGCCTTTAAATGTCACTTTAAGCTGAATACTAGTATCTTGAAATATATCTAATCAAGTATTATTTACTGTCATCATGGCAAAGATAAAAGAAATCAGTTATTAGAAATGAGTTATTAAAACTATTATGATTAGAAATTTAAAAAAAAAATCTTCTTTCTGTTAAACAGAAATTAAGGGAAAAAACTCCTGTTCTTGAATGGTCCAGCCAGAGCCCTGACTTAAACCCAATTGAGTATTTCTGGAGAGACCTAAAAATGGCTGTCCAACGTTTACCATCCAACCTGACAGAACTGGAGAGGATCTGCAAGGAGGAATGGCAGAGGATCCCCAAATCCAGCTGTGGAAAACTTGCTGCATCTTTCCCCAAAAGACTGATGGCTGTATTATATCTCAACGGCCACTTTATTAGGTACACCTTTTCCAACTGCTTGTTAACACAGATTTTTAATCAGCCAATCACTGGGCAGCAACTCAATGCATTTAGGCATATAGACATGGTATAGACAATCTGCTGCAGTTCAAACCGAGCATCAGAATGGGGAACAAAGGTGATTTTGGTGAACATGGCATGGTTGTTGGTGTCAGGTCTGAGTATTTCAGAAACTGCTGATCTACTGGGATTTTCACGCACAATCATCTCTAGGGTTTACAGAGAATGGTCTGAAAAAGAGAAAATATCCAGTGAGCGGCAGTGCTGTGGGCACAAATGCCTTGTTGATGCCAGAGGTCAGAGGAGAATGGCCAGACTGGTTCCAGCTGATAGAAAGGCAACAGTAACTCAAATAACCACTTGTTACAACCGAGGTCTGCAGAAGAGCATCTCTAAATGTGCAACACATCCAAGCTTGAGGTGGATGGGCTACAGCAGCAGAAGACCACACCAGGTGCCACTCCTATCAGCTAAGAACAGAAAAATTGAGGCTACAATTCACTCAGGCTCACTAAAATTGGTCAATAGAAGATTGTAGAAACGTTGCCTGGTCTGATGAGTCTCCATTTCCACTTTGATATTTGGATGGTAGGGTCAGAATTTGGTGTCAACACCATGAAAGCATGGATCCATCCTGCCTTGTGTCAACGGTTCAGGCTGTCGGTGGTGATGTTATGGTGTGGGGGATATTTTCTTGGCACACTTTGGGCCCATTAGTACCAATTGAGCACCGTGTCAGCGCCATAGCCTACCTGAGTATTCTTGCTGACCATGTCTGTCCCTTTATGACCACAGTGTCCCCATCTTCTGATGGCTACTTCCAGCAGGATAACGCACCATGTCATAAAGCGTGAATCATCTCAGACTGGTTTCTTGAACATGACAATGAGTTCACTGTACTCAAATGGCCTCCACAGTCACCAGAACTCAATCCAATACAGCACATTTGGGATGTGGTGGAATAAGAGATTCACATCATGGATGTGCAGCCAACAAATTTGAAGCAACTGTGTGATGCTATCATGTTAATATAAATCAAAATCTCTGAGGAATATTTCCAGTACCTTGTTGAATCTATGCCATGAAGGATTAAGGCAGCTCTGAAGGCAAAGGGGGTTCAACCCGGTACTAGTAAGGTGTACCTAATAAAGTGGCCGAGATGACTTTTGCTGCTTTTTCAAACTACCTATTCAAATTGAGTTGAAACACAATTCTTAAGGTTTTTTTGGGACAACTTAATTGTTTTATGTTCAATCAGTTCAGATTTGTAAAAATGATTACATTAACAACTGATTTGTGTTGAGACAACATAAAGAAATTGTGTGGAACCCAGCATTGTTCACAGTGTACCGTAGAAGCATTACCATATTCATATTTGCATGTTACCCCAAGGCAATACTATGTGCATATGCAAAAAATGCATGATATCGTAATGGTAAACATCCCAAAAAAACAAAACAGGACAGCATCATGAATGTTTTATGGCGAGTGGCATTTGAATGTGCTGATGCGGGATCTGTCAGCCTTCATAACACTTGTCATCTCATTTGCTGGTTCGCGAGCAGCTGTCGGAGACTCTCCAGCGTAACCAATCCCTTCCCACAGATCTGCTTTGTGCTCTGAATGACAGGAACAGGATCTGGATGCGCATTTGTCAGTTTTGGGGCAGCGGAAAAGCAGACCAGCTTAGCAGTTTTTCCCTCAGCACTGGTCCCGGGGGTTTGGGTGACATTTGCCTCATAATTATTGGCTCAAACCTGCAAAAAGAAGCAGAAATGTTAGGAGGAATTTCTTTAAAAAAGTACATATGCTTTGTCTTCATTTCAAAATAAAAGTACAAGTGAATAAACAGAAAATTATTTTGTAATAATGACTATAAATGTCCTCAATATCTTGTATATAATAAAGTAATATTAATATATTACTTATTGTATACTCTCTCTAAAATAATGTATCTCTCTAAATGCTTTCTCTTATTAAATATATAAATAAGTGTAATTTAATTTAAAACATTCCAAATTAAACCTCTTTTTCTCTCTTATTTTGTGATTGCACCTCATCACCTAAACCCAGACCACCCTAACGTGCTAGTATATAGGTCTAGTTTTCATTCATTCATTTTTCTTTGACCTAGTGTCTGATTTATCACAGCGGAATGAACCATCAACTATTCTGGCAAATGTTTTACACAGTGGATGACCTTCTAGCTGCAACCCAGCACTGGGAAACACCCATACACTCATTTAGTTTATTCAATTCACCTATAGCTCATGTGCTTGCGGGAAACCGGAGCACCCGGAGGAAACCCATGCCAACACAGGGCTTGAACCAGCGACCTTCTTGCTGTGAAGCGACAGTGCTAACCACTGATCCACGGTGCCGCCTCTTTGGCCAGTTTTCTATGTCTGAAAATAAATGAGACACAAACATAGGATGTCAGACTAGTGAGAACATCAGCAGTCCTACATTCATAATGCATAATCATCATTCAGCCATAATTATCAACTATCAGCCAGTTAATGGCAATCAAACTCAGCTCCGCATAGCGGTATTTATGTGAAAAGGACTTTAATATCTTGGTGGAAGTGACACTTTATCAGTCCGGCGGAGTGCAGGCCGGCGCTTCAGTAATAATAGACTGAATACATTAAGAGCTAATCTTTTGAGGAGTTGCTGAGAGTAAAAGTCTGAAATCTCCACACGCTTCACAGGAAAACAGCAGGACACTCGCAGACACTGAAATCCACACACAATACACACTGACACAAGACTAGAAATATTAGAGCGTGTCAAACACCACAAGCTCATGCTAAACTACATATGCTCGTATTTCACCCCCAAAATAGGAAAGAATAAAGAGAGGACTTGACTGTAAGGGGCTCAGTGGGCTTACGGTGGCTTAGGCCCTGTTTACACTAGTACATTTTAGTTTTAAAACGGCGTATTAGAATGAAAACGATCTGCGTCCACACTTGCGTTTCAGCCAGCGTTTCTGAACAACTCTGCGTCTACATTAAACCGCTGAAAACGCACATGACGTGACCACACACACTGGCATGCGCTGCAGCATATCTACCCATAGGAGAGCTGTGCTCGTCAGACTGTTCATTAATATATCCAATCTCACTATATTTGTTAAACGTGGTATTGTATTCATCTTGTTGTCTATATCTAACAACATATTCCCCGACTTTGGTCTTTTGAATCTATTACTTGTTCTCAGGTAATGTGCTTTGGCTAAGCGCAAAGATAAGTTCATAATTAACTTAACCACGTGCATTCTGTATATGACTGATCGCTTGCCTTTATTTCCTATATTGGATAAACTTACTGTACGTTATACTTTTATAACGGCCATTATTGATTATTTAAACTGATAATCAGTGAAAGATAGGGTTTGTTTCGTATTTTCAATGAAAATGAAAGCCGACAGTTATGCTATCAGCTCCATTTTGTTATAAATATGCATACAGTGAAGATGACGCTCATATAAAGTAGAAGAACAATTACACAACTACTTTTCATAAGGCAGAGAACAATCACAGACGATGAGACAGGCTAAGAGTTCAGGGCAGGCAGAGAACAATCACAGTCGATGAGGCAGGCTAAGAGTTCAGGGCAGGCAGAGAACAATCACAGTCGATGGGGCAGACTAAGAGTTCAATACATGGGTCAGGCAAGAATGACATGTTAACGCTCGGTAACGACTGCTGGGCAAATCAAGTCTTCGTACTGAGTAGTAGCATGAGTGCAATTTAAATGCACGGAGGTGATTAGAGACACCTGTGCCGCAATCAGTCCCGGGCAGAGAGGCTTATGGGAATTTGAGTCCGAGAGTCCAATTGGAATTCGGGTGATGGCTCCCTCCGGTGGTGCACAAGAGGGGTGACCGACATCTCACTTACAACACTCCGAATTGGCTTTCTGATTGTTTTATTATGTAATTGGCATAATACAATTTTACCTGACAAATGAAATGTTATATTTGATTCATTCTGAATTCTCCTGTGATCTTTTATATCCAATAGATTAAGTGGAGTCTGAGCTACCATTTGATTAGATTTGATTAGAGACGCATTTGACTGTACGGACCCATTTTGGCCAGCCTGATCTCACGAGAAAGCTTGAAAGTTTTATTTTACGTCTTTGTCAGTCATTTATCCTGTACATATATTCATTTATTGTTAATCTCTGTTCATAGCTAATACAATCTGTATATAATGTTCATAGTACATCCATCTGTAAATATTACCATAGTTTTTCTATAACTGCACTTTATAACTTATACCTGTATCCTGCACTTGCTGCTATTGCACTGCTGGTTAGACCAAAACTGCATTTCGTTGCCTTCGTTGTACATGTGTAATGACAATAAAGTTGAATCTAATCTAATTTGGTGGCTAATTCGTACAAGTTCAGTCGTACGAAATTGTACGATTTTATAAAGGAGGCGTGGCACCTAACCCTACCCCTAAACCCAACCGTCATTTGGGGATGAGCAAATCGTACTAAAATGTACGAATTAGATCATGTGAATTCATATGAATCAGCCACTAAATCAAAAAGTTACGAATTGCCGTGAGATTGTGTTGATTTTGGCACGACAGCATGAAGATCTTTAATCATCTAATCACTGATACTAGCGAGTTGTATGGCCAAATCAACTACTTTTTTAGGAGGAGTAAGCAGTTGGCAACCAGACTAATACAGTATAAGTTAACCCTGCACCTTCTGACTAACTTCAGAGTGTCGAGATAATGTCACTGAGCGGCGTTTGGTCCCTAATGAACATATAACTGAAGAGTATGGGATCAGAAATAGATCAAAACTCTAAACTGAGTCATAAATGATGAATGTGATTCGTTCTTACAATTAGAAATACAGTCTAAATTAAACAAAGTCTGAATAAACAAATATAAATAAATAATAATTTCTAATTCTAATTCTTTCAGGAGCACTAGAAAAGGCTTACATACATTTAACCTTCGACCATGCTGTTAGTTTCGTCATTGGGCCAATAGACGGACTTCTACAATTTTGTTTTTGAAAGTTCAACATGGCGCCACGGTGGCTCAGTGGTCAGCAATTTGGACTCACAGTAAGAAGGTCCCGGCTGGGTCAGTTGGCATTTCTGTGTGGAGTTTGCATGTTCAATTCAATTCAATTCACCTTTATTTGTATAGCGCTTTTACAATGTAGATTGTGTCAAAGCAGCTTCACATAGAAGATCATAGTAAATTGAAAGAGTGTAGTTCAGTGTTCAAAGTTTAAGTTCAGTTCAGTTTAGCTCAGTTCAGTGTGGTTTAATAATCACTACTGAGAGTCCAAACACTGAAGAGTAATCCATCGATGCGCAGCTCTACAGATCCCGAACCACGCAAACTAGTGGCGACAGCGGCAAGGAAAAAACTTCACCATTTGGCGAAAATTAAGAATTAAAAAACCTTGAGAGAACCAGGCTCAGTTGGGCATGACCATTTCTCCACTGGCCAAACGTTTTGTGCAGAGCTGCAGTCCAAGTGCCAAGTTTTCTCCCCGTGTTGGCATGGGTTTACTCCGATGCTCTGGTTTCCCCTACAGTCCACATACATGCGCTATAGGGGAATTGGGTCAACTAAATTGGCTGTAGTGTATGAGTGTGTGTGAATGTGAGAGTGTATGGGTGTTTCCCAGTACTGGGTTGCGGCTGGAAGTTGTGTTAAACACATAATGGAATAGTTTTCAGTTCAATCCGCTGTGAAAATCTCTGAAATAGAGACTAAGTCAAAGGAAAATGAATGAATGTATGAAGTTCAACGAACTGTAAAGTTTTGCTTCATGCTGCAATTAATCTAAAACTATTTCAAACAGTTTTTTGGGGTTATTATGCACAAAATGTGAGTGGCTATTAATTTAGGGGATATATTTGTAAAAAAATTACTTCGTAAGAAAAATAATCATCTATCATACTGAATTTAGTCAAGACAAAAAGGTGATATTGACAAATGAAATAGTACAGTGCAAGACTCAAGATGTACTTTTTTCGCTTATGTAAATGCATGTAAATGTATTTAGATCTTGTTGTAGAATAAATCAAAAGTCCATAGGCATGTTATATTTCTTCTAACCAAAACTAAACGAACATTTTCCTGATTTTATTTTTATTTTCAGACCCAGTTTCCTGACTCACAGTCGCAGTGAATAAAAGAAGAAAAATGCAGCGATTGCAGAGAAACCATATCACCCTTGAGGATCCTTCACTTATTACTCGTCATTAGAAAGTCACAAAGAAAAATGTAAGTTATGTGTGGATTGAATGGGTTTCCTCTTATTTCATATGTACACTTAACACTCACCTGCACACTTAACGTTCCCTTAAGAGCCTCATAATGTTGGTTTCTTCAGAAAGAGGAAGTTAAATATAGTAATTTACATGTAAATGCAAAAGTCTTTTTTAATCACATTATAAGTGTATTATACTGTAAATATTGGGGAAGACAGAAGTCCCAATATTTACCAAATATGTGAACGGTTTTTGGTAACACTTAATAACTAAAATTACTACACACTATGAATCATTTATTAAGCACTAGCAAACTGTGAATTCATTATTTGTTAAGCATTAACTCTACATTAATAAACATTAGTAAACAGTTTATAACTGCAGCTACAATTGCTGTATTATTGACTTATAACCACATTTATAACATGCTTAATAATTGTATTTTCATACTTTGTTAATCATTTATTTTTCATTACTAAATTAAATATTACATTATTACAAGCCATTTGTATTTTAGAGTAGTTTTAAGATCATTCAGAATGAGTTAGTAAATGATTAATAAACTATTAAAATTTATGTTTATATATCTAATTATTCAGGTGTATTGTAATGGTTACTATGTATGTTAATAAATGCTTTATTAAAGGGCACCTATGGTAAAAAATCTACTTTTCAAGCTATTTGGACAGACATATGTGCATGTATGGTGTATAGACTGCCATATTGGGGTGATATAAGCACACCCAGTGCTTTTTTTTCAATTTAACAACATAAAAAACGGTGGACCAATTGGAGCGGTTTTCAAACCGACCGCAACTTTACGTAGGAGAGCGGTCCCCGCGCCCACCAATATTGATTGACAGGCGCGTCATCATATCCTCAGTTTGTTGATTCACGTCCGCCATTTTCAGTGTGAGTCGAAGCGATATCACTAAAGGAACACGCTAGCTCTATTTTTAGATGCAAGGCTCATTGGGCTCAACACAAGAGCAATATTCTCCACATTATTGCTCTAATCAGAATTACTGGTTGTATCTTTAGGTAGGTTTGCAAACATGTGTACTTATCATTGAGTCTACTTTATACTTCGAGCGGCGCATCCGGTGCCTCAGTCAAAGTTAATTCAGTGTGCGTGGTTATTAGTTTCTGTGTACAAGCTCGGCACTTGAAACTAGCACACAGTTGGCTGTAAAACTGTACAAAGACACAAATGATTTTGTACTCTCTGCTTGGTCTGTGTCCGAGTCGTACATGTACGACTGAATGGTGATCCTCTCACTCCTTCTCTGAGTCTGCCTGTCAGACTCTGTTGCAATCACAGAGCGGGTGAGCTCATGTCCCCGCCCCCTTGTTACGTTGGCGGGAAGCCGAAACTAATCTACATGTGAAGCAACACACCCATAAATCAGCAAACTGTGGACACGCCCCCAACATGACACTTTTTAACACATTATAATAAAAAAATCTGAATTGTGTTTTAAACTGAACCTAAACTGGCACACTCAGGAGAACCATAATATCAATATTAAATCATAAAAAAGAGGTCAACTATGTGCCCTTTTACTCAACTTAATTCGGTTTTGTAACCTAATCTGAAGTGAGGACTCTTTATGCTTTATAAACCCCTTATAAATGACAATTAAAGGCTCAGTATCAAATGAACAATAATCTTTGCAATCTTATCTAAATAGTTAAATTACTGTAAAGTTTAAACATTGCTGAATAACACGAGAGTCAAAATACGACATAGAATTGGATAAAACAACAACAATATAACAATTTATCAATATAATGGGATGCAATGTTGAAACTGTACAGAAATTTTATTTTAGATAAGACTACAAAGATTTCTTTTTCATTTGATACAGTTTCATTTGTATCTTCAAATGAATCAGAATTAATAAAGTCGTATATTTTCTTTTTTCCTGTTTAGAATTTAACTGAGCCTTTAATTGTCATTTATAAGGGATTTATAAAGCATAAATAGTCCTCACTTTAGATTAGGTCACAAAACTGGATGAAGTTGAGTTAATAAAGCATTCATTAACATTTTTTTTTTTTCATATTCATTTTGTGTTGTCACTTGTCACTTTATGTACACTGGAAGCTTCTGTAGCCAAAACAAATTCCTTGTGTGTGTGAAGCACACTTGGCAATAAAACTGATTCTGATTCTGTTTCGCGGACGAAAGTGAAAAGGGTTGAGGAGTCTGGTTTGAATGTGAACATGAACAGCGAACTGGGTAGGAGGGCGGTTAAGGATGGGGATCGGTAAAACGAGGTGCCGGATCAGATTTCATAGGTGCCAGATCCGGCGTGTTCCGGCACAAATTAAGCCCTGGGCATGGCTAACATACTTAACCACGCCCCTCCAGTGGTCAGTTTTGATAACAAACAGTTTTGCTGACTCTCCCCAAACCCTTTCCCCATCTTTCTGAATTAAATGCCTACTTTACTACATCCAATTAGCTCACAGTAGAAAAAACAAGCCACACCTACTGTTTTTCCTTTTCCAACTCAGACTTTCATGTGTCAAGAATATTAGCAATGTATTTAGTTTTACATTTAAAGCGGATTTTCTTTATTATAGTAGTCTATAGGCCTATTGAAGTTTCTTAATAGGCGTAAGGAATAACTGGCTGTTTAGATCAATTCAAAATGAAATAAGCATTTTGATATCAGTAAAAGTGTCTGCAACTTTTGTGAAGCATCACATGGCCGTCATATTAGCTGTCAAAACATGTGCATGACTGCATAACAGTTGAACAATGTGTGTTGTCATACACAAAATGTCCTAAAGCTGGCACCTTAAAATAGTACTCGTTTGTATGTAAAAAGTCCATAATAATAAATTTTCTCTATGAAACCCTTGGGGAGAACCACACTGTGACAGTCTTTGTACTTTTATTTCGGAGGGCAGATTGCACAAGTTTTATTTATATATTTTAAATATTTATGTTACAATATATACTATATTATAATATATTATACTATAATATATATATATATATATATATATATATATATATATATATATATATATATATATATATATATATATATATATATATACATTTACATTTAGTCATTTAGCAGACGCTTTTATCCAAAGCGACTTACAAATGAGGACAAGGAAGCAATTTACACAACTATAAGAGCAGCAGTGAACAAGTGCTATAGACAAGTTTCAGGTGTGTAAAGTCTAAGAAGCAAAGCATTAGTAAAAAATTTTTTTTTTTTTTTTTTGGAGAGAGAGAGAGAGAGGGCACAGTTAGTGGTATAGCCAGAGAGGCAGTTGCAGATTAGGAAGGAAAGTGGAGACTAAACAGTTGCGTTTTTAGTCGTTTCTTGAAGACAGCAAGTGACTCTGCTGTTCTGATGTAGTTAGGGAGTTCATTCCACCAACTGGGCAGATTGAATGTGAGAGTTCGGGAAAGTGATTATATATATATATATATATACATTTTTTTTTTACTATTTACTATTTTCCCAAATGTAATATATAATTAGCCTACTACTGTAAGAAATTATCAGCATTCAGTACATACTTTCAGTATCACCTTTGCTTGAAAAGATCTGTTCTAATAATGTTTATATGAAATAAGCCAGCTCCAGAGCAGGTTTGATCTACCAGACCTGTGGCTAAAGCCCTGCTTACACTGTGAGACTTCAGCCACGATTTTATAATCTGAGACAAATTTGTGAAACCCTAAAAATTCAAATCTGTGATCTTTGATCGTTGGTTTTACATGTTCACAGACAGCCGCTTAATGACCGTTGCGATCAGATTTTCCCTCAGATGAAGTTCTAGCAGTGTCAGAAGATTTCAGACACTTTCCTGCAGTGTGACAACAGCTGCGATGAGCGTCAATCCAAGAACCAATAGGAGCACAGAATCTGATGACACAATCCATGCGACAATTCAAATGACCGCTGGGAAATGTTAAAATAGTTTTCTTCTTCCTGGTTTTATTATTGAGATTTGCTGTGTGACCGCCGCTACAGATTGTTTAGGTTTGCTGTGATGAATCATTTCAGGACGCGGGATAGTGAAAGTGTCAAACTTAGGGGGCGTTTTCTTTCTGTCACGGTTGTAGGTGTGTGCGCACTTCTGAGTGTCTGTTTGGTCACATGGTTTTGTTTTGGTGTTCCACGTGTGTCTGTTACGTCAGTGTTATGTCATGTGCTATGTAGACTCCTGCTATCCTAATTAGCCTGCCAGCTGCGACTCGTTATCTCGGCTATATCTGGACAGCGCGTCTCTTGTCTCGTGTCAGTTCGTTGTTGTTTTTGATGTGCTCTCTGTCTGTGTTCAGGACTGGCGTAGAGATCCGTCTGAGACCGAGAGCTACTCTGTTCCTGTCTGTTCCCCGATCCCTGTTTGTGCGGGATACCTTATCATTTGTTAGTTTATTTTTCCATTTGGACTTTGTTCACATGCTATATTGACTGTGTCAATAAAGTATTTTTACTTACATAATTGGATCCTTCTAGTACTCCTTACCCATTACAGAACAAACTGCCCATACACATGGATCCAGCAAGTATAGCTCAATTTATAGAGTTGGTTAATCATACTAACACCAGGATAGACCGGCAGGAACAATTATTGGCTAATACCAATCAAGCCATTCAGACCTTGGTAGGTCAAATATCTGCACTCACCATGCAAGTTCAGCAGTTGACTGCCGGAGCGGTCTCACAGGAAGCTGCACCATCTCCAGACCCAACGCCAGCACCAGAAGCGATGAGCCATCCACCTGAACCTCGCCTTCCTCACCCGTCTTGCTACTCCGGAGAACCACAGCTGTGTCGATCCTTCTTGGCTAAGTTTTCCCTATACATGACCCTCCAACCATCTTTGTTTTCCACTGAGCAATCCAAGGTTGCTTTTGCGATTACGCTCCTTTCCGGAAAAGCCACGTTGTGGGGGACCTCTGTGTGGGAGCAAAAACTCCCCTGCTGTTCTTCGTTCGACTTGTTCTCGGAGGAATTAGAGAAAGTCTTTGATTATGCAGCCTCCGGGAGAGAGGCCGCGCGAGTTCTCGCTGAGCTCCGCCAAGGAAATTGGAGCGTGGCTGATTACATATATTCAATAAAGTATTTTTACTTGCCTAATTGGATCCTCCTAGTACACCTTTCCTGTTCCACTTTCGAGCTTGGCGCGTCTTCATTGTCATTCAGACTGACTTTATGATAGCTGAGATGTTACAGTGTGACATGGGAGACATGTTTGTGTAGTCTGACATGCTGCAATTGTTCAGGATTATGAAAAATCCCACAGTGTGAGCCGGCCTTAAGACAACAACTCTCAGATGAGTTTTGAAGAATGAAACGTTCCTGGATTGTGTCAAATCGTCAATAACCAAATCCAGCTAACTGAGTAATCCACACATGAAGAATAGACCCCTTGTTTTTTGGAACCATTCTTCGTGAGACTTGAGCCCTGTTGTCATGGTCAACTCTGCTCCATTGTCCCAAGTCTACCGACGTACGCTGCAAGCTACTGGGCAAACTGGTAACACAGGAAAAGCCGTCCATACAGAGTGGCCAGCTGGTAGCGCGAAAAGGAACAGAAGCCATCAGTGGCCACCCCATAGCTTTAATTTTTATAGACGAAATGCAGCCAGACGGGGCAGCACGGTGGCGCAGTGGGTAGCACAATCACCTCACAGCAAGAAGGTTGCTGATTCGAGCCTCAGCTGGGTCAGGTGGCATTTCTATGTGGAGTTTGCATGTTCTCCCCATGCTTGCGTGGGTTTCCTCCGCATGTTCCAGTTTCCCCCACAAGTCCAAAAACACGCGCTATAGGTTAATTGGGAAGGCTAAATTGTCCGTAGTGTATGTGTGGGAATGAGTGTGTTTGGGTGTTTCCCAGTGATGGGTTGCAGCTGTAAGGGCATCCACTGCATAAAACACGTACTGGATAAGTTCCAGCTGTGGCGACCCCATATTAATAAACGGATTAAGCCGAAAAGAAAATGAATAAATAAATGAATGCAGCCAGACATACCTCCGGCTACAAAATTTGTGCTGTCCAGAAATCTTGACAGGGGTACAGTATGTATCTACAATGAGCCTGTGTTGTCCTTTTTTCTAGGAAATGCGTCACAATACGAAAAAAAAGCAGATTCACAGCAGCGAATGCCCTTCCAGTCACAATCCAGAAACACCCATACACTGTCACGTTCACACACTACGGCCAATTTAGTTTATCCAATTCCCTTATAGCGCACATCTCTGTGGGGGAAACCAGAGCAACATGGGGAGAACATGCAAACTCCACACAAAAATACCAACTGACCCAGCCAGGACTCGAACCAGCAACGGTGCTAACCACTGAGCCACCATGGCACCTGAATATATCATACATATTTAAATTATGGTAATACTTTAGAACAATGATCCATTAGTTAATGTCTTAACTAACAGTAACTAAGTATGAATACATTTGTAAAGCATTTATTAATCATAGTTCAACAAAGAGTTATAAATACCATAGTATACACACTTTACTATGGTATAAAAACACTATAGTATTTACTATTAATTAGTATAGTATTTTTTTTTCACAACATAGGCTCATTCTGAAAACGTAGCCCTATATACATTTCTGTAGATCTCGAATTATGTAGCCAGAAGTACCTATGGCTGCATTTCGTTTTTAAAACGAATGCTATGGGGCGGTATGACACCGTTCCTTTTTGTGCTTACCAGTTGACCGCTTATCTCCATATGGACGGCTTTTCAGCTGTTACCTGTTTGTCCAGTTAGCTCGCTGCATACGACAGTGGACTTGAGATGTGAGTGGAGCTGGCCATGATGATGGGGTTTAAGTCCGGCAAAGAGCGGTTCCAGAAAGGGGGTAAGACCAAAACAAAAGACAAAAATAAAATAAACAAGTAAATAACAGGATGAGAATGTGGTGAAATCTGAAAATGTGGTAAATCAGGCGAGGGCCTGTTGGTTGGGTTTAGGGAAGTCCATGGGTGGGTCAATCGGTGCTTTTGAAAACACTATCAGTTGGGTTTAGGGAAAGAGGCGGGTAGGTCAGTCGATCATCAGTCAATAAGTCAGTTAGTCAGGTGACAGCGGCCTCAGCGAGAACAGCAGCCAGGAATGGTAATTGCGAGAGAAATTTGAGATCTGAAAAAGCGTACACAGCGGCCTCTGGTGGATTCGCGAAAACAAAAACTGCAGAAAAACACCTCCAGGGACATATTTGGAATTCTCCAGAAATGTTTACAGGGCTACGTTTTCAGAATGAGCCTGGGTTGACAAGTCACCTATCTTAAATAAACAGCAGCAGGATACATTTTTTTGTTCTGTGGAAACATTACATTATATTCCGCTCCACTAAATACTTTAATGATGTCTTATCATTTTAAACTAGCAAAGAAACACTGTAGCTGCGTCTGAAAAACAAAACGGATCATTTATCTCAGGGGTCAAGTGGGTTCTTTCGGATTACTTCTGCATGCAGTATTTAATGCTCATAAATGGTGTTTGTGATAAAACAGTGAAACTCCAGGGAGTAAAAAGCAATTACATCCAGACTGAATGAGACATCAAATGTTTCTCTCATATGAAAAAACACGCAAAGTCCTGCCAGCTAGATGGGTTTATGCTTTCAGAAATCTGCAATAGCTTTTATCATTCAAGCTAAACTCGCTCAAAGTCGCCATACACTCACTGGCCACTTTATTAGGTACACTTTACTAGTACCGGGTTGGACCCCCTTTCGCCTTCAGAACTGCCTTAATTCTTTGTTGCACAGATTCAACAAGGTACTGGAAATATTCCTCAGAGATTTTGCTCCATATTGACATGATAGCATCACACAGTTGCTGCAGATTTGTCAGCTGCACATCCATGAAGCGAATCTCCCGTTCCACCACATCCCAAAGGTGCTCTATTGGAGTGAGCTCTGGTGACTGTGGAGGCCATTTGAGTACAGTGAACTCATTGTCATGTTCAAGAAACCAGTCTGAGATGATTCACACTTTATGACATGGTGCGTTATCCTGCTGGAAGTACCCTTCAGAAGGTGGGTACACTGTGGTCATAAAGGGATGGACATGGTCAGCAACAATACTCAGGTAGGCTGTGGCGCTGACACGATGCTCAATTGGGACTAATGGGCCCAAAGTGTGCCAAGAAAATAGCCCCCACACCATTACACCACCACCAGCAGCCTGAACTGTTAAAACTAGGCAGGATGGACCCATGCTTTCATGTTGTTTATGCCAAATTCTGACCTTATCAGGCGAGGGCTTTTCTTTTTGCTTTCAAAAAACACCATCTGTTGGGTTTCGTGAAGTGGGTTGGTGGGTGAATCTGTGCTTTTTAAAACACTATTTTCACAGATTAGGGAAGGAGGAGGGTGGGTTGGTCGATCAGTCAGTCAGTCAGTTAGTTGATTTACACGAGAAGAGCAGGCATGAATGGCACTCAAAACGTAGCTCCTGGGACACATTTGGCGCTCTCCAGAAATGTATATAGGGGTATGTTTTCAGAATGGTTGGTACTTTTACTTGAGTATGATTTTACTCTTTCCACCACAGACAGTATAAAAGACAGTATTAGAGTAATAACTAACTTTAGGGGAAAAGAGCCACATGTAGGCTATCCCACAATTCCACCACGCAGCTTGAAATGGATGGCTGTTTCTGTAGTGTTTGCAGATGGTTTTTGTGATGTTGTGGATGATTGAGTCATGCCGCCGGCGGTGTTTTCAGCCTGTCCGTTTGCATGATTGACAGCGTCACCGGTTTCCCTCTCGCTGCGCTTCTCACACAACTTTTTCAGCAAACTCGTAAACATCTCGCTGCTGCGGGACTGGCTTTTGTCAGGTTGATTTAAATCACATTTCTGGCCTGAAGTTAAAGAACGCTGCAGTAAAAGTGTGAACGTGTTAGGGACGGTAGTGGTGATGCTTGCTAGTTGTTTAACCAAACATGGTTATCATGTTAGGGTATTATTAGTAGTACTTGTATTACAATACAATACAATATTATTGTAGTATTATTTTTTGGTTGTTATAATAATAATAATAATCATTCCTTACATTTATATAGCACTTTCCTGGAGACTCAAAGCGCTTACATTGGGGGAATCTCCTCATCCACGTAAGCTCGTGCAACAAGTTTCGCAGTTCGCTGCGTTGGAAAGTTCAAGCTTGGTGAACTCTGACCTGCGAAATCACATCACATGATTGTGTGAGACCAATCGAAGATCAAAACATGACCTATCTGTATCTGTAATTATTGACCAATCACTCGCTTTTTTAAATGTCTAATCATCTTGTTTAATCTGGCTCCTTTTCGCTGCGCCCAGTGATAAGTGCAGCTGGAAGGCTTCCGCTGTGTAAAACGTGTACTGGATAAACTAGTGGTTCATTCCGCTGTGGCGACCCCAGATTAATAAAGGGACCAAACAGAAAAGAAAATTAATGAATGAATGGATGAATAATTTATTAATCGTAGTTCAACATGAACTAATGCACTATTAAAACGTTAGTTACAATAGTTAATGCACAATGAGTTAACAGAAACTAATGTTATTTAACTTAACCTTAACGAAAGTTAACATAGTTGAAAAAATACCATAATAAATGAATTAATAATTGTTTGTTTAGGTTAGTAAATACATTAAAGAGCCCATATTATGGGTTTTTGAAAACGCCCTTCCATATAGTGTGTAACACAGCTCTAAGTGAAGTGAAATGTCCCGCTAAGGCTTAAATCTGTAAGTGTACAGTGTTTAAAACTATTGAGTCATCTATAAAGGAGTCGACTCATAGTGCTTCAAACGAGTCGTCTTGATAACGAGTCATTAGGTGTTTCGCGATGACGCAGCTACGAAACACAAGTAGTTGCGCGCGCAAACCAGGGAGATTTGAAACCTGCGGCCTCGCCCACTAACACAAAAAAGACACACACACACACACACACACACACCGGTCGAATGAAGTCACACTGTGCAGATGGATATTTCTGACAGTCTACCCAAAGATGAAACCTCAGCAATATAGCCCAGCCTTGACCAGTTCGAGTGCTTCTGGAAACTACATGCTTACAAAGAAGACTTCATCAGTTTGTTAAAGGAAGGATCAGTAAAGACTGACAGAACATGGATCAGTGTATTATGGATCAGTTTCTACCCCCATTTCACCAGTGTAAGTATGTGCAATTAAAATTGTTGCCTCGTTTACTCTAGCTTGCAAATGATGTATTTAGTTGTGTTTTGTTATTTGTAACCGCGTGAACTGTGTCAGGTTAACTCTTTATTTTCTCATATCGCGTGTAAAGCCACGTTGAAAACGCGACGCGCTTTGTTTACGGATCGCCAGCTGTGGAGTTTTTGCTCAATAAAATAGTTAGTCGTCTGTATTTTCTAGCCCATCGTCTGTATTTACATTCACCCACTGGCAGCCAAAATCCACACCTTACACTATGAAGCGTGTATGCACTGTGACTACTTTTATATTGTTGATTAGCAGCTGGCCATTTCACTCTGTCTCACGCTGAAGGCTGTCAGTTTCGACCAATCGCAGCAGGCTGTCATCGGTCCAATCAGCTTAGATTAGCTTCGCGCTGAGGAGGGGTTTGGGAACAAATGAATCGCTGAACGATTCATATGAGAGTCGCTGGGATAATTAGGTAAAAATAAATGCAGATTATAAGACCATCAAAGTGTTTTTTGACCTTGCATGCATATTAGACTGTTGTTGGAGACCCTTACAACCAAAATATGACCCTATTTCATGTATAATATGGGCTCTTTAACTAACATTAACCAATGGACCATTATTTTTAAAGTGTTACCTGATTTATTTTCATTTTTTACATCACACTAATACTTCTAGCCTATATCTTTCCTGCTCAATTTAGCAATGAACACATGAGAAACTACAAAAAAAAAAAAAACAAGACACTTCATGCAATATTTACGCACAATCAAAATCTAAAGTAACCCAAAACCTCATTCACTGCTCTCTGCAAGAACTCTTATTTCCTTCAGGAAACACAAATCTAATTTCAATAAAGCTCTTTAGTCATTGTGCAGTTGTTGGCGTTTCCTCTCAGCGTGATTCTGCAGTCAAACTGCGGCTAATTCAATCACAGCGAGTCGGAAAACGGCAAATGTATGCAGAAATGCCAAAACTAATCACAACTAGTCAGCCGGCTTGTTTTATTCATATGCCAGGGAATTAAAAATTAAAAACTTGACGACGCTGTGGAATGATTGCGCTCTTGATACGTTGAGACACTGTAACAGGCCTCCTAAACGAAAGCACATTCAAGCTAATTATCATCCTCTGCGAAACAACAGAATCTGTGTTTACAGCCGGCGAAACCTCCATCCGTCTGCCGTTAGAGGCGGATGCATTATTAAAGAATTATAATGCAATGCCTCTGAAACACTGTCTGTTTAATGCGGCTAATTATGCTGAAAGTTTGCAAAGTTCTCCAGGCGTTTTTTTTTTTTCTCCTCGACACCGGCCAGTGAGAAAAGCGGAGTCAGTTGTGACTGAACGGTCCAGTTTTTTTCTTCTTCAGCAGACTTCATGAAGATGTGCTTGACTTCACAGAAGCACTGACAGTCTTTCCACGGAGACCCAGCCTCTGGCAAACACCCATCAGACACGGGTGACAGCTGCCAGTCTCACCCTACATCATGCTGCAGTTTATATGAGGTCTGGATCTTGAGGAGCACGGTGTGAATTACAGGGGGGTTTGGGGCGGTTTATCCCCCATAATTAACGCTTGATCCCCCCTGGAGGATGCCAAAACTAAATATATTGAGGGTCCGACATTTATATGCAATGCAAAAACATATGTGATTCACAAGTGTTTACCATTTATTTACGGTTGTGAATTGCATTATGGGACCTACTTATATATCAACACAGGTTTATTGTGGATACGTACCCCTGTCTGCATATCTGGAGAATGTGAAATGTGTTTCCAGAGGTACGACTGGCTCCATTTTGTCTGTAAAATGAACGCTTTGGCTTCTGTTCCTTTAAGCACTACCAGTCGTTTACCTCCGTATGAACAGCTTTTCCAGTGTTATCAGTTTGCCAAGTAGCTCGCTGCGTATGCTGATGGACTTGAGACGCAGAGTGGAGTTGACAACAACAATGGGGTGCCAGCCCAACGATGAACGGTTCCAGAAAGCAGATTAAACATTCATTTATTCATTTTTTTTGGCTTAGTCTCATTATTTATCAGGGTTCGCCACAGCAGAATGAACCGGCAACTATTCCAGCATATGTTTAATATACCGGATGCCCTTCCAGTCACAATCCAGCACTGGGAAACACTCATTCACACTCATGCACTACGGCCAATTTAGTTTATTCAATTCACTCGAACCAGCAACCTTCTTGCTGTGAGGCCACAGTGCTAACCACTGAGCCACTGTGCCACCTCCAGGTGAAACAAAACACTATCAGTTGGGTTTAGGGAAGGGTGTGGGTGTATCATTCAGTTGACAGCAAGCTGGTCGGCTAAAGTGTATATTGCACCCTCTGGTGGATTCACTCGAGAAGAGGACACAGCATGCACACAGCTGCCTCTGGTGGATTTGTAAAAACAAAAACTGCGAGCAGACTAACCTCCAGTTACGTATTTTGCTGTTCCCAGAAATGTAGATCTGGGTACGTATCCGCAATGAGCCTGGGTCGTTATATACATACCTGCCGACCCTCCCGTTTTTCCCGGGAGTCTACCGTATTTCAGACCCATCTCCCGCCACCCTCCCGTTTTGTTATTTCTCCCACGTAATTTCAGCCCTTTTTCAGTCATTTATCAGAGGTACAACAGCGGAATGAACCACCAACTATTCCAGCATATGTTTTACACAGCGGATGCCATTCCAGTCGCAACCCAGTACTGGGAAACACCCATACACACTCATTCACTCCAAGTGGCAACCTCCCGCTCTCCCTTGTGAAGTAAATACAGAAGTAACTGAAACTGCAATTTATCGAAATCCCGCTAGTCAATAATAGAGCAGATATCTATTGAGCCCACTGTAAAAAAAGGCCAACTTTACTGCAGAAAAAAAGGTTTACAGCCTGGTACAAAGAACGATTTTGGTTCATATAGCTGTTATTATCCCTCATTGACAACTGTGTGGGGGGGTAAATTTTTTTTTAAACTCATTCGTTTCCTTTATACTAGGTTTTATTACGTCTGCATAACTAAGAGCGTGGCCACTTGAGTGACAGCTAGGTCTGGCTCATCGCCATCACGTCACCTCAGCTGATTCCGGCTGATTAGCTGCTGAACTCAGCATATACATCATATTTTTGTGTTGTTTTATGTGGCTTTTCACAGTCAGTTGCATTTTGGGATTATTTCCTACAATTATCAGATGATATGGCATGTTGTGTGCACGTAATTGTGCTCACAAACCGTTCACGTGGCCTCCGTTTCCCAGGTGAGTGAAGTTATATACTTATATACCTTCTCTATAAATGTATGTGTTTTATTAAAGATCATTTATCATTTATATTTTTCTTTTGACCTGTAATGCACTCAAGGTTCTGACAGATTGATTAGCTGTAGGCTCAAGAACAGTCATCTGAAGCATTGTCATACAGTGTTATCAGCCTGTTGGTTCAATCCTCATCCAATTTTCCTCTCAACTGTGGAGTTCCACAGGGATCAATCCTTGGGCCTGTATTGTTCACCCTGTATATGCTCCCCCTGGCTTCCGTTTTCAATAAATATAAAGTTTCCTTCCATCTATATGCGGATGACACTCTAAAACAAAAAGATGTAAATGGCTTACAACCACTCCTGTCTTGCTTAGAGGAGCTTAAACTTTGGCTCTCAAGCAATTTTTTACATTTAAAAGAAAACAAAACTGAACTAATTGTATTTGGGCACAAAGAAAATTCTCTGTTAAATGTCAGTGTGGGATCTTTTGCCCCACATATGACCCAGTGTGCCTGAAATCTCGGTGTTATGTTTGATGAAAAGTTAAAATTTGGCAAACAGATCAGTACTGTCGTAAAATCCTGCTTTTACCACCTCAGACAACTGTCTAAAGTCAAGCCATTTTTATCCCAGAGAAATTTTCAAACTGTGATTCATGCCTTCATAACAACACATCTAGATTACTGTAACTCCCTCTATTTTGGCATTTCTCAGTCTTCTCTCTCTCTCGTCTGCAGCCGGTGCAAAATGCGGCTGCTAGACTACTCTCTGGCATCCGCAAGTATGAGTCGGTAACTCCGATTTTAACTGCACTTCACTGGTTACCCATTAAGTACAGAATTGATTTAAATTTTTATTATTCGTTTACAAAGCCGTCAATAATCTTGCTCCTCGGTACCTTACAGACTTGCTTTGTCCGTATACCCTCTTTCGATCATTGAGAACTCATGTTCTCAATTTACTCACCATGCCCAGAACACACCTTAAAGAACGAGATGATCAAGCGTTGGCTGTTGCTGGTCCTAAACTCTGGAACACTCTACCAATTCACATTAGACTTTCCTCCTCCATTTCTGTGTTTAAGTCTGTTTTAAAGACCTATCTAATTTTCTTTAATTTTTAACACTCCTTGATTACTGTTTTATTACTTTTATTTGTTAAATGTTTCTTTTATATTCTGCTTCTCTGTCTTTAGTACTCCTATGTAGTAGTAGTAGTAGTAGTAAAACTTTATTGTCCTTGACAGGAAATTTGTTATGGGCATCGCCATATTGCTGCAGACATTCACTAAAAACAAGCGATAAAAACAATACAAAATACAACAGTTACAAAATGTATAATGGTAATTAAGATAGACTCTTATTAAGTAAACCCACTGATACAGGTACAAAGGATTTCTTATAACGGTTTAACCTACACTTTGGGACTCTATATCTTCTACCAGAGGGAAGCAGTTCGTAATGTGGAAACAAAAAATGAGTTAGATCGTTTACAATCCTTTCCACCTGATTGAGGACACAATTCTCATATAAAACTTGAGGATTAAAATATTCATCGTGCCCAACAATTTTCCATGCTTATTTTTCTTAAAGAAGTGATGCATCAATTTAGATTTACACTGAACAGATAGGTTGCCAAACCACACTGTGATACCATACCTGACAATGCTTTCAAGAACTGCTTTGAAAAACAACATCATGAGTTTCTTGTTAACTCCAAAAAGACTATGTACAGCACTTTGGTCAACCTTGGTTGTTTTTAAATGTGCTCCCAAAGAAAAGCCTGTCTAAGCAAAATGCTAGCAGGCATCTGTAGCTCCGGTCACGCTCCGCCTCTTTGCCCTTCTTTGGTATCCCCCGGTCGGTGGGATGACGCGCGAACAAAATGGGGACAATTGGCCACACTTACTTGTAGCTTCCTTTGCGTTCTTTCATAAACCTATGGTTGATGTCACGGACACTACGTATATATTTTACAGTCTATGATTCACACACAGTCATACACTATGGCCAATTTAGTTCAATTCACCTATAGCACATGTGTTTGGACTGTGGGGGAAACCGGAGCACCCGGAGGAAACCCACGCCAACACGGGGAGGAAATGCAAACTCCACACAGAAAAGCCAACTAACCCAGCTGAGGCTCGAACCAGCGACCTTCTTGCTGTGAGGTGACAGTACTAACCACTGAGCCACCGTGTCGCCATTACACTCAATATAACACTGAAAACCTAAATAAGTTTAATCAAGATGTGATTTAAATATAAAAATGTGGTTCACTGAGACATACATTACATAAACTGACATTACCAAAAAGACGTTCACCCCTCCCCCGATCATCAATGTATAATTCACACCCCGCAGAGGAGGACGAGGAATCTGGGAGCTGTTGAACACGGGCTGCTTAATCTTTCTCATCTTTCAGACGAAGTGTCGAGATGGATCCCACTTCAGGGACGAGCTGCAAACTGCTGTCTTTCAAACCCAAAACTGAGGGCTTTCAGAAATGCACGATTAACTGTCAGGACTCGTGCCTTGTGTGTCATCCGCCGCGCTTGAGCTGTTAGACCTGCTTGTTTGGAGCTCAGATTTGACACTCGTCATTGAGCTTTTGAGGATTTATCATGAAACTGAAGCACGATGAAACTCACTGGTCTTATAAGGCATCACACCAGGTCTTTATTACACTGAAACTGAGTGCAACTGAGTTCAACTACTGTGTCTTTCATTCATTCATTCAATTTCTTTTCGGCTTAGTCTCTTTATTAATCCGGGGTCGCCTCAGCGGAATGAACCGCCAACTTATCCAGCATATGTATTACGCAGCAGATGCCCTTCCAGCTGCATCCCATCTCTGGTAAACATCCATACACACTCATTCACACTCATACACTACGGACAATTCCCGAACAAAAACCCGGAGGAAACCCACGCGAACACAGGGAGAACATGCAAACTCCACACAGAAATGCTCGAACCAGCGGCCTTCTTGCTGTGAGGCGACAGCATTACCTACTGCGCCACCGCGTCGCCCCTACTGTGTCTTTCTTACATAGCAAGTACTTTACTTTGATTTTATTGTAAAAATATATATTACTGTTGTTGTTTTTTAAAAATAAATATTTAAGATGAAAAAAATCTAGGAAAACATTATTTTACATTTGAGTGGATGTAATTATTTTTCTTTGGGAAAATGAATATTTTGAATAACATCAAATTAAAATTTTCTGTTTCAACCAAGTCAAAAATATAATTTGAGGGAAAATTTACTTGTAACCTGTTGTTTTTTAGGCTGGTCCAAAGCACAACTTTGTGTGTGCGTGCGTGCGTGCGTGTGTGTGCGTGTGTGTACACTACCTGAAAAAGGTCTTGCCGCCTATCCAAGTTTTAGGAACAACAAATAATTTGAATTCTAGTTGATGATTTGGTATCAGAAGTGACTTATATGAAAGGTAAAGGCCTCTAGATTACGCTTATTGGACCAAAATAAAATATGATTTTGCCCTGATTTTGAATGATTTCATTAGGACAGTAAGGTCTGACTTTACTTAGACAAAAGTCTTGTCACTGAACAGAAATAATGTCCAGTATAGAATATAGTCATGCTGCAGTGGAAACAGAGTGAATATTGTGTCTGACTCCATCATGAGCTTGGAGGACTGCATCTATACATCTCCGCAATGACTCAAATCACTGATTAATAAAGTCATCTGGAATGCCAAAGAAAGCCTTCTTGCAGGACTCCCAGAGTTCATCAAGATTATTTAGATTCATCTTCAATACCTCCTCCTTCATCTTATCCCAGACATGCTCAATAATGATTATGTCTAGTGACTGGGCTGTCCAATCCTGGAGCACCTTGACCTTCTTTGCTTTCAGGAACTTTGATGTGGAGGCTGAAGTATGAGAAGGAGCGCTATCCTGCTGAAGAATTTGCCCTCTCCTGTGGTTTGTAATGTAATGGGCAGCACAAATGTCTTGATACCTCAGGCTGTTGATATTACCATCCACTCTGCAGATCTCTCACACGCCCCCATACTGAATGTAACCCCTAACCATGATTTTTCCTTCACCAAACTAGACTGATTTCTCTAAGAATCTTGGGTCCATGCGGGTTCCATAGGTCTTCTGAATGATCTCCCTTACCACAGTAAGAACTTTCCCAACTGTTAATTGATACTGTATAGTTATTGTGAAGTTAATGCAAGCCTTTCTGCAATGATGAGTCACATACAATGTTGTTATAAAGTTCCCACACACACACAGACGTTTAGCTTTGCACTGTTTGTGCACAGCAAATGTGACAGGAGACACATTAATATACATTGTTGAATGGACATCTGTTATATTAATGTATAAAATAAGCCTGATTTAACGTCCACAAACAGGGATTGAAGCGTCTTCTATGCAGCTTTGGGGATCAATTACATTGATTTTACTGTCTTTATTACAAACATGCACTGATTTAAAAACATTTTACACATGTAAAACTCATTCTCGAGGTGCAGATGATCACAGAGAGCTGAACAGATCTTTTAATCCCGGTTGCTTTGTGCACGTCCTGTCTTGTTGATATGATTATAAGCCTTACTACGGAGACATGTTAATACTCGGCTGTCAATCAAATTCAATCATGGCTGTCAATCAAACCTCCTATGTCGGCCTCAAAATGGGAGGAATTTGGATCTTATTTTAACATCAGGAATTTAAAAAAGAGACTTATTGTGTTTCCATCACTCAAATATGACTGTGGACACACTTTACCTGCACACCTTCAGTCCAAACAGCTTACAATATAGTTGATTATCATGGAGGTGCCCTTTAAGAGTCTGCGTGTGAGTCTGAATGTCAGTCAGGCGACAGTTAATTTCACCAGTTTAATACTTCAGCTTAGGACAAATCTTAACCGGAATGTATAAGGAATATCAATATAAACCTGCCCTGAAGACTCTGTAATGAGGCGTTTTTGTCCACATATCCCAGTGTGCACTTGTGCTGATGTTGAATAACTGAGGAGAGGTGTCTCAGATCTTAATGAATCAATCAGTCTAGTTGCTGCTTTAGGTCAGGCAGACGATTCCCATGATGACAGATGACTGTGACACTCCAGCAGGGTTTTTTTTTACTCTCTAACACACACACACACACACGCACTATTTCCTCTTCGTTTTGCAGCGCTAAAGTGAAGGAGTCAAAGCAAGTATTTCCACTCGGATGATAATGAGGGAGAACAGGTGCTCGAGCTGAATAATGGAGCTGAGAATGAGCTCTGAATATTAAGTCTAAAGTTTCACCTTGACAGTCTCTGAGCACAATCCAAGATAATTACTGCTGTCTTTCTCGCAGTATTTATGGTCAAACACTTCGCTGAAGAGATGAGGCGTGTCACGGCAGACCAACACAGAAGCTGCTCTCGCAAAAAAATTAAAAAGTCTTTGGATTTATTTGGCAAAGTGTTTTTTTTTTTCCTTTAGATGTGCGCTTATCGTGTCGAACAAACTTTTGGAAGTAAAAAGAGGCCATAAATTATTTCCGCTTGATCATTTTTCATCCTCTTTCTGTCACTTGATGGAAACTTGCTGTTTTTCCTGGAATGTCTTGAATATATTTTCACTTATTACCACTGTAGGTATCTCATACAGTGTGTATATGTGTGTGCTATGATTGGGAACCATGTAAAAAAGATTATTTTAAAGTTTGTTTTAAAATAAAGTGCTATATTTCTTCTTCAACTTCAAAATATCATGTTTAATTTCTTGCTGTTCTGTTTGTAAAACTTGCTAGTAATTTTTGAGTAAAAGCTGCTTCAAGGTAAATCCTACAACAAATGTGCTGTCAGTGCAAAATGAACAGAAATTGTTATAATCTGGCTCAAGATAATATATTGAGCACTTTCTGCTATAAAAAATGAAATCTTTTTGGACAAGACAAGACAAGATGTGGGTCTGTATGTGTGTGTGTGTGTATATGTGTTTTTGTCACATATCAGGACACAAATCTGTATAATGACATAGGTATGACACAGGTATTACAAAAAGGAGGTGAAATATGAGGACATTGGTGACGTCCTCATTTCTCAAAAAGCTAATAAATCCCACAAGATAAGTTTAATCAGAGGATAAAGCTGCTCACAGTCTCCTGTGATGGTTGGGTTTAGGGGTAGGGTGGGGTGAGGGCAATACAATATATGGTTTGGACAGTAAAACATGAATGGATGGAATGTACCCACTATTCACAAAAACAAACGTGTGTGTGTGTGTGTGTGTGTGTGTGTGTGTGTGTGTGTGTACTGGAGATCGCCTGAATCGATTCAAAAAGTTGTAAAACTCCACTGTTTAACTCTAGAAGAGATGGTGGCTCGGTGATTTTCACTGTCGCCTCACAGCAAGAAAGTTGCTGGTTCAAGTCCTGGTTGGACCTGCTGGCATTTCTGTGTGGAGTTTACATGTTCTCCCCGTGTTGGCGTGGGTTTTCTTTGGGTGCTCCGGTTTTGCCCACAGTCCAAACTGGTGAATTGAATCAAATAAATTGGGTCTATGAGTGTGTATGGATGTTTCCCAGTACTGGGTTGCAGCTGGAAGGCCATCCGCTGCTTGAACATATGCCAGGCTCATTATTGATACGTACCGCTATATACATTTCTGGAGATCGCAAAATATGTCCCAAGAGGTATGGTTTTTTGCTATTTTTGTTTTCGCAAATCCACCAGAGGCCGCTGTGTATGCTTTTTGAGATCTTGAATTTCTCTCGTGAGTGCCATTCGTGCCTGCTGTTATTATGTAAATCCACCAGAGGCCGCTGTGTATGCTTTTTGAGATCTTGAATTTCTCTCGCGAGTGCCATTCGTGCCTGCTGTTATCATGTAAATCCACCAGAGGCCGCTGTGTATGCTTTTTGAGATCTTGAATTTCTCTCGCGAGTGCCATTCGGGCCTGCTGTTCTCATGTAAATCCACCAGAGGCCACTATTGACTGACTGACTGACCGTCCGACTGATTCGCCCACCCAGCTTCTTCCCTAAACTCAACCGATAGTCTTTTCAAAAGCAATCGAGAAGAAGAATTTCTTTTTTACCACGTTTTCAGATCTTACCACATTCTGACCCTGTTATTTACTTGTTTATTTTATTTTTTGTCTTTCTGTTTTTGTCATACCTGCTTTCTGAGACTGTTCTTTGCCAGACTTTCTGTTCTTCGCCAGACTCAAACCCCATCGACGTGGTCAACTTCTCTCCATGTATCAAGTGGATGGGAAGTGATGGTGTACAGTCATTTTCAGATCTCTCCAGAGATATTCAATAGGATTTGGGTCTGGGCTCTGGCTGGGCCACTCGAGGACATTCACCAAGTTGTTATGATATTTTGGCAGTGTGCTTTGGGTCATTGTCTTGCTGGAAGATGAATCGTCACCACAGTCTGAGGTCAAGAGCACTCAGAAGCAGGTTTTCATTCAGGATGTCTCTGTACATTGCTGCATTCATCTTTCCCTCTATCCTGACTAGTCTTCCAGTTCCTGCTGCTAAAAAACATCCCCACAGGATGATGCTGCCACCACCATGCTTCACTGTAGGGATGGTATTAGCCTGGCAATGAGCGGTGCCTGGTTTTATCCAAACGTAACGCCTGGCATTCACTCCAAAGAGTTCAATTTGAGTTTCATCAGACCAGAGAATTTACTTTCTTATGGTCTGAGAGTCCTTCAGATGCCTTTTGCAAATTCCAGGCGGGGAGTGTCTTCAGTCTGGTCACTCTAACATACAGACCTGATTGGTGGATTGCTGCACAGATGGTTGTCCTTCTGTAAGGTTCTCCTCTCTCCACAGAAGAACGCTGGAGCTCAGACAGAGTAACCATCGGGTTATTGATCACCTCCCTGACTAAGGTCTTTCTCCCCTGATCACTCAGCTTAGATGGCTGGCCAGGTAAAGTGAAGCACATGAATATTTTCCGAATGCACTGTATGTTTGTATTTCAGGGACAGATAATGTACATTTCTGGTAGAATGTCCCATATGCAAGTCTGCAGTCAGATGCTTTGGTGAGCTGTTTCTCACTGCTGAAACAAACTCAAAAAGACCTTCATTCTGGCTGGATTTTATTCAAAATGTTGTCATTTCAGCTCTACCGGAGCCTTTACAAGCTGAAGAATTATATGTTGCTACTGTTTTGAAGCATTTTACCTCCTAAAGTGTCTTATAAGTGTAAAACATAACAGAAATACACTGACTTTATTGGAGAGTGTTATTGAGAGGATTTGTTCAGCATGAGGTGCAGGTCTACTGTAGGTTGTTCCCGTCTGCCATATGCTGTGTCTCACACCTGTGTGTGTGTGAATGATGGGCCGCTGGCAGCGTCTCTCAGGTTTGTTTCCAGTCTGATCAATGATCCGCCTCCAGCCAGTCGACCTCCTCCAGGCCGAGCGCCGCCATCAAGAGCAGAAGAATTATTGATCACGCTCCAAGACTGTAAACACACGCTGGCAGCTCTGCATGCCTATTAGATTCCTCTTGTTGCAGCCTGCGTTGAGGGATTTTTCAATTCAGCTTTTAATCAACAGACAGATGAAGGTTATTGAATGCACAACAATGCCTACCTGGAACAGTGGAAATTATGAGGGGAGAAAAATACCCTGTAGAAGGTGACAGTATTCACTTCTGCATTCGCTTTTAGAAATTGTGCCTACTGTTGTGATTGTTGGATATATTTCATAATATTGACATTTTAGTGCATCAGTTTTGCTTTTTTTTCAATGTATTTCACTTTTATCTTTGCACATTTTAAAGACTAAAGTTCAAATGAATTGAAAAAAAATTCTAAGGCTTATAGAAATTTTTTTATTTTAGATCTTAACTTAAATGGCAAAAGCATTTAGGGCATGTCTGAATCCACTTTTGCTATTTTAAAGACAGAAAAAGACGCTCTGCGCCTCAGCACATGGTCTAACAGGGTTGTGTTTTGAGCATAACATGCATTAAACCAATCAGAGTCTCATCTCTCATTCCCTTTAAGAGTCTATTGTGTTGCGCCATGGCACATTTGCTATTTACCTGGGGGACTTTGTAAGAGGAAAAACTGAACGCTTAGAGAGAAAACAGTTAAACAGAGCATCTGCAGTGCGAGGATAAAGAACGAGCCTCCTCTATTCAGCCTCTTTACTATCTCTTTACTTTACTTTTGCTCTTTACTTTACTCCTTTACTTTTGTGGATACGTAAACGGTGGAAACTCACTTCACTGAAGACATCCATTAGCCTCCATATTTAATTTAGTTTAAATAAGATTTAAGATTTGTTTCAAAACTATTTCTAAATTCAGTTCTAATTTTCAGCAAATAATTAAATCTATTTCAGTTCCTCTATTTCAGTTCCTATTTCAGTTACTCAAAATAGCAACACACCAACAATGCGCCTTAACACACCAACTTTTAGACCAGCACATACATGAGTTCAGAAAGTGGCGCAAATGGATTTGCTATTTATACAACGTGGCGCAAAACATAAAAATTACTTTTGCGCTGATATGAAAGCAACAAATCGTGCCAAACACGTCTTGCGCCTTATTGCGCCAGCTGTATGATAGGGCCCAAAGTCTGTGACCAGAAGTTGCCGTGAAATTTATTTCAGTATGTAGATTTATCTCCAACTAAAACAGAATATTGAGTAGAGGGCGGGGCTTTCTTATTCTCATCATTCCCTCATAACAAAGTAATAGTAAGAGGGGTGTGGCTAGGAATATTGTGACTGAAGCTGTCAAACTCACATCATCAAACTAGGAGACAGTCCAAACGCAGAAGAAAATGGTCATAAATTGATTGTATATTACCAACGCATGTTTTTTATTGGATTAACAGATTAGTTCAACCCAGGTTCATTCTGAAAACGTACCCCTATATACATTTCTGGAGAGCGCCAAATACGTCCCAGGAGCTATGTGTTTTTTGCAGTTTTTGTTTTTTACGAATTCACCAGAGACCACTGTGTATGCTTTTTCAGATCTCAAATTTGTCTCGAGAGTGCCATTCGCGCCTGCTGTTCTTGCATAAATCCACCAGAAGTCGCTGTCAACTGACCAACCGACCGATAACCTTACCCCCCCCCCATTCATAAGCCCAACCGATAGTGTTTTAAAAAGCAATCCAGAAAAAGAGAAGCCCTCACAGCAGTATGATTTTTACCACATTTTCAGATTTCACCATATTCTCACCCTGTTATTTAGTGAAGTTTATTTCTAAACTAATTTCGAGAGGATCACGTGCTTATGATTGACACGGCTGGCCCCGAGTCAAACTAATGTACGAACCACTAATCAGACAATTCCTAACTCAGTAGAAATAACCAAGCATCTTACCTTATAGTCATCTTCGTCTTGAAGAATCCCTCCTTCCACCCCCTCTCCTCTTTCCTCTATAGGGCAGCACAGCGGCCCAGTGGTAAGCACTGTGGCCTCACAGCAAGAATGCCTCTACCCAGTCAGTCGGCATTTCTGTGTGAAGTTCATGTCTCCCCATGTTCGTGTGAGTTGTCCCTGGGTTTTCCGGTTTCCTCCCACAGTCCAAAACATGAGACATAAGTAAATTGACTAAACCAAATCAGCCCCATAGTCAATTCCACCAACAACACACCCTCATAGCAATCCTTAAGCAGCAGGAAGGGGTGGGGGTTCACGAGATCTACCTGAGCTCAAACTCCCCTCTCGCCCTGCAACGAGAGGGAGCCCTGGGCTTGAGGATCTTATGATTATTACTAATAGCTTATTACCAATCATCAGCTAAGTGTGAACTCTTGAACTTGTTTATTTAGTTTTTTGCCTTTGTTCACCTGCTTTCTGGAATCATTCTTCACCGGACTCAAACCTTGTCATTGTGGTCAACTCCTCTCTGTGTCTCAAGTCTGCTGACATGTATGGCGAGCCACTGGACAAACAGGTAAGAGTGAAAAATCTGTCCACATGGAGATAATTGGTCTGCTGGTAAGCACGTAACGGAACGGTGTCATACCGCCCTGTAGCGTTTGTTTTAAAGAAGAAATGCAGCCATATGTACTTCTAGCTACTTAATTCACGATCTCCAGAAATGTATATAAGGCTAAGTTTTCAGAATGAGCCTATGTTGGATTAGTTGTTCACCTAAAGAATGACAATGTGCACTAGCAAAATATTGTAAATATTGGTTTCACGCAGACTTTAAGATATGACTATGATGGAGTCCAAAACAAATGGAAAAAAGTTGTATGTAATGAAAAACTAGAAATGTTTATCTAATGGTTTATATTCATGACCCTTCCAAAGGAGGTAATTCAAAGTTTTTCGTTCTAGGGATGAATCATTGGGTTGTGAATTGATTTTTTCACTTACCTAAGCAACATACCTTCTATATATGTACTTTATTAGGTGCACCTGTCCAACTGCTCGTTAACGCAAATTTCTAATCAGCCAATCACATAGGAGCAATGTAGACATGGTCAAGATGATCTGCTACAGCACAAAGCGAGCAACAGAATGGGGAAGAAAGGTGATTTAAGTGACTTTAAATGTACCATGATTCTTGGTGCCTGACGGGCTGGTCTGAGTATTTCAGAAATGAAGATCTACTGGGTTTTTTACGCACAACCATCACTAGGGTTTATAGAGAATGGTCCGAAAAAGAGATATGCAGTGAGCGGCAGTTCTGTGGGCACAAATGCCTTGTTGATGCCAGAGGTCAGAGGAGAATGGCCAGACTGGTTCCAGCTGATAGAAAGGCAACAGTAACTCAAATAACCACTCGTTACAACCGAGGTCTGCAGAAGAGCGTCTCTGAACATTCGGATAGTAGGGTCAGAATTTAGCATCCACAACAGAAAAAAATGGATATATCCTGCCTTCTATCAGGCTGGTAGTGGGGGTGTAATGGTGTGGGGGATATTTTCTTGGCACACTTTGGACCCATTTGGACCCATCTTTGGCTCTCGGCGAAGGCGGTCGCACTTTTTCCCTCTCCGTCCCATATCTCTCCTCGCTAGCTCCTCTTGTCTTTGTCTTATTCTATCTCTGAGACTCTCCGTGCCCTGCTATCGAAACAAATAATGAATTATGGATTTGATCAACTGGTCTCTGAATGCGATTGACACCATCTTCTAGATGAGAAGTTTGGGCTCGGGAGAGCCCACCGGTCCTGCGGGGACGTTTGCAGCTGGATACGCGATGGACGGGTGGGAGAAGTGGCGCGTCCTGTGCCTGGCTGCTCTGTCTCTGGAGGATATTGAAGACATTTACCTATTCGGAACTTTGATAACAGGGTTTCTGCTGATGGGCTTATGTGGGGCCCTGGCGTATCGACGAATGATGAAAGCGGTCAGTGCTGCTCAAAACCCCACCAGGCTGGCCGGCTTGATTGAAGCGCTGATGGGCAGGCTTGCTAATAACCAGACTGCAATATTAGATAGCAAACTGGAAAACATCGGGGTGAAGTTAGCAGCTTTGCAACAAAATTTGGCCAGATCGGGAGACGAGTGATGGACATTAAATATCTGTGAAATTGGCAGGTATTGACCTAAAGTTGAAGTATCTTTCTACTTTTTCGGCTTCCCTGTGTTTTCTTTTCTCCTGCCAGACGGCCTCGGCTGGAGGAAAACAACTTCTCCCGGATAGCAAGATAAGGAGACGCTCTGAAATTCCTGCTCCCCGTCAAGGACACCTGTTGGACTATACAGGCTTACGCACACACACACACACACAGATACACAGCACGACACTTCCTGGCCCCAATCCAACGCCTTCGTATGCTTTCACCCACTGGAGGGGGTGGACGGGTCTGCGACCAGCGCCTCCATGGCTGCAGGACCTGATGGCTGCCCGCCCTTACCGGACTATATCCACACCCCCTGTTCCCATCCCCTGTGGTAATGTTATGTCTTGTCGGTGTGTTTTTGTGCTAGATTGCTGGGGCTTTTTCTTCTCCCTGATCTCACATTGCTCTAACTTAAGAGCAAGGTGAGAGGGACTTTTTTTTGCCTCTCTTTCCTGATTGTATTTTATTTCCTGTTCCACCTCCTGTGACCTGTCTTCCCTGGAGTTGTGATGTCTGTGCACGGTCGGGGGGTTCCATTTACCTGCATTTCGTTGCCTTGTACTTGTACATGTGTGATGACAATAAATTGAATCTAATCTAATCTAATCTAATTAGTACCAATTGAGCATCGTGTCATGCCACAGCCTACCTGAGTATTGTTGCTGACCATGTCCGTCCCTTTATGACCACAGTGTACCCATCTTCTGATGGCTATTTCCTGCAGGATAAGGCATGATAAAGCGTGAATCATCTCAGACTGGTTTCTTGAACATGACAATGAGTTCACTGTACTCAAATGGCTTCCACAGTCACCAGAGCTCAATCCAATAGAGCACCTTTGGGATGTGGTGGAACGGGAGATTCGCATCATGAATGTGCAGCCGACAAATCTGCAGCAACTGTGTGATGGTATCAGTCAATCTGGAGCAAAATCTCTGAGGAATATTTCCAGTACCTTAGTTGAATCTATGCCATGAAGAATTAAGGCAGTTCTGAAGGTAAAAGGGGGTCCAACCCGGTACTAGTAAGGTATAAATATATTCAGAAATTGATTTGAACATAATGTATGAATGCATTGTATGAGACATTTAGAACAGTAGTATGAGGGCACTTAAGGCAAAATGTTGGCTGAAATTATATTGACTTTCTAATTTGATGTTTAACTCTATTTAAAATTTAGCCAAGTCTTCAAATGTTACAGTTTCATTATGTTCAAATAGATCCAAACTGTGCCTGGCAGTGTAAAATAAATTAGCAGTCAATTACAATAAGCAATTGAACAGCTTTTTTTCCCCATCACAGCTCAGCGTTGTGTATCTAATCACTAACGTCCTTAATAAAGAACTAATCTCATAATTTTTTACGATTATAATGTGTTAATAAATATAATTGCTTTCCATTTCTCTCTAGGTACGTGATCATGTCCAATGCCGTCTTGTTGAGCAGATTAATTTCTCCTCCCGGGTTGCTGAATTTCACTTTGAGCTCGCAGAGTTTATTGGTTTAAAGTTTATTGGTTTTAATGAGCCCGGCGCAGTGGCACAATATGACTATAAGCAGATTATATCTCAAAGCTCTAAATCGCATCATCTCGCTGTAATCTCTAATCCCAATTCACTGCTGTACTTCCTCCCACACAGAGCAGCAAACACCAGCACAGAGGAATTAAAAGTGTGAGACCTACTTGTCATGGAAATGTCTTTCTGTAGCTCTGCTGAAACATACACACAGAGAGAGAGATGGAAAGAGAGGAGAGAAAGAAAGAGAGACATTAAAACCGTTTCAAGTAAAAACAATTATTTGATCTTATTCACAATCTTCTTTTACAAAATCCAAACCTTTTTTCTCAAAACTCAATTCATCACTGTTCGGTCAATGGTATCTGTGTTGTAGTCAAGCTCTCGATATCACAAAAGCTTTAAACAGATTAAACACATTAACTTTCCGATCTTCCAATTTAGCTCTGTACACCTTTCAGATAACTAATTTTGCTTGTTTGATTTCACTATTGGGCTAGTTTGATCGGCTATTGGGCTAGTTTAAATGGCTATTGAGTTAGTTTGGTTGACTGTTTGATTGGCCATTGGGCTAGTTTGATTTCACTATTAGGCTAGTTTGATTGGCCAGTGGGCTAGTTTGATTGACAATTGAGCTAGTTTTGGTCTAGTTTGATTGGCTATTGAGCTAGTTTGATTGGCCAATGGGCTAGGTTTGATCTAGTTTGACTGGGCTAGGTTTGGTCTAATTGGATGAGCCATTGGGCTAGTTTGATTGACTCTTGGGCTAGTTTGATTGGCCATTGGACTAGTTTGATTGGCTAATGGGCTAATTTTATGGGCCATTGGGCTAGTTTGATTGGCTATTAAGCTAGTTTGATTGGCCATTGCACTAGTTTTTGTCTCATTTAATTGGCCATTGGTCTAGTTTGATTGGCTATTGGGCTAGTTTTATTGGCCAGTGAGCTAGTTTTGGTCTAGTTTGATTGGCCATTGGGCTAGTTTGATTTCACTATTAGGCTAGTTTGATTGGCCATTGGGCTAGGTTTGGTCTGATTGGATTAGCCATTGGGCTAGTTTAATTGACAATTGAGCTAGTTTTGGTCTAGTTTGATTGGCTATTGATCTAGTTTGATTGGGCTAGGTTTGGTCTAATTGGATGAGCCATTGGGCTAGTTTGATTGACTCTTGGGCTAGTTTGATTGGCCATTGGACTAGTTTGATTGGCTAATAGGCTAATTTTATGGGCCATTGGGCTAGTTTGATTGGCTATTAAGCTAGTTTGATTGGCCATTGGTCTAGTTTGATTGGCTATTGGGCTAGTTTTATTGGCCAGTGAGCTAGTTTTGGTCTAGTTTGATTGGCCGTTGGGCTAGTTTGATTGGCTATTGGGTTTGTTTGATTGGCCAATTTGCTAGTTTGATTGGTTATTGGGCTAGTTTGATTGGCTATTGGGCTTGTTTTTATGGGCTATTGGGCTAGTTTATTTGGCCATTGGGCTAGTTTGATTGGCTATTGGGTTAGTTTTTATGGGCAATTGGGCTAGTTTGATTGACTCTTGGGCTAGTTTGATCGGCCAATGGACTAGTTTGATTGACTCTTGGGCTAGTTTGATCGGCCAATGGACTAGTTTGATTTCACTATTGGGCTAGTTTTATGGGCCATTTGGCTAGTTTAATTGGCTATTGCGTTTTTGTCTCATTTGATTGCCCATTTGGCTAGTTTGATTGTCCTTTGGGCTAGTTTGATTGGCCATTGGGCTAGTTTGACTGGCCAATGGGCTAGGTTTAATCTAGTTTGATTGGCCATTGGGCTAGTTTGATTGGCTATTTGGCTAGTTTGAATGGTTATTGGGCTAGTTTGGCCGCTTGATTGTCTATTGGGCTAGTTTGATTGGCCATTGCGCTAGTTTTGGTCTCATTTGATTGGCCATTCCTACTGAAAAAACAGCTTAAACCAGCCTAGGCTCGTTGGCTGGTTTTACCTGGGTGACCATCCTGGTTTTCGAGGGGTTTTGGCCACTTCCAGGCTGGTTTCCAGCTATTTCCAGCCTGGTCTTAGCTGGTCAGGCTGGAAAATGACCAGCTAAAACCAGTTTGACCAGCCTGGTTTAAGCTGGACATAGCTGGTTTTGTCTGGGCTCCCAGCCTGGCTAGGCTGGTCAAGCTGGTTTTAGCTGGTCATCTCCCAGCCTGACCAGCTAAGACCAGGCTGGAAATGGCTAGACACCAGCCTGGAAGTGGCCAAAACCTCTCTAAAACAAGCCTGGTTGACCAGCTAAAACCAGCCAACCAGCCTAGGCTGGTTTAAGCTGTTTTTTTCAGTAGGAATTGGGCTAGTTTGGTTAGCTATTGGGCTAGTTTGGCCGTTTGATTGGCTATTGGGCTAGTTTGATTGGCCATTGCGCTAGTTTTGGTCTCATTTGATTGGCCATTGGTCTAGTTTGATTGGCTATTGGGCTAGTTTGGCCATTTGGTTGGCTGCTGGGTTAATTTGATTGGCCATTGGTCTAATTTGATTGGCTATTGGGCTTATTTGACCATTTTATTGGCTGCTGGGCTAGTTTGATTGGCCAGTGGTCTAGTTTGATAGGTCATTGGTCTAGTTTGGCCATTTGATTGGCTGCTGGGCAAGTTTGATTGGTTAGCCACTGGGCAAATTTTGGGAGATTGTGTGTGTGTGTGTGTGTGTGTGTGTGTGTGTGTGTGTGTGTGTGTGTGTGTGTGTGTGTGTGTGTGCGTGTGCGTGTGTGTGAGAGAGAGAGAGAGAGAGAGAGAGAGAGAGGGGGAGAGAGAGGAGAGAGAGAGAGAGAGAGAGAGAGAGAGAAAGAGAGAGAGAGAGAGAGAGAGAGAGAGAGAGAGAGAGAGAGAAAGAGAAAGATTCAGATCAAAACTGAGCGGTTTCTAGAGAGAAGAAATGCACAGAAGATGAAGGATTTCTCATTTTTAGTCTCAGAATAGCAGACATTCCTAGAATTGTTCATAAAAATTGTATTGAATAATCAATGAAGGAATGTGTTGCTCATTTTATAGTGGCTGTATGTAGTAATTCCATGCATTAATCATGTTTTCATTGCTAATGTGTGAACGGCTTGCAGTGAAACTTTACTGGATGTTTGATTACATATTCTATACTGTGGAGGCAGTTTTTGCTCAGTCAGACGTTTCCTTCTTTGGTAATTTGCTTTTATTAAAATTGCAGTCCTAGCAATATCACACACCCACATTCATTACAACAACATTTATTTATAAAGCACATTTAAGCATTAACTACACCCCAGAAAAAACATTTGCAAAAGCTAGTAATTTGCATATGTGTCATTAAAGAACAGATTTAGGAATGTCCAACTTCCAATAAGCTTTTTTTAAATAAAGAATAATAATAAAACAATAATAATAATCTCCTGCCTTGACTTGATAAAAACAGCTTTGTATGCTGTTTAAACTTACTGTAAGAAAGAAAGAAAGAATATTTAGCATACCATTATTCTAACAGGTTGTATTAGCACATAGCTAGCATACATTTGCATGTTTATGGCTTGTTTAGAACATGGCTACAATATCCTTACATGTTTTAGCATGTGTTAAAATATTTTAGTATGTTGCTAGCGTGGATTAGCTTGTGGCTAACATTGTGAAATGCATGTTTGGTAGCATGTCTAACATGTTAACATTTTGCTAATATGCACTACTGTTACTACAAACACATTTTAACATGTTTAGCATGCTGCTATCATGTATAACCCTGTTACCATGTTGATAACGCATGGCTAAGTCGAATGAATACACTGTTATCATATTAGTAGCATGTTTGCCTCCAGTGTCCCTGCTGAAAAAAACAGCTTAAACCAGCCTAGGCTGGTTTTAGAGGGGTTTTGGCCATTTTCAGGCTGGTTTCCAGCCATTTCCAACCTGGTCTTAGCTGGTCAGGCTGGAAAATGACCAGCTAAATCCAGCTAAAACCAGCTTGACCAGCCTGGTTTAAACTGAACAGGGCTGGTTTTGGCTGGGCTCCCAGCCTGTCTAGGCTGGTCATTTTTCAGCTAAGACCAGGCTGGAAATGGCTGGAAACCAGCCTGGAAATGGCCAAAACCCCTCTAAAACCAGCCTAGGTTTTTTTTTCAGCAGGGGCACTGGAAGCAAACATGCTACTAATATGATAACAGTGTATTCATTCGTCTTAGCCATGTGTTATCAACATGGTGACAGGGTTATACATGATAGCAGCATGCTAAACATGTTAAAATGTGTTTGTAGTAACAGTAGTGCAAATTAGCAAAATGTTAACATGTTAGACATGCTACCAAACATGCACTTCACAATGTTAAACCAGCTAAAACCAGTCAACCAGCCTAGGCTGGTTTAAGCAGTTTTTTTTAGTAGGGGTAAATTTAACAGCATGCATTTCAAACACGTTTTTAGCATATAGCAACTAGCAATATAATTATGATTATAGTGGTATGTGTTTATAAGTGTTTGTATGTTAGATATAAGTGTTTGTATGTTAGTTTGATTGTCTATTAGGCAATAGTTTGATTTGCTATTGGGCTTTTTTTTTGGCCATTGAGTGAGTTGTGGCCTAATTTGATTGGCCATTGGGCTAGTTTGATTGGCTATTGGGCTAGTTTGATTGACAATTGGGTTAGTTTTATTGGCCATTTGGGGGAGTTTTGCTCTAGTTTGATTTCCCATTAATACTAACACAGTGTTAAATTTGCATGTTTATAGCATGTTTTAACATATTGCTAAATTGAATTAACATGTTTTAACATGACGCTAACATGTCTTACCATGTGGCTAGCACATTCATAGAACGATTAAGAGTATTTCCAGCATGATAGTATGTTTTAAGTGTGAATTCAGCATTCTCTATAACATAACTAAGCAAAAAACAGTTAAAAAAAAGTTGAACTGTTGATTATGTTGCAGCTAAGCAGTGTTCCTATGCAATGTCCCCACAATACACAAAAACATGCGTGTTTGAGTGTGTTGTTTTAGTTTTAGATGTAGATATAAGAAAAGAAGTGTGACAGAAACTTCTTGTCAGTTCATATTCTGTAGTTTCTCCTCAGAGATCTGTTGACGTCAGGTTTCCGTGAGTGAAATGTGCTCTCTGTGCAGTTTTGCCCATGCTTCTGTATTCAGTCCGGATCCGCTTTGTACCTGGAGAGAGAAGCCTTTTCAAATTGAGCGTCCAGCGATCACTCCTTGCTATCTCTGTTCCTCACATGGTCCCGTCGACTTCCCTCCGGCTCATGGAGAAAGAAAACCCTCTCAGCTTTCTTCATTTCCAACATTAGCAGTCAGAAAAGATGACCTGCTCTGAGGATTTGCTTCACATCTGGCCTCAGGGCTCTGCTGTGCCCTTTATCGCTCCCCATGGCAGTGTTGCCAAATTTGGGGTCTGTGATCTTTATAATTACTAATAAAAAAAGATTTTAAAAAAGAAACGTGTTTAATACATAAAGTTGTTCAAAATATATTTTTAAAGTTCTTTAAAAAGCACCACAACCTGAACATAAATACAATATTGTGTTTGAAGCAATATACCGATATATACATTTGTCAATGTGCATATTTTTATACTCTATTTAATATTTTATTTTCTATTTACTTCTGTCTCATATAATTATTCTCTATTTGACTTCTGTCACAAAAACAAATTTCTCATATATGTAAACATCTGGCAATAATGCTCTTATGACCATTGGGCTTGTTTTGGGCAGGTTTGATTAGCCATTAACTTGTTTTATTGGTTATTGGTCCTAGTTTTGGGCGTTTGATTGGCCATTGGGCTAATTTGATTGGCCACTGGGCTTTTCCTCCCATAGACTTCCATTCATACGCATGTGAATGCGTCAGACCGGAAACGCAGGGTCATGCGTTCAGTTTCGCAGATCGCTGCGGTGCAAAGTTCAAGATTGGTGAACTCTGACCTGCAAAATCGCATCACTTGACTGCGTGAGACCAATCGAGGATCAAAACTGGACCTCTCTGGACAGAAATTTAATACATGGAACAATCACTTGCTTTTTTAAATGTCTAATCATCTTGTTTAATCCCACCCCTTTTCGCAGTGCCGTACGACAGAATTTCACACACACAAAGCCCAGTGTAACCGCAGCTTCAGACTGGTTTGCTTGAACATTTGGCTAGACTGATTACCAAATGGCATAGTTTTTAGTGACTTTTTAATGATTGGCCATTGGGCAAGTTTGGTTGGTCATTGGGAGAGTTTTGAGAGTTTGTTTGGCCTTCGGGCTAGTTTTTGGTTTTGTTTGATTGGCTAAGTTTTCAATCAACTTGTTTTTGGGCTTGCTTGGATATTGGGGTAGTTTTATTGGTCATTGAGCTAGTTTTGGTCTATTCAGTTCAATTCATCTTTATTTCTATAGCGCTTTTACAATGTAGATTGTGCCACAGCAGCTTCACACAGAAGATTATTGTAAATTGAAACAGTGTCAGTCAAACGTCTTGTGCAGAGCTGCAGTCTAGGTGCCGGAGGCTGGAGAACGCTGGACGTCCATTGTGGAGAAGCTGCAGGTGGGAGGTAGTTTGATTGGCCATTGAGCTAGATTTTATCTAGTCTGACTGGCCATTTGGCCTAGTTCGATTGACTGGCCATTTGGCCTAGTTCGATTGACGCTAGTTTGATTGGACACTGGGCTAGTTTGATTGGCTATTGAGCTAGTTTTATGGGCCATTGTGCTAGTTTGATTGGCTATTGGGCTGGTTTGATTGCTATTGGGCTAAATTAATTGAACATTGGACTAGCTTGACTGGCAATTGGGCTAGTTTGATTGGCCATTGGGCTAGTTTTGATCTAGTTTGATTGGCCATTGGTTTAGTTATGGGCTAATTTGATTGGCTATTGTTCTAGTTTTGGGCTAGTTTGATTGGCTATTGGGCTAGTTTGATGGGCCATTTGGCAACTTTGATCTTGTCTGATTGGTCATTGGGCTAGTTTGATTGACTCTTGGGCTAGTTTGATTGGCCATTGGGCTAGTTTGATTGGCTATTGGGCTAGTTTTATGGGCGACTGGGCTAGTTTTATTGGCTACAGGACTAGTTTGTCCATTAGATGCTGGGCTAGTTTGATTGGCCATTAAGCTGGTTTGATTGTTATTGGGCTAATTTAATTTACCATATGACAAGTTTGACTGGCTATTGGATAGTTTGATTTGCCATTGGGCTAGTTTTGATCTAGTTTGATTGGCCATTGGTTTAGTAATGGGATAATTTGTTTGGCCGTTGGTCTTGGTTTGGGCTAGTTCGATTGACCATTGAGTTTGTTTTTTGGGCTAATTCGATTGGACTTTGGGCTTGTTTGATTGGCCATTTGGCTAAATTCATACTAGTTTGCTTTGACATTTGGCTAGGTTGATTGCCCAGTGGGATAGTTTTTGACTAGTTTGATTGGCCATTGGGCCCGTTTTGGTCTAGTTTGATTAGCCATTGGGATCATATTAGGTTAGTTTGATTGGCCATTGGGCTAGTTTGGTTAGTCATTGGAATAGTTTTGGGATATTTTGTTTGACCTTTGGGCTAATTTGATTTGTCATTGGGATAGTTTTTGGGATAGTTTTAATGGCCATTGGGCTATTTTGATTGGCTATTTGGGACAGTTTTGTGATAGTTTGACAGGCCATTGGGTTAGTTTGATTGGTCATTGGAATAGTTTTGTGCTAGTTTGTTTGGCCTTTTGGCTCGTTTTGGGTTTGTTTAATTGGCCATGGGCCACTTTTGTGCCAGTTTGATTGGTCACTGAGCTATTTTGACTGACCATCAGGTAGTTTGATTGGCCATTGGGACAGCTTGATTGTCCATTAGGCTTGTTTTGGGCTACTTTGATTAAGCATTGGGCTATTTTGATTGGCCTATGTGTTAGTTCTGTACTACTTTTGATTGGATATTGGGCAAGTTTTGGGCTATTTTTATTGTCCATTGGGCTACCTTTGCTGTGAAAACCTAGCCACCCTGCCTCATGCACTCTCCTGGTTCTGCTTTTGAACACTGACACCAGGCTGGTTAGTTATCCTCTACAGCCCGTCACTGGACCGCTGTGTTTCTGGGCATGTTGTGATTTGTTCAGAGACGTCTGAGACTCTTCTGCCATCTGTGCTGTTTAGTTTGAGGCCAGTGAAGGACACCACTGTGGAGGAGGATGTGAAGAGTCGCTTCTCTTTATTATTGTTTCATTTTGTTTATATAAATCTTAGCCTTAAGATCAACAAGTTCAACAAATAATTAAAAACCAATATTAAAAAAATCTGCTCTTTGCACAAAGCACTGTGGTATGGTGCAATGAGATATTAAAATATTTAGACTTCAATTAAGGACTAATGTATGTGTTCATTTATTTATGTATTTAAATTTCCTTAATTAGTATATGAAGTATAAATATAAATAAAGTGAAAAATGAATTAATGTGAGGGACATTTGTCAGTAATATATTAAAGAAACTGAAAGATTCCTCTTAATTATTCTTAATTATTAATTAACTATTTGCATTTATTTCTATTTTTTAAATGCTTATTTCAATTAACTTTTAAACTAAAAAAAGCATCTAGAAATAGTTGTTTAGAAATATATGACAGATTAAATATTCATTCATTCGTTTTCCTTCAGCTTAGTCCCTTTATTCATCAGGGGTCGCCACAGCGGAATGAACCACCAACTTATCCAGAATATGTTTTACACAGCGGATGTCCTTCCAGCTGCAACCCAGTTCTGGGAAACATCCACACACATTCATTCAAACACACACTCATACACTACGGCCAATTTAGTTAATCAGTTCACCTATTGCGCATGTGTTTGGGAAAAACTGCAGGGAAAACCGGAGCCAACACAGGGAGATCATGCAAACTCACAAACACACAGATATGCTTACCGACCCAGCTGGTGCTCAAAGCATGGACCTTCTTGCTGTTAGGTGATTGTGCTACCCACTGTGATGCCCCTTTTGGCAACCCATTTTTAAACATAATAGTTTTAATAACTAATTTCTAATAATTAATTTATTTTGGCTGTGTCATGATGACAGTAACATTTGACTTGCTATTTTGCAAGATACTATATACTACTTAGCTTAAAGTGCAATTTAAAGGTTAGCTTTTGGACATTATATGGATTTAACATGCCATGAAAACTTTAATGAAGACAATTCTCTTCACAGATATAAGAGATTGTTGCATTAGTCTAATTAAAGACTCTTCTTATGATCTTCCTATATCAATGAATGCTTTTAAATAAGACTTTTATTTTGACATCTTGGCTTTGAGTTGTCTGTGCACAACTTTATATTTAGTTTATTAGTAGGCTACTAATTATGCCAAATTCAGATTAGGACTGAGACATTTTAGTCTTTGTTAATTCCTGATGTTTTTGGTCTGATTTGAGAAAAAAGTTTCCTCCACAGAAAGAGATGTCTTGACGTTTTTCCTCTCTCCGGTTTGTTCTGGAGCTGAAAGTTGAACATTGAGATCTTCTTTTTCACAGCACATCAAACGTTTCTCCAGCGTCTGATGTCCCCGAGTTTTTTTTATTTTTTTATATATATTCCTGGAGATGTTCGGGACGTTCAGCTCCAAACCTCAGAGCTTCAGTGATGAACTGCTCCTCAACTCCTCAACCAACTTACTCCAGAGTTACAGGAGCAGCAGATCAATTGTTCAGTCAAACACTCGACAAACCAATCAAAACTTTATCCTGAGCTTATTTTAAAGTAATACAATGAAACTAAAGGTGTTTATGAGTAAAAAACAATGAAAATTACACACACACCTATATATATATCTATCTATATATATATATATATATATATATATATATATATATATATATATATATATATATATATATATATATATATAGTATAATGTAAATATATAACTGTAAAGATTTATTGTTTTGTTTTGTATATTATATACATAATAAACAATTCATTCATTCATTTTCCTTCGGCTTAGTCCATTTATTCATCAGGGGTCGCCACAGCAGAACGAACCACCTAATAAACACCTATATTATGTAGATACAAACATTTATTTTGTATGCGGTTTATCACAACTTAAGTAAGTAAGTAATGTATATTTATACAGCGCATTTATCATGTATGGTCATACACCCAAAGCGCTTCACAATCATGAGAGGGGGGTCTCTCCACACAACCACCAGTGTGCAGCATCCACTTGGATGATGCAACAGCAGCCACAGGACAACAGCGCCAGTGTGCTCACCACACACCAGCTATTGGTGGAGTAGAGAGACAGTGATAGAGCCAATTCAGTGGACAGGGATGATTGGGAGGCCATGATGGGTAAGGGCTGATTGAAGGAATTGGGCCAGGACACTGAGGTTACACCCCTACTCTTTATGAGAAGTGCCATTGGATTTATAATGACCAAAAAGAGTCAGGCCCTCGCTTTAACGTCTCATTCAAAATGACAGTAAAGTGTCCCCTTCACTGTACTAAAGCATTACACAGACAGACCACAGGTTGAGCGCCCCCTGCTGGCCTCAGTAACACCACTTCCAACAGCAATCTAGCTTTCCCATGTGGTCTCCCATACAGGTACTGACCAGACTCAACCCTGCTTAGTTTCAGTGAGTAACCAGTCTTGGGCTGCAGGGTGATATGGCTGTATACCAATAAGCTTTAAATAAATAAATACATTTTTAAACAATTAAACAAACTTACAAACTTTCCAAATGGAATGTATGCTTAAAAACTGAATGAATAGTGATATAATGGATGATTTTATAAATATATTCAAATGCTATGACAATAATTTATTATTTTATTTATTAATTTATGAATTGTTTATTGTTCAATATAGTTTTTATTTTATTTCACAAACTGTTCATGTGTTTTTAAACCCTTTTTTTTTGTTTTCTCCATACTAAATTAATTAATTAATTAATAAATACTATGTTGGGACATTCCTAAATTCTTAGGAAGTGGTGTTAGCGAGGCCAGTAGGGGGGCGCTCAACCTGTGGTCTGTGTGAGTCCTAATGCTCCAGTAAAGAGAAAGGCACACCACACTGTCAGTGAGCGCTGTCTTTCAGATGAGACGTCAAACTGAGGCCCTGACTCTCTGTGGTCATTAAAAATCCCACAGCATTTCTCGTAAATGCTAGGGGTGTAAGCCTGGTGTCCTGGCCAAATGCCCTATCAGCCTTTAACCATCATAGCCTCCCAATCATCCCCATCTCCACTCCACCTATAGCTGGTGTGCGGTGAGCGCACTGGCGCTGTTGTCCTGTGGCTGCCGTCACATCACCCAAGTGATTGCTGCACACTGATGGTGGAGTGGACAGTCCCCCCTCATGATAGTGAAGCGCTTTGGGTGTATGGCCATACACAATAAATGCGCTATATAAAAAATAAAAAGTGCTTAAAATTGAAATCAAACTTACATTTTTTTCCAGACAAATACATTCTTATTATGTATAAATATAATATTTTTTTTTATTTATTTGTTTATTACAGTTTTTCTCAGTGGCTTTGGCGTATTTCTCACAACACTATTTCCATTTGCACAACAGTTAATGCATTTCTCAAAACAATTATTCATTTGTGCACATCACAGTAGCAGTTTCTCATTCCGTCCAACAAACTGCAAATGCTTTTGGACATGCATCAACTGCTTTCATACAACTCTCTGCTGTTTATAACATTATCATTTGCTTATGTCATGCCAGTCAAAATTAACTAAACTTGTGAATGCTGAATAGTCAATCCATATAAAACTAATAGTCTTCATTTCATTGAGTCATTACATACAAAAATGTTGAACTAGATGTCAAAATCTACCAAGCTAATTTTATAAAACTTTTTAAAATCTTTTTTTTTTTCTGAAAACATCTTCTAAATGAACAATTTGATGAATGATTTACAGATCTATGTGTGTTGTAGGTTCAGTTGTGCTCAGCGCTACCCAATGGAAGTTGTAAATAAGGGTGTATTTATTCTTTTGCATAATGCTGTGAATAAATTGAATTGCAAAGAGCAAATGCAGTACAAATGTGTATCAACTACGTTTTACAGTTTGTACTAATTGTTTTGAGAAATGCATTAACTGTTGTCCAAATGTAAACAGTGTTGTGAGAAATGCACCAAAGCCACTGAGGAAAAACTGTAATGTTGAGTCGTGCTGATGTAAAACTTTTTTAGCCTCAAGGGGCGCTGTTAAAGTCAGTTGACACGACTGAGCCCGTTTATACCAGCAGAGGAAGAGCCCTATTCCCATAGTTCTTTGCGCCTGCAGCCATTTCCTCATCTGCAGCTGAACGTGCTGCAGCCAAACTCTAAGATTATTTATCTTTTTTGCGTTTTAATTTCCTATATTTGATATCCGAGAAGGAGATTTTACTGCCCGAGCGCGTGTGAGGACTTTAAATCGCCATCATGCCGCGGATTATGATTAAAGGAGGCGTGTGGCGCAACACCGAGGTCTGTTTAGACAACACACGCATTTTAGCACTAATAATTAGTCTTATACTGTTATAATTACTGTTATTCTTCTTATGCATGTTATAATTGCTCTTGTTATTCGCCTTTTTATTCATTACATGAGTCTAAATGTTATATAGTGACATTGATTGTCTGAATTGTGCACGTTTGCATTGCTGTAGTGTATTTTAAGCCTTGCTGTATGTTGTGGTGTTGACTGTTTGCAGTTCGCGCTCTATTTACACATTTTTATTATTTTATTATTATTTTGTTAGTGAAAATAATAGCACAGAACTTGAATTAAGTTACCTTACAGGGTGTCCGCGGGCTCTTAAAATGTCTTAAATTTCATAAACAAAATTTTAGGCCTTAAAAGTCTTCACTGAAATATTGTGTTTGTCACAAATCATTTTAAACAAGTCTTAGTTTTTCTCTGTCCAAGTAAAGCTACCAAATCGAGCTAACATCCATTTAATCATCAACAATCCTTCTTAATAAAACCCTTTAAACATATATTTGTGTTTGTTTACATTTTTATTGCAAAGAGATACCATTTACAATAGCTGTTAGACATTTTTGACAGCAATTTCTCCAAATTAAGTTCCCTAATTCCAAGGGAAAGAAAAACAATTACACAGTTCCTCATGATAATAAAAGAGCAATATATCCCTTTACGTTATCTTTAATGTATACATCACCTATTTACAGATGAAAGGGCGATTAGACATAATATTTCTAAGGCATGAGACTTAAAGTTTTATAACAAATGCATTGGGTTGAATAGAAGTTATACTCGATCAATTTGGACCAAAAGCCAACAATTAATTTTTTTGATTATTTTTGTAATTGTCTCTACTATAAATATACTTTTTTAAAAATGTATTTATTATTATTTTATTGAAATTTTACAGTACAGAACATACAAGGGCAATAACAGAATTATATTGACATCAAAATAAATACAATATAAAAAGAAAAAAAAAATACAATTATTCAAAGACAATTTAAGGCTTTAAGATAATTAACAGCTCTTTTTGCTTTGGTATTTTTTTGTTTCTTTTATCGTACATAGGTAATGACCTATTTCTATTTTAAAGTGAGCATAGTTAGGTTTTTTCACTGCCCAATTACATTTATAAATACAATTTTTCCATATATAATGAGCAAATTAACAATGTACCAAATTTTGAAGGCGACTGTACTCTCATAAAAACATGAAACATTTTTTAATTTCAATGCAATATTTGTATTCTGCTTAGCAAAAAAGAAAAGATCACACCAAAACAATTGTGTATAAAATAAATCTACTTTTAACAATGTTAAACTTGTCATTAATATAATATATAAATGTATGTATGTGTGTGTGTGTGTATGTATGTATATATATATATATATATATATAATATATATATATATATATATATATATATATATATATATATTGAAAAAAGGTGTATACAACCAGAGTTTTCTTGTTTTCAGACTTTAAAGCATGTATAAGAAATAATAAAAAAAAAAATTGCAAGCAAAACAAATCTAAAATTTTATTCTTAATGGTCTTAAAAAGTCTTAAATTTGACTTGGTTAAACCTACAGAAACCCTTGAATAGTTTTCATAAAACTACATATATGCACAGACTTTTAGTTATTTTATTTATTTTAGGACTTATTCAGGAGTTACTGTGTGAATTTCTAAATATTAAATTGGCCATTTGTGATATTGTAATAATAATAATAATTTGTAAGATGTTAAGTTGCATAATTGAGATGAAGTTGATTTATATTCATTGAGTATTCAAGTTGGTTTTCTATTCACACATTCTAACTTACTCCTTAATATTATTTCAGAAAAGGATTATTATTTACATTATTATTACTTTAAATGGTGAATTCATTTTAGCAGCCAATGACTATCAAAGTAAAACATTGTTCACAGTCAGTTAAATAGTGCTAATTTTGATTTGAAGTCATACTTGCATCTTAAATTAATCTCTATCTAACGACTCTTCTGTCTTTTGAATCTATCAGGTAACGTGTCACAGCTTCAATCTTTCGCTTTCACTCTTTTACTTAGTAATTTAAGCGAAAACCTCAGATACTGTTGGGTGGTTGTTGTTGGTTGTGCATCTTTTTATACCAACCAAGTTTGTCAGATCACTCTGCCTATTCATGCCAGAGTCCTGCGTAGAAAAGTGACTGACAGATAGTAATTTGTGTGTAACTTATTTTTATTTATTAATAATTTGGTTATGGGTAAAACTAAGACCATGCGGGTCAGGTAGTTGAAACGGTAGGCTACAAATAATTAATTCATTATGAATTCATTAATTATTCATATATCATTAATTCACTGCCACCTATGACGACGATGCCATCATGTATCTGTATGTAGCACATTAGACATCGTGCAATGCCAAATTGATCGCTCAACCCTAATTTCAACTTGACACCAGCAATTCGATTGTTGCAGATTCATACATTGGCAATATTGATGCTGAAACGATATAATGTGCAGCTTTAGCAGTAAGACCTATTTAATAACTGTTGTCTTTTGTGTGTTAACAGGATGAGATTCTCAAAGCAGCTGTTATGAAATATGGCAAAAACCAATGGTCTCGAATCGCATCCCTGCTGCACCGCAAATCAGCTAAACAGTGTAAAGCCAGATGGTGAGTTTTGATTTATAAAGTGCTCTATGTATCTAGTGATCATCTCAATTGGGTTGCCTTTTTGACAACATCTGTAATACTTTTAAATCTTGTATACACCTGGTGTTAAAATGCATTTTCAGCTATCCGATCAGAAGTGGACGATGCTAAAATTGGGGGCAAACAAGCTTTGAGATGTTTTCTGTCTCATCCACTTTCAACCACTTTCAGACATAGTTTAAAATGCATTTAATCACATATTGTTTATGGTAGAGACACTAATGTGGTTGAATGCATTCAAACGGCCACAAAAGTGCAGCGACTCTTTCCCTACTGACATCATTCTCAAAGGGATAGTTCACCCAAAACTGAATAAACTGTTTGTTTTTACTTAACCTTTAATTCCTTCAAATCTTTGAGTTTCTTTCTTTGTTTTTCCTACTATGAAAGACAATGGTTACAGGCTTTCTGGATTCTTCAAAATATTTTTATTTGCGTTCAAGATCTCATATTGATGTTATGAAGATATGATGATAATAGGCTTGTGCCGGTATTCGGTAATGCGATAAATCATGGTAATGAATATGCACGATATTGTTATCGCGGGCACTTCAAAATACCGTGAAAAATAATAGATCCGAATTTATATTCTTAGAACGCGCCTTAGCTTATTTTCCATCAACCGCTTGAAGAAACACTGCGTATATGCTGCGCAGAACTGATGCGCACTCTGATGTAAACAATCCCCGCATGTAGAAGCACTGTGTGCGCACAGCGCGCGCCGCTACTGCCACCGCTCTCTAATCCTCACACGAAGAAGAAGCATGGCGGAAGGAGAAACGCTGCCGACAATTTATCCCCCTTCAAAAAAAAAGTCAGAGGTTTGGAAATATTTTGGATTCCAAAAAAATGCAGAGGGATTGCTGATCGAAGACGGTTTCCCTTTGCACATTCACTTTGATATAATTGCTCAAGTTTACTTTTATATTGTGTATTGTTTTATTTATATTTATTTGTATTTAAATGTTTGAAGTACTTTTAGTTAATTAAAAAGTTATTAAAGTTACTAAGTTGACGAAACTGAAGTTTTTTGTGTTTTTTTACCTGTTTCTCTAGTAAAATTACAATATCGTGATAATACCGTATACCGTGATAAAAGCTCAATCAATTAATCGCAGCATGAAAATGTGATACCGGCACATGCCTAGATGATAATAATTGTGGAACCAACATCACTACTTGCCATACACTTTTATACACGTATACACTTATTTAACAACACACTTTACATGCCAATTTGCACATAACAGCTGCACATATAACGTTGTATATAGTAATAAACATGTACATAAACTTGTCAATTTGTATATTTGCACTCACTACTTCTATTTTTTTTTTTTATATATATTTATTATCTGTTTTTTGTCCTGTCTCTGTAATCCTGTTGCACTGTAGAAGCTCTGTCATGAAAACAAATTCCTCGTATGTGTGAACATACCTGGCAATAAAGCTCTTTCTGATTCTGATAAATTAGGGCTGCACAATAATGGAAAAATATGACATTGCTCTATTTTGTTATGCTGGCTATATATTGCGATTATGGATAAAATTTCACCAAATCATTTGAAAATCTCTATTTGGAAAGATTTCATTAATTTAGATCGACTTGGGTGATCAAGACTTTTTCTGCGCAGTGCATCTGCATAAATTATAATAAATTACAAGCAAAAATAAAGAAAAAACAGTGCTTTATGGTTTTCTGGGAAGTCAAACAGTATTCAAGTGTAGAAATTGAACAATAAAACGTAAAATAACATGGTTTACATTGTATATATAATTAAAAATATGCATATATATTTAATAATATCTTTAAATCTTTTAATCTTTAATAAATAATCTAATCCTGCGATGTGACTATTACAGATTCACACCTTGCTACATCGATGCTCAAACGATATATTGTTCAGCCCTAATGTGAATATTCATTATTTACTCTCATATTTACTTTTATTAGATTCTTTCTAATCATGAATGCAAAAGAAGATATTTTGGAGCTGAAAACCTATAACCATTGTTTATGTTTTTCCTCCTATGAAAGTCAGTGGTTGCATGCTTTCAGGTGTCTTTAAAATGCATTCTTTTGTCTTTAAGAGAAGAATAAAGCTCATAAATGCTAATATTCGCTATTTACAATTTTTTTTTACAAAAACGCAAAAGAAGAACTTTGAAGAAAGCTGTAACCTTTAACCATTGATTTCCATAGTGTTTGCTTTTCATACTATGGAAGTCAATGGTTACAGATTTTCAGCTTTCTTTAAAATATCTTTTTTTCCAATTAAGAGAAGAAATAAACTTATAAAAGTGAGTAAATATTGAATATATTAATGTTTTTTGTGAACCATCCTGTCCTTTTAATACCAGGAGTACAAAAGTTCTGAAAATGCTAAGTTTCTAGCATAACTAATTCTCTAAGCAGAAGGTTATGAGTGTGATGTTTGCTGTGTTTAATGCAGGTATGAGTGGTTGGACCCCAGCATAAAGAAGACAGAATGGTCACGTGAGGAAGAGGAGAAGCTTCTTCACATGGCCAAACTGATGCCCACTCAGTGGAGAACTATCGCCCCCATCATCGGGCGCACAGCCGCTCAGTGTCTGGAGCATTATGAATATCTGCTGTAAGTACATTTGCAAATAAAAACACAGTAAATTAACTTACACAATTCAATTCAAGTTTATGTGTATAGCTATATATACTGTAGGCTCGACCTCCTTTAGTTGACTTTGCCATTCTGGGTACTACCAGAACTCCTGAGTTTTGAGATCTTAAAGAGTGTGTTGGATTCTAGCTGCTTTAATTACCCCTGAAGCGCTTTTTATTTAATGATTTATTTCATCATTCTATTTCTTTTTATATGACGTCAGAGATAAAGCAGCTCAGAGAGAGAATGAAGATGATGTAGGAGATGATCCTCGCAAGCTAAAACCAGGAGAGATCGACCCAAACCCGGAGACCAAACCAGCCAGGCCTGACCCTGTGGACATGGACGAAGGTGAGAGTCGGAAACATTTTAATGATGTAGATGAAAAGGAAAAAAAGTTGTAACGTTTATAAACTATTTATGCAGATGAGCTGGAGATGTTGTCTGAGGCCAGAGCTCGACTGGCAAACACACAAGGCAAGAAAGCAAAGCGGAAAGCCAGAGAGAAACAGCTTGAGGAAGCACGGTAAGATACTAATGCTAAAAGAAGAGATTTGGGCCTACTACTGTTTGTCTCTGAATAAAATGGATAGTGTGTGTGTCTATGTCTATATATATATATATATATATATATATATATATATATATATATATATATATATATATATATATATATATATATATATATATATATATAGATATATATATATATATAGATATATATATATATAGATATATGTATGTATAGATATGTATATATATATATAGATATATGTATGTATAGATATGTATAGATATATATATATATATATGTATGTATAGATATGTATAGATATATATATATATATATATATATAGTGATGATATGTCTATACTAGCCCACTAGTGATGATCTCTTCCTCATTAGCATAGGACGTTACTCTTGTTTTTGAATCTGCCACTATGCTGACACGCAGGCATTTGTAGCTCCGCCCTCTTTTGAAAAGAGCACAATCTCATTTAAAGTGACAGTCACCAAAACGACACAATTAGGATCAAAGCCTAAAAGGGTCAGTTTCAAAGATTAGAAAACATTATCTGCGTGGCATTTTGAATGTAGCCTTGTATATATCCAATGCTGCTAATATGGCATTAAAACACAAGTATTTTACATATTAAAAAGGTTGCCATCTAGTTATTGATGTCAATGTTTATGATCTTTTAAAAAACATTTGTCATTGCTGATCATCAGTTCTCTCAGCGGTGATTGAATGGAGTTGTTAGGTAATGAACTTTGATGTTTTCCTCAGTCGTCTGGCTGCCCTTCAGAAGCGCAGAGAGCTGCGAGCCGCTGGCATCGACATCCAGAAGAAGCGCAAGAAGAAGAGAGGAGTCGATTATAATGCTGAGATCCCTTTTGAAAAGAAACCCGCTCAGGGCTTCTATGATACATCCATGGAGCAGTACGATCCTCTGGAGCCGGACTTCAAACGCTTGCGCCAGCAGCATCTGGATGGAGAACTGCGGAGGTGAGCAACTCATCTGGATTTATCCTGTTGTCCTGCAGGAGTCTAGACGTCTGTGTTTCAATCAACCCTCTATGACAAACATCTTTTATCATGATGCAAGTAATCTCATATCCAGATAACAATAAGATTCACACATGAACATTTACTCAAAGGAGAAGAGCCCCCAAAATGTCTATATTGCAACAGAAACCAAACTGTTAAACATATTCTTGTGGAGTGCCCCATTTTTAATGTTATCAGACAACAATTTTTATCTGGACAGACTTTTAAGGGCACCTATGGTAAAAAAAATCTACTTTTCAAGCTGTTTGGACAGACATATGTGCATGTATGGTGTATAGACCGTCATATTGGGGTGATATAAGCACACCCAGTGCTTTTTTTTTCAATTTAACAACATAAAAAACGGTGGACCAATTGGAGCTGTTTTCAAATCGACCGCTACCTGACGTAGGAGAGCGGTCCCCCCGCCCACCAATATTGATTGACAGGCGCATCATCATATCCTCAGTTTGTTAATTCACATCCGCCATTTTCAGCGTGAGTGGAAGCGATATCACTAAAGGAACACGCTAGCTCTATTTTTAGATGCAAGGCTCATTGGGCTCAACACAAGAGCAATATTCTCCACATTATCGCTCTAATCCGAATTATTGGTTGTATCTTTAGGTAGGTTTGCAAACATGTGTACTTCTCATTGAGTCTACCTTATACTTGCATTTCTCACAGAAGCTCCCTTCTTAACTAGCATGCGTTTTAGAATTCTAAACATAGGTTTCTATCAGGGTACACTCAAGTCGACGACTGGGCGCCGCGGACAGCTATAGAAACCTATGTTTAGAATTCAAAAACGCGTGGCGCGACGATTCGGGACACTTCATGCTTCTGGTGCGCCACAGAGAGTGTCTGGTGTGCCATGTCGCGGCTTCGAGCGGCGCATCCGATGCCTCAGTCAAAGTTAATTCAGTGTGCGTGGTTATTAGTTTCTGTGTACAAGCTCGGCACTTGAAACTAGCACACAGTTGGCTGTAAAACTGTACAAAGACACAAATGATTTTGTACTCTCTGCTTGGTCTGTGTCAGAGTCGTACATGTACGACTGAATGGTGATCCTCTCTCTCCTTCTTCGTCTGTTGCAAACGCAGAGCGGGTGAGCTCATAGCCCCACCCCCTTGTTACATTGGCGGGAAGCCAAAACTAATTTACATGTGAAGCAACACACCCCTAAATCAGCGAACTGTGGACACGCCCCCAACATGACACTTTTTAACACATTATAATAAAAAAGTCTGAATTGTGTTTTAAACTGAACCTAAACTGGCACACTCAGAAGAACCATAATATTATTATTAAATCATAAAAAGAGTAAACTATGTTCCCTTTAAGTGAAATGTTTTTAAATGTGAGTCCATCTAAAATTGTACAATTTTTATCAAAAGGAAACCTTAAAAAACTGTTTTAGATTTTTATCTTGTATATTATCATTATTATTATTTATGTATTTTACCTTGTGTATTATTTATTGCTGTTGATTACTTTTAATTGTTAGAATATTTTTATAATTATAGAAAATTGGTGTTTATAAAACGTGGTAAATTTGATCTTTTTTTTTTTTTGCCATGACATAGCCAAAGAAGCTGAAATGGCAATCAAATTAAAACTCTCTCTCCCTCTCTCCAGATAACAATATGAATTATCATAAAACAACTTTTTCTGTAAATTTAATTGATTATTATATCTATACAGTTGATGTCAACAATTATTGCCTGTTTTCACTGAGTGGTTCGATATGCTTTTATGGCCGTTTCCACTGTCAAAAGGAACCTAAAAGCGAACCGTAACATACCACTTTTTGGTCACCCTTTGCAAAGGGTACCAAGCAGGCCTAAAGTATACCATAAGGCGGAGCTAGATGCGCAGCTGAATGCTAATGATTTACAGGAAACGTCACTCGCAGAAGCAGGAGTAAGAAAACAAAGGAACCGCCATGTTTTAAATACACAGCCGAGACATCACAACATAATAATATATAAATATAATAACGAATCATGGTTGACCCGAGCTCAAACAAACCTTGTCAATGTCTTGATGAACAGCCACAAAGCCAAGAAGAACAAAATCTGCCGTGTCTTGTTTTTGTTTTACGTGGCTGTCTAAAAGTGCGAGCGGTTTCACTTTCTCCAGAGAACTCGTGATCGTGTCTATATTTGAAATAAAGAACTTGTTCAGCTCATGATAATTACGTGCGCGTGATTATTGAAGTGTTTCCGACATCTGATCCTTTCAGAAAAGGAAAGAACAAACGCGAGAGTAAAGCGCGAAAAAGCAAAGGAGAAGGCCGACAAAACATAGGAGCAAATTGTTTCATCAAACTGAATCATGAACAAACTGCCATGTTTATCATCGCCTTTTGGACTATTTTGAACTCGGAATGACCTCTACCAGAGGTTACATGTGCTGGTAAAGATTAAAGACACATATGGGAGGTTTGCTCTGACTGTGGGCTATGTTTCGTGTTGTTTTTGAACCCAAATAAGGACTAAATGTATGCTGTGTGTAGTTTTTTTGTAAGTGATATCATATCGGAGACTGTAAGGGGCTGTATGTGTTCATATTTGTTGCATTTATTTAGCGTAATCGCAGACATTACAGTAGGCTATTTCACACTGTCATTGATCTGCAGTTATAATCAAATCATGTTCATAGAAAGGTTAGTAATGAAAATTTATACGCAAGTATTTGTGTATAAAGCATCTGTTTTTTGAGAAGAGCTTCTTATATGATATATGAACGACCCGTACAGCTTTACTGTAGACATTTCCTCGAGCGAGAATTATGTCGACTGAAACTTTATTGTCCACCAAAAGGGTACCCTTTAGGCAGTGGAAATGCAAGCCTGATAAAGGTGACCTGTACCGTACCGAACTGTACCAGTCAGTGGAAACGGGCAATTATTAGCCCTCCTGTAGAATTTTTATTCTTTTTAAAATATTTCACAAGCCATGTTTAACAAAGACATTTTCACAGTAGTTCCTATAATATTTTTTTCTTCTGCTGAAAGTAGTATTTTCTTTTAGTTTGGCTTGAATAAAAGCAGTTTTAAATTTTTTAAGGTCAATATTATTAGCCACCTTTACCCCTTCAAACCCGAATTATGTTTCAAGTGTCTGAAAAATGTAAAGGTATGTTTCCACAGTTCTTGAGGCTCCTATAAATGAGACCAAATTATAATAATAAAAGTCAACCCCCTTTAAGTATATATATTTTTGTCCATTTCAATGGACATAACGTCAGGACAATTGTACTTCCCGAACATTATAACAACATAAAATCCAAACAAAACATACATGATTACTGGTGCAATCTTAATCACATTGAGATTTTAACATTTTTACTTTAAGTTTGAGGTTTTTATTGTATAGATTGCACATTGTTTATAAAATAATTTTCTCCATCTTCCTTATCACTTGACAATGTTCACATCTGAGATATTTTCATCTCCTATATGCTCAAGAACTTCAAGATCTGTATATTCTGCATATGAAATAGTTTCAGCAATGAATTAGTCCATCAATATATTTTTTATATAAAATGTTCAATCAGCATTACTGGAGATTTAATTTCAGTAACAGATCTTGAACCCACTGTACATCCTAATGGACAGACGTGTTTGAAAAAAATCCTGATCTAAAGCTTGCAATGTACAAAACTTATTTATAAATTTTTTTCATACAGTCTATGATATATTGGCAAACATATCAATAAATGTTTAAACATCATTCTCTCTTGGGAAATATTTTGTAAAGAATTAATTTCAAAGGAGGGCTAATACTTTTGACTATATATACACCACATGGAATGGACTTTTTTCCATTTTAAAGTATTTACTGATTTGTTTTTCTCGCTTTATTTAGAAATTCTGGGCAAATGTTTAATCAATAATGTAGAAATATTAAATATTATTAATTCAGTTTTAAAAACTAATGATTACAGGTCCAACATAAAATATTTCTAAATAAAATACTAAATGTAAACATGGTGTTTGCCACACTCTAAAATAAACGATAGAGCATAATATGAAACAGTAGATTTATTTTTATTTTTGTCAATACAAAATTTCAGATAATATTCATATTGCACAGCCCTAAATCTCTGCTTCAATGTCTGTAGTGAGAAGGAGGATCGTGACCGGAAGAAGGACAGGCAGAAGATCAAGAAGAAAAAGGAGTCTGATCTGCCTTCGGCCATTCTGCAGACCAGTGGAGTGTCAGAGTTCACTAAGAAGAGGAGCAAGCTGGTGCTGCCGGCACCGCAGGTCAGAGATCAGTTCAAATAATTACTACATTAACGGCTACCAGATCATTTTACAGGGCTCCCACACTACTTAAAAGTACTTGAATTTCAGACATATCGATCAGACAAAGCCTGGAAAGTACTTAAACATAGGTCCTTAAAAGTGCTTGAACTTAATTTGAAGTGGATTTTATGGGGTTATTTGTGCAATTGTATTGCGCTTCTGTCAAAATCAGAACTAAAAAAAAATTTAATCTGAAATAATAATAATTTAAAAATCATACATTTAAGTCTTGTACAAGAACTATGACAAGTAATGCACATTTTATCAGTATTTCAGAGACTACATTTGAATATTATCAGTATTGAGTTTAGCAAATTTTACTGAAGTTCTTTGAACATAGCTGTTTAAAATGCTATTATCAACATTTTTGACAATGACACCTTTAAAACATCATCTCTACTCTGAATTTTTAATGTAAATATTAAGTGTAAGTGAAATGTTAAGTACAGTAAGGACTTTCATATATTTATGTGTGCTGGGAGAATTAAAAAAAAGTGCTTCATTTGAAAATATTGGTACAGTACTGTTCATGAAAAGGTGGGAACCCTCATTTTAGTAATTAGGGATTAATAGTTGTAGCAATTTAAAGTGATTTGTCCTTTTTATTATTTCAATTTCTACAATTCATTTTGGTACATTTACTAGGTTTACTATGATCGCTTTCTTGTTTTGACAAAGCTAAGTGGCTTTCACACCAGGCACAGAAAGCACTGCACTATGAAACCCATTCATTTCATTGCGCCATAAAAAGGAGTTTGTTAATAAATGTTGTTGCTGGTAATATGTTTAACATTATATAAATAGTACTCAAATTACTCCTTGCAATACCAACCACAAATCTGGGGATAGAAAATTTGAGTACACTTATACGTAAAGTAATTAAGATTGTACAATGTAGGTTTAAATAACAAATAAATGGAAAAATAATATACTGTAATACTAAGTTAAATAGATTACATTAACACTAATCCCATCCTGTCTGCCGAATAAATTAAATCTAAATAGAAATATAAAAACGTCTCATTAAAATTAAGTAAAATTAAAACAGAATAAATATAAATGCAAAAATAAATTCAAGAAAATCTCAAATCTCAAATTTGTAAATGCCAAAAGCACAGAATAAAATTGCTGACACTTACAGTAAACTTACATGTATTAGTACACAATAGAATTAAGAATAATTTTAGTTTTAAATGCCAAACAAAAATTGAAAAATAAAATGTTATCTAATCCTAAATAATACTGTAATACTAAGTAAAATATATTAATTACACTTAACCTGCCAAATAAATTAAATAAAAAAACTATCTCATTTGTAAATGGCTAAAGCACTGAATAAAGTTACTAACACAAATTAAAATTACAGTAGAAATAAGTTTATTAGTTTTGCTTCAAATGTTTTGTTTTGAAATTGTATAAATGTATTTAGTATAAATGAATAAAGGAAATAATATAATGGAGTAAAAAAAAAAAACTAATGACACTAGCCGCAATAGCCGCATTTCCACTATCGGGCCAGTGCGAGCCAGGGCTTTAATCGGGCCAGGCCGGGCCAATAGCCCGGGAGGTTGAGAAATGAGGCCGAAATCATGTCGCGTTTCCACTGTCGGGCTAGTTGCTCGCAGCGCGTCACGCAAACACCGCCCCCAGAACGTCCCCCGAATCAAACGTCACACAACCCGTCACACAACCCGCCCACTTCAGCGGGAACAAAAAACTCAAATTATAACCACAAACACAACCTGGCATCACTACGAGAGCTGGAAGATGGAGAACACCGAAGCGATTGCTTTTTTACTGTTTGTGGTCTGTTGGTGTAAGGCCAGACAGCGATCCCTGGATAAGGACATTCGAGTTCGGCGGCATTTACTTCGAACACAGATTTTGGCTGCAAGGCGCAAAAGAGCAGCCGAGCTACGAGAACGACGATAGCAAAACAAATGTAAGGGAAGAAAGCATCTTGTCTCCTCTTTACCTGACAGGAAAACTCCGCCTTTGTACGTAACCCCGCCCTGAAGCCCCAGTTGGCCCTCCTTGGCCCAAGGTATTCAGGGGGCCGAAAAAGGCCGGACGCTGGCCCCAAGGAAGCCCCGCTTTGGCCCGATTACGCCCCGGAAGTGATAGTGGAAACGCGACTGGCCTTGGCTCGCCCTGGCTCGCTCGCTTTAGGCGCGATAGTGGAAACGCGGCTAATGTGTTATATGATGCATTTACGTTTTGTTAATTTTTATTAGTTTTGCTTCAGATTTTTTTAAATTGTACTGCATTTAGTATAATTGAATAAACACAATAATATTATGGAAGTAAAACCATTCAGTCGCTCAATGTGTTATATGACACATTTATGTTTGGTTAATATTGACTAAACAATATTTAATGTTTTTTTCCCCCTCTCAGATCTCTGACGCTGAGCTAGAGGAGGTGGTCAAACTGGGTCAGGCCAGTGAAATCGCCCGTCAGACGGCAGAGGAGTCTGGCATCACTAACTCAGCCTCCAGTGCTCTTCTGTCTGAATATAACGTGACCAATAACTCCATGGCCCTGCGCACACCCAAAACTCCAGCCGCACAGGACAAGATCCTGCAGGTTTGCCCGTCTGATGCTTCTCTCTCACTCTCCCCCTTCCGTGTGTCCTTGTCCGTTAGTGTGTGTGTGTGTGTGTGTGTGTGTGTGTGTGTGTGTGTGTGTGTGTGTGTGTGTGTGTGTGTGTGTGTGTGTGCGTGCTGTCTCACTGTCTTGTTATTTATAATGCTGTTTTAACTTCAGCTTCATTTATTTCTAGAGCACATTTAAAGGGAAACCTGGGTATCAAGTCTTGTATACTTTAATATAATGTAAATGAATCCTCTTTTTGAGATATGTTGAAAAAACAACATGACATTCACGATGGCGTGTTTATTTTTTTCTAAATATTATATTTCACAAAGAGGCATTCTTTACATTATATTAAAGGTGCCATTTACTGCATTGGTTTAATAAGTTAAAATAGTGCTCTGATATAGTAGGTTTATGACTTCTGTAAGTTAAAAAAATCTGCATAAATGGTTTTATATGCTAATTTATTACTCCATAAAATATCCCTAGAATCGGAAGGTCCAAAATTGACTATATTTGGATTGTGTTATGAATATTAATGAGCTGTGCCCTGACGTCGAACTCTCACAGACACACGCGCATGCACACACTGTGCATATTAATGATCTCAAAGCTGCATATGAGACGGTTTACTCCTGGTTTACATGAGAACGAAGAAACAATTGGCTCACGGCATGATCATTTCCATATACTTATCTCTTATTATTAGACTATACCTAGATATACCCAGATTTTCTTTATAGGGCACTTTTAAGGCATACAAGTGTTGATGATAAGAGTTCACTTAGTTCAACCTCAGTTGGCTAAAGTGCTGCACAGCGCGGTATAAAAGGAAAAATGAGATGGAAAGAAAGTAATTCATAATAGTACTATAGAGGAATTACCAACCTATGTCACACATGTTGTGTGGTAGGATGCTAAATTCAAGTGCAAAAATAGAAAACTTAACTTTTACCATACACCACACTACTTTTAATGCCAACTGCAGACGTCTTTGGCTAAAAGGGAGCTGAATGGAGTGAGGACCTAATTAAAAATGCTCGACTCATTTCATATCGGGTGAGTTCAGGCTATGCTAAATCATACACATTACTCATTTTTGATTGCAGTAATGATTTCAGCTATAACAGTTGTAGTTTTGCTTGTTGATGATTACCCAGGCCTTGTATAGCTCCGTCTTCTTTCCTTGTCTTTGGCTAGGCAGAACCTCGGTTTTTAGCACTACAAAGTTTTGAGTCTGGTAATCATGGAGCATTATTTCTTGCACATGACCACACAGAACACAATTGTAGGCATCCAAAGACTTGTAAGCCTTTAACTTCTCTCTTGTAAAAACACTTGGAGTTTCAATGAGATTGTATATTTGGAGCTGGATGCTTTTCCATTTCATCTTATCCAATATCTATTGGGAGGGTGCTATAGCAAATGGACCTGTCAGACAAACGCCGCTCACTTTAACGTTATTTTTGCTGATGAACTGCTTATTACTGGGTGACAAGCTGTTATAATACACTGAAAGCATTATGCAAATAATAAATATCAATATAACTTATTTCTAAGACAACAACAAACTCTGTACCGCATCGGATGTCATTCCCTCGCTGTAAATGCTAGCGCTCCCGTTTTTTTTTTTTTTTTTTTTTTTTTTTTTCTTTGATGTGAATTCGGCAAAAGTGTTTTTAGTTTTAACTTCATTTAGACTAAACTAGTGCCAACCAAGCGGCAACCTCCCGCTCTCTCTCGGTAAGCCAATACGGAAGTAACTGAAACTGCAATTCATCAAAATTCCGCTACTCCAGGCTCCATAATAGAGCAAATTGTAATTGAGCCCACTGTTAGAATGGTCAACTTTACAGCAGAAGAAAAGGTGTTTACAGCCTGGTACAAAGAACGATTTTGGTTCATACAGCTATTATTACCCTCCATGACAACTATGAGGGGGTGAATTTTTTTATAACTCATCCATTTCCTTTATATTAGGTTATATTAAGTTTGCATAATTAAGGGCGTGGCCACTTGAGTGACAGCTAGGTCTCGCTGGTCGCAGTCACTTCACCTCAGCTGAATCCGGCAGATTAGCCACTGATCTCGGCATATTCATCGTATTTTTCTGTTTTATGTGGCTTTACACAGTCAGCTGCCTTTTGGACTTATTTCTTACAATTATCAGATGATATGGGATGCTGTGTGCACTTAATTGTGCTCACAAACCATTCATGTGGCCTCGTTTCCCATGTGAGTAAAGTTAAATACTTGTATACCATCTCTATAAATGTATTTGTTTTATTTAAGATCATTTATCATTAATATTTTTCTTTAGACCCGTAAAGCACTCCAGAATGTGACAGATTGATTAGCTGTAGGCTTTAGACCAGTCATCTGAAGCATTACAGTGTTATGCTGGAGTTCATCAATAGTCTTGCATTTACTAACACACACTATATCTGAAGTGTTTGGAAGTAATTTGCGTTTTCCTCCTGTTGAAAAACGTCATAAGAACAATGCTTAGTGGCTCAATGTATTTCTACAGTGTTTTTAAAAGTCTAAACACTTTAATGATATAGTGTACAGCCAAGCACATGTGATCAGAACACAAACGAGTCGCAGGTAATAAAGTATCAAGAGTTTCTCCCAAAGTAAAGTCTGTCTGCCAGGTCTAAGCAAAGTGCCAGCAGGTGTCTGTAGCTCCGCTCACTCTCCGCCTCTTTGCCCTTGTTTGGTATCACGCCGTGGGTGCGATGACGCGCGAACAAAATGGCGACGGTTGGCCTCGCCTACTTATAGCTTCATTTGCGCTCTTCAGAAACCTATGGGTGACGTCACGGATACTACGTCCATATATTTTACAGTCTATGGTGCCAACAAATTGAACCATATTGTATTGTCATTTAGTAGTTTTAGGAGAGCTTTGATGAAAAGTTTTGATCCATTTCAAAGGTTGACTATCTCCAAAAAATCGAAATCCAACCCGTAGTTAGAAGATGATTTCTAATATTACTAAATACTATTTTTTTTAACTCAAGACATTATGAGGTTGTTTACACAAGATGCCGTATTGAACACATGAGACTCACTCATGGACATTTACTCAAAGAAGAAATTCCTCTAAAATGTCAATATTGCAATAGCAAACAAACTCTTAAACGGATGTTTGGAATGCTCTTATTTTTATTGTTATCAGACAATGATTTCTATCTAGAAGGACTTTAAAGGAAATAATTTTGAATGAGTCAACTTTACTATCAAAATAGTCAATTTTATTATCGTAGTAGAAAATATTCGTATAAAAGTATAAACATTTTGGGTATTGTTTATTTGTTGATGTCTTTTTACTGTTACTAACCTTTTTTATTATAGAATATTGATATTTATAAAATGTTTGTCAATTATATCAGTTTTCCCCATCACATCTCTCTCTCTCTCTCTCTCTTCTATATATTAAGCATATATTCAATTGTTTTGGTATTTTACATATTTACTAGTTGCAATCTAATAATTCATGTCTATTTTTTGATCTTTAAGATATATTTGTTGATAATATTTGTTTGACCCTCACAGGAGGCCCAGAATCTGATGGCTCTTACCAATGTGGACACTCCTCTGAAAGGAGGGCTGAACACTCCTCTTCATGAGAGCGATTTCTCTGGGGTCACACCGCAGAGACAGGTCGTCCAGACGCCCAATACTGTGCTGTCTACACCCTTCAGGTGCCCATCATACTTTTAAATATGCACCTCGAAAGTCTGCCTTATACTAGTCCTGTTTTAGAGTTTGTTAATATAGAGTTGTTTGGTCATATTTACATTCTTTTTTTATGTTTTAAGCTTATCATTTTAGTTGTTGTTGTTATCCATAATTTGATATATTATTTATTTTCTTATAAAGTGATTTTATCCATATTTTTTTTGGTATTTTTATCATTATTATTATTATTTTATTTATTTTTTTCAGTCTTAGTAGTTTTGGTATTTAAACAAATTTAATTTCTGCTAATTTTTCCCAAGGCAGTGTTGAAATAACTAAAAACAAGAGTGACAGCAAAACATATATTCATACTTAAAATATGACAAGAAACAGAAAAGCCTAAAGGATATGTTAAAGATGTAGTAGTATCCCAGTTACGCTACATGATATCTATCATGCAATAAAATATGCATTTTATATTTGCATGTTCATACTGAATAATTAAGAGAAATGAATAGAAAATAAAGTTTAAAAAGTTAAGTAAAGCTATTTTAAGCACTGAAAATAATATGTATTTATTTTTGTGCAATAATTCACTGTATGATGTGTGACACTGAGAAGTGAAGTAATAATTGTGAAAATTCAGCTTTCAATCACACAAGTAAATTACGTTTTTAAATGTAATAAACTCAGAAATTTAACTGAAATAATATTAAAACTATTATTTTAACTCGAGGTTGTTTACACAAGATGCCGTATTGGATACATGAGACTCATTCATGGACATTTCTTTAAAGCAGAAATTCTTCCAAGATGTTAATATTGCAATAGTAAAAAAACTATTTTTAATGTTATCAGATGACTTTAAATGAAATATTTCTAATTTATTCAAATTTTATTATCAAAATGGTTAATTTTATTAGCAAAAGTAAAGCCTAAATCTTTAAATTAATTATTTTTTTTATTGTTGTTAGTGTCTTTTTGCTGTTATAAACTAGGGCTGCACAATATATCATTTCAGCATCTGGATTGCAATATGCATATCTGCAAAAGTCATATCATAGAGTCTGCAATGTTATGTCTGGATTATAGTTGAGCACGAGCCACAAAACACATGATTTTTAGAGTCACTGCAAAGTCTAACCATAATAGAGTGAAAGTTTTTCATTTGCATGTGTGTTTTAAGGCCTGTGACTGCATGAGTATTTCAAGACAGTTTAAAACATTTGGGCGCAAGAAATTATGACTTTTGGAGGTGTTAGATTAGATTAATTGTATTGAATTATTTATGCAATGAAGACTATATAATGTTGTTTTACATTTACCAAAAAAAAGCTTTTCTTAGATTTGGTTTTTGTATTGGTTCTTGTCCATATATCTAAATTTCAAACCTAAAACGTAAAAGAATATTTTACTAATCCCATTGGCAGATTATTTAGCTTGTTTTAAGGAAAATCTCACTTAATTTTGACTCATTTCTGAAAATGAAAAGAAAAATCAATTTTTTTTTTTATATTTAGACTAGAAATGAGACAACTTGCATTGTGATTATTCAATTTCTGTATCTGAATACTGCTAGACTCCCCAGAACAAAAAAAACATCCAATAGAGCTGTTCAAACCATCTGGTGAAACTGTATTCAGATTGCAATGCGTATCTCAGGAAAATAAAATATTGCGATATCTGATTTTTCCAAGATCGTGCAGCCCTATTATAAATCTTTTTTTATATAGAAAAGTGATATTTCTATAGTATTTAGTTGAGATAAAATGAACTTAAAACTAAAAATGCTGGTCGGAGTCAATAGACTAGTGGTAGTGCGTCGACTAGGGGTGGGCGATGTGACCTAAAATTAATATCACGGTATTTTTCATCTTTTTAACCGGTGACGGTATAATATCAAGGTATTACTTTCAATAGCAAAATAATATACATCTCAAGGAAGAACGGACAAAAGAAAGTCTCACTTCTATCGCTCTTTAAAAGTTTTGGTTTAGGTCATTGTAAATGCTCAGTCTCGTTATGAGCTGATCTTCATTTCTCTGTGTTGGTGGAATAAAGCAGGTGAGTCAGCCGCACCAATTTATGAGCAGACAGAGCAGGATTCTCATGATGACCACCAGCGCAATTCCGCTCTTTGTTATGAGCCGTAGTTTCAGTGTAAACTTAGTAAAGACGAGTTTCTTTGGCGATGATGTGTACAGTATTAGACTTTATATTTAGCGGACATTTGCGCTGAACACGCGGTGAATGCAACGCATCGAGATTCGGGCACCTTCTCCGAAAACACTCGATTGATCTCAGCTGGCGGATCAACATTTACCTCATGTTATGATCGCTGTCATTTGCGCCATTATTATTATTATAACTTTAGGTGAGGTTTGCAAACCTGTGCACTTTTCACTCTTCAGCCGTTTGCATTTCCTGCAGTAACAAAAGCTCCCTGTTATCTGACAGCGGGAAATGTTGAGTGACTGACAGCTAATATACCAATACAGCGGCAGGGTAGAGCGATTTAGCAAGTTTTTAGAGAAAATCAAATCAGATTGCACTACAACCATTATATTCAGACACACAAATGCTCCCAAATATATTATGAGGGCGCATAGATTAAATTTCGGGCGCACATGCGACCAAAATGGTTGCAATTTCGAGCCCTGTAGTATAAGGACATGTATTCAGACCACAACTGAACGTTTGAAGAAAATTGAATGCCTTATTATTTAGAATTGGCTATCATTGATGTAAATGCAGCCGTTCAAGGCGCATAATTGATTTATTACGGTATTGACGGTATTAGAAAATCCATGTCGTGGCGCAATGTCACACCAGTGTACCGCCCACCCCTAGCGTCGACACATAGCACCAAGGTGCTCACAGCGACCCGAGTTAGATTCCCTGCTCGAGGTCTTTGCCGATCCTTCCCCTATCTCTGCTCCCCACATTTTCCTGTCTGTAAAATCTCTACTGTCCTATCCCAATAAAGGTGAAAACACCTAAGAAAAAATAAATAAATAAATTAAAAAAAATGCTGAGCCAAAGCTAAAAACACATTTTCTAAATGAAACAAAAAAATCACACCGAGTACCTGTTAATGTAAAATGCCATGTTATTGAGCTGTGTGAATAATGTGATTTTCCCCAGAACCCCCAGTCACACAGGCGAGGGTTTGACTCCTCATGGTGGACTGACTCCCAAAGCCTCAGTGGGTGTGACTCCTGGCCGGACGCCGCTGCGGGACAAGCTCAACATTAATACTGAGGAGGGGGGAGTGGACTACACTGATCCATCCTTCTCTAAACACATGGTACATGGTTACTCCGGCACTAATACACTTTCATTTTACTGAGGTTACAAACACTGCTCCCTAGTCACCATGAACTCACAATAGTATTTGTATGGGGGGGGGGTTTGGGTATAGTGAATGTCTATTACAGTTTTTCTCAGTGGCTTTGGTGCATTTCTCACAACACTATTTCCATTTGCACAACAGTTAATGCATCTCTAAAAACAATAAGTACAAAGTGCAAAACCTAGTTGATAACCTGCAAAAGCGTGTCACTTGCTCAAAATGGAGAGCTCATTCATCAGAAGCAAGTATTGATGTCAATGAAAGTGTCAGAGTCATCAAGATGAAAAGTCCTGACACCATTGTTTGTGAACAAGATAGTCAAATGGTTTTGTCCTGTTTTCATTATGACAGTTTGCTCTGTTAATGTTTTCCAATGCAAAAAAAAGTCAGATTTTGGTGACACTTCCTGAATATGCTCAAGACGGCACTATATACTATTAGCACAGCCATTTGAAAACTACAGTAAAGTTAGACATCACTGTATTTAGTGAGGTATCTGAGTACAAGACAATGAATATGTTTCACAGTTTTACTGCATTTGCTCTTTGCAATTCTAATTATTGACAGCATTGTGCAAAAGAATAAACACACCCTTATTTACAACAAACATAAACTCCCATTGGGTAGAGCTGAGCACAACTGTAGACAATATTACAGTACATATTAGAACTGAACCAACACACATAGATCTGTAAATCATTCATCAAATTGTTCTTTTCAGAAGACATTTTCAGAAAAAAAAAAGATTTTAAAAGTTTTATAAAATTAGCTTGATAGATTTTTTGACATCTAGTTCAATATTTGTGTATGTAATGACTCAAGTAGTGAAATGAGCACTATTAGTTTTATATGGATTGACTATTCAGCATTCACAAGTTTAGTTGATTTTGACTGGCATGACATAAGCAAATGATAATGCTATAAAACAGCAGAGAGTTGTATGAAAGCAGTTGATGCATGTCCAAAAGCATTTGTAATGTGTTGGAAGGAATGAGAAACTGCTACTGTGATGTGCACAAATGAATAATTGTTTTGAGAAATGCATTAACTGTTGTGCAAATGGAAATAGAGTTGTGAGAAATGCACCAAAGCCACTGAGAAAAACTGTAAGACAACGATATGATTGCATGTTATATATTGAATATTTAGTATAGGTTTTTCCATAAATATAGCCAATGCTGCTAATATGGCATTCAAACAAAAATAAATAAATATTAAGTCAAAAGATTTCCCCACTGACTCACTTAAACATGTTTTTGCTAATTGGTGTTTACTGATATGGTGGCGGAGCCAATCTGTCACTCACATGAGATTAGTCAGTAGACCATTTTGAGGGATGTAAGCAATTACATTTTTACATTTTTAATTTCTATTGCTTTGGAGAATCCAAAAAGAGCTACATATTGATAAATAATGTTATGACAGCTGTTTTAACATTAAGTTATGATTGAATTGCCTCCTGTTACAGGTCTGAAATAGTTTAATAACATTTAAATGGTCTATAGCAAGGAACAATCATCCAATCAATTCCCCAAACACAAAATCAAGCCAGCAAACACAAATGCAAAACAAAAAGGTTTATTTTGAGACCTCTTCTCCAAATGTTACTTTGTAAAAGACCCCAAAATGCCATTTGTGTGTAAATAATGACCATAAAATGTTTTTGAACTCAAATTTTGAGTTGAGAAAGATGTTAGACATAAACCCTTAGTGCTTGCTTGTTTTTTTTTATGCACAGATTTGCTATCAGTGTGTTGTTCCTGATGGTAAATTGTGGTCTGTGTTTTCTCTAGCAAAGAGAGTCTCGTGAGCATCTCCGTCTGGGTCTGATGTCTCTGCCGGTGCCCAAAAATGACTTTGAGATCGTTCTTCCTGAAAACGCTGAGAAAGAGCTGGAAGAGACGGAGGGGGACGAGAGTTTTGTGGAGGACGCGGCTGAGATCGAGCTGCGTAAACAGGCCAGTTAACCTCTGCAAACACACTGATGTTCATGAAGTGATCGCTCACCATCCAGAGGTGCGGCGTTTGGTGCGTGTCTGCCGTTGTTTATCTTGTGCGATATTTTCCACAGGCTGCCAGAGATGCTGAGAGGGAGAAAGAGCTGCGCCAGAGACACACGGCGGTTCAGAGAGATTTACCAAGGCCTTCAGAAGTGAGAACATACACACACACACACACACACACAAACACACACATCCATGTGTATCTGTCCAAACACCAATGAGTGACAGATGAACGGCATCGGCAATCACAGCTGATCCATAATAGACGTGGTTGAGAAAACTCGCTCTGCAGACACGCTTGTGTTGTTTATATATGTAGAAGTATCGCTGTAACAGCCGAGAGGAGAGTAAATGTTACCTCACGCCAGCAGGTCAAAGGTCAAAAATAGCTGATTTTCAAAACTATGTACTAAACGTCATTGTAAATGTGTGTTTTCAGGTGAACGAAACGATTCTCCGTCCTCATAACGTGGAGCCTCCTCTGACGGATCTGCAGCAGGCAGAAGAGCTGATCAAAAGAGAGATGATTACCATGATCCACCACGACTGTCTGCATCACCCATTCAGCGACACCAAGAAGACTAAAGGAGTGAATTCCAGCTCCAACAACGCCGAGCACATCTCCTACCTGGAGAAAACACCCTACGAGAAGGTCTCCGAGGAGGAGCTCAAGAAGGTGCAGTCCGCTTGCATGACTCTCCTAAATTTCACTCCAGCGAATTGAGATTTTAAAAATGCAGCATCACTATTCTCGCTCGATTGCATTCTGAGCTGTTTTTTAACTGATTACAAGGTGACCGCGGGGTAAAAGTTGATCAATCGATTTAGAGAAGTGCTATTTTTTTAAGGTATTAAATTTTGTGTCTTCAAATCTATCTAAATATAAATATAATCTAAATATGAATTAATTGGGAAGCTGTGTTGTGGATAAAATTGACCCTTCGCTAAGCCCCTTAGTTACTGTTGCTATGCCTGTCAAGCTTTCGTGCCTGGCACGTCTATTACAATGTGTCTGTGCCAGTGTCAGACATTCCCAGGGATATAATTAGTCATTTTTGGCGAACATGAGAGATAGCTGAGAAAGCCAGACAAAACAGGACTGCAGTATTTATTACAGGGTATATTCACAACATAATAGGCAACCGATTAGAAAATAACTTGAAGCTAAAATTGAAGCTAGATTAGCCTAGCCACCTCATACGCTGACCATTCAACAGGTAAGTTCATGCACAGCAGGAGAGGTGAAATAATCTAACAACAACTAATTAAACCAGGATTTCTCTTTTTTTTTTATTCAAAAAGCCTGATAGACTATTGTGCAATGAAATAAAGCATTACTAACCGACGAGGAAACACGCATTGACAGCGCTTCTACATCATTCATTCATAGAAAGAGCAGCCAGAAAGGAGAAATTGATGGATTTGTGCCGAATATTAGCATCATTGACCCATAACAATGTACAGTAGCTATAACTGTCAGTATGTTTGTTTGCTCTTTATCCAGTTTCTATTCTAATTTGCAGTTCACTGGAATAAGTAATTAAATTGAAATGCAACTCAAAGGATAAATATCAGAATTGAGCAAATAGATTTTCCCTACCAGCAAATATTAATCCGACACCAAATATAAAAGCAGACACTAACCCAATATAACGTCGTCAGCAATGACTAAATCTCCAAAGGACCAATGAAAACATTGGTGAACTGTAGCTCTGACATGGACATGAGGCATATAAATGACTGAAACAGCTTCGGGTGAAGTTTATTGATCGCGAGTGCTCAGATTGTGATCGCATCTCGGTTTTGTTCTGTTGATATGTCACTTAAAATATTCATAACTTGAAACAGATGGAAATATGACTGCTATTAGTATGACTGCTATTGTGAGGGCTTAAACGGAGCAGTGCTCATAATATCAAGCGGGAAAAAAGAAGAAAAGGTCAGCTGGGAAACATAACCTGCTTTGAATTTTTGTAGGAAACACAGTTTAGATCTTTTTAGGGTAAGAGGTGTGTGAGTTATTGCCGTCGGTTCCATCACTGAATGTGTCAGGAATATTGAAAACAAAACCAACTTAACTCCACTCCTTTAGCACCCCTCACAGAGCTTGATCCACGCTGGCATTTCTCCTCTTGGGTTTTAGCTTTTGAAAAGGGTAAAAATTCCACCACCCTGTCTAAACTTTAAGGATACCGGGTATCATATTTGCACAATTTATATGCACAACGCTTTGGCTCGTTTCCCTCGCTCAAAAGCTTGACAGCCCCTGCGCGTAGCTACGGTTGCTAATCCACAATTGGTGGGTGGCGGTTTTTGGGTGTGGCTTAGCGTAGGGTCAATTATGCTAGATTTGACTTGACGCTGCTTTGCTTACTGCAGTAACTTTGCAAACACTGTTATTCATGCTGCTGTATAGGCGCCACCTGCTGGAAGAGAGTGGATTAGCATTTTTAATCCGTTTCATTCATTCATTCATTTTCTTGTCGGCTTAGTCCCTTTATTAATCAGGGGTCACCACTGCAAAATGAACTGCCAACTTATCCAGCATATGTTTTACGCAGCGGATGCCCTTCCAGCTGTAACCCAGCACTGGGAAACATTCATACACACTCATTCACACTCATGCATTACGGCCGATTTAGTTTCTTCAATTCACCTATAGCGCATGTCTTTGGACTGTGGGGGAAACCGGAGCACCCGGAGGAAACCCACGCCAACATGGGGAGAACATGCAAACTCCACACAGAATGCCAACTGACCCATCTGGGACTCAAACCAGCAACCTTCTTGCTGTGAGGCAACAGTGATAACCACTGGGTCACCATATCGCTCCAATCAGTATCTTGTCTACTGTTTTAGTTTAATGCAGGCATGTTTTATATAGCGTAATTTCACAAAAACAGATCATTTTACTTAATATTTTTAGTGTCCAATCTCAGTCATAACGAAAGTGTAATTGTTGCCTCTTTTTTATCACTTCAGGTGCAGATAAAGATTCTTAATTGTGAAATAAATGAAAGAAAATCCGAAATTAGCGTTGGAATCAGCCAATATGCTACTGATATACAAACATATACTGTAAATAATTCTCTTGTGCTTCACTCCCTTTTGAATTATATTGGATTTAAAATTAGTTCTCATGATTGAAGGGTGCATTCACACCTGCAGATTGATTGTTTTGTTCCAAAACAGGGAAGTAAAATTGTTACAATGTTTATTTTTGTTCTTGGTGCAGTTCGCTTTCACACAGCAAAGTTCTAAATGGACCAGAATAGTTAAAACGAGTCCCATGAGAGTAAACTCTCCTCACATTGGTCAGAATTTCTGGCTTTATTTTTTCCGCTCAGCTGTCATGTGTCGTTATTTTAATTACTGATAATGAGCAATAAGACATTATAAGCGAAAAGGTGCACTTTAATTTCGACAGCCTCAGACATTGTCACCAGATATAAATCAGAGAGGTAAGACTTTCTCATACAGAGCCTCATTTCAGTTATCAAGTTTGGTAAAAATCTATTTATTGAATTTATTAGTTTATTAAAAAACGTTGGCTAGAATTCTGGATTATTGGCTTTAAGTATAGAGAGAAATAACAGATGAAGCGAGACTGCAGTCTGATCATGAAGCAGATCAATGTTGATCTTTTTTTAGAGGTGTCAGTGCAGAAATGAATAAAACAATGGGCCTAATACAAAATATTGGCCTGGTAATACAAAATAATGAGATTAAAATATGGAAAAATTATTAGATGGTAATTTTGGTCAATTTTCCTTACGGATAAACAGCTCTCGTTAATATTTCAGCATGCTTTCACTTTCGTATTCGACATGCATGCCATACATACAATTCTCTCTTCATATAGTCATCTATATGGCTATTACATATCCATAATACACTGTGATATAGCCTAGTTCATCAGTTCATTGGATCGTTTTGCTTTCTCACTACAATCGATCCGTTCCAGAGTTCTTTTGAATTGAGCCAGGACCACCTCATTCAGGCGATCTCAGACCAAATGATTTGGGGCAGATCCTAGCGCGATTGCAGGCTTCATATTGCTTAACGAACTGCACTAACGGGGCAAACGAAACAAAAGTCTTGGTGTGAAGGACCCTAAGACTCTTTAGTTGTGCTTTCTTACAATCAGTTTTTAGTAAATATAAAATATCATCAACGTACTGGTGATGAGGTTTTAAAATGTATGCAAAGAGTCCTGAAAAGGGTGTTAAAATGCATCGAATTTAGCTTCATGACTCCTGAATTAATTTTTTGTTGTATGCAGATGATGCAGCAATAATAGTGTCTCATGAGAGGAGGGAATTTATTGAAAACGAAATGAGTAAACAAATTGAGGAAGTCTCTAAATGGTTTTGCCTTAATAAATTGTCCTTACATTTGGGTAAAACTGAATTTATTTTATTTGGTTCAGCTGCAAAACTAAGAAAATGTGTCGGGTCAGAGATAAAAGTAGGGGATCAAATTATTACTCCAAAACAGGAAGTGAAATATTTGGGTTGCGTTTTAGATAGTAATTTGACAGGTGAAAAGATGCTGTTATAGTCCATTCAAAAATTTGTTCTAAAATTAGGTTTTTAGCAAGACAGGCAGAGCTCCTAGATACCCAAACTTAAAAAGTTTGAGCAAGTGCATTAGTGCAGCCATACTTTGACTATGCTGCAGCTTTTTGGTACAGCGGTAGTTATAAAAAAATGAAAAATAAATTGCAGACGGCCCAAAATAAGTTGTGTAGAATTGTTATGAAAGCACCTCCCCTGACACATTTAAATAATGAACATTATAGCCTAAGTAATATTTTAAAAGTTAAGAATAGGGTAAATTTTTTAAGATTTTAAAGAAAATGTATTCAAAATATTTCCTTAATTATTAGGTTTTAGTTAGTGAGGTACATTGTCATTCTACAAGAGCACGTAGCAGGGATATTTATCCATATAGATTTAAAAGTGAAACGGGAAGAAATATTTTTTGTGAATCAGCTCTGCTGCTTGAAATGTTTTGCCCATGATTTTTAAAGAGATTCAAATTGAGAGTGATTTTAAAAGGGAAATTAAAAACTGGTTGTTTTACAGTTGATGTTGAGGATTTTATTGTGCTGAGTTGCTGAGCTGATGATGTTTGCATTCCGTTTATGATTTGCTTGTTAATTTTTAAAGAATATCGAGGACCACAATGGAAATAAGCCTGTGGCTTTTTTGTGTACTTTATCCTTTATCCTATTTTGAAATAATGTATGAATTGGTCTAACTGGACTCGTTTGTATATTTTTTAGAATTGTCAAATAAAATCAATCAATCAATTGGCCCTTGATATAACTGCATGGTAATTAACTGATTTATTAATGAGCTATTGTAAGCATAGTTTACTTGCATTGGCAGGTTATGAGTTTGCATGTAGCAATACTTATCTGATTTGTTGGAGTTATCATTGTATTGATGTAAATTAAACTTAAGTGGAAGAGGCACTTATTTTTTTAGTCTGGGAGGAAAATCTGGCAGTGATTTTTATTGCAAAATGATCGAATGAAACGAAACGTGTGAGCACACAGGCGGATGGAGACATCTAGAATTATTAATATGACATTCATATTCAGTGTGAATCTCTGGAGCTTTAGTCAATCTGCAGGTACAGATTCAGAGCGGCTGGAAATTATGCAGAGCGAGAAACTCAGGCCAGAAAATGGCAGGTTTCACCGCAAAATTCAAATAGGCTGTAGTCAGTTTTTTGGGCTATTAAGAAGTATTATGAATTTTTACCAATTTCAGCACATCTCTATTTCTCTATTAGTTGCAAATCATCTTTATTGTAATGCACTTCTACATTTAATTTGTATTATTTTTTATTATGGCCGCAACATTTGTAGATTTCATTAATTGGATTGCATAAAAGCAAACCTATAATTGAAACCAAATAAAAAAAGATTTTTTTTCTGTCACTTAACAATAAGGTTTCATTAGTTAATATATTTACTAACATGAACTAATATTGAACTATAGTTTTGCAGCATATACGTATATATATATATATATATATATATATATATATATATATATATATATATATATATATATATATATATATATATATATATATAATTTATTAAAAAAAAATGTTTGTACTTTCAGATTTGAAAGTCAGTATGTATGCTTTTTGGTGCATTTTAGCCTGGAACTCTGTGTCTGTGTGTGTGTCAGGCTGGAGATCTGCTCCTGCAGGAGATGGAGGTGGTCAAGCATGGTATGGGTCATGGAGATCTGTCGATGGAGGCGTATAACCAGGTGTGGGAGGAGTGTTACAGTCAGGTGCTGTACCTGCCTGGTCAAAGCCGCTACACCAGAGCTAACCTGGCCAGCAAGAAGGACAGGATCGACTCTTTGGAGAAGAAGCTTGAGGTGAGATGTTGATCAGTGTCTCCTCTGTGGCCACTAGATGGCGCCATTTGGTTGAAAAATCTGTGGGTTCAACTTAATGCATTACTGCATTCATGTTCAGGCTTTGGGAAAAATCAGGGGTTTTATCTGGTTTAAATTTCGGAGGAGAGCTCTCTCTCTCTCTCTCTCTCTCTCTGTATATATATATATATATTTATATATATATATATATATATATATATATATATATATATATATATATATATATATATATATATATATATACACACCATTATAGGGATGTAAACAAAAACAATGGTCCCAACATATTTCCTGTTTTACATTTTTATTTCTATAGCTTCCAAGAATCCAAAAGGTCCACATATTGATAAATGATATTTTAATAGTTGTTTTAACATTAAGTTATTATTTTGATTATTATGATTATTTTTGTTACAGTTATGAGTCTAACTATTTTTATTATATATATATATATATATATATATATATATATATATATATATATATATATATATATATATATATATATATATATATAATTTTTTTTTCTGCATAATTATTATTATTTTTTGTTTTATATTTGATTGGTTTGCTTTGCTGGGTATTTTCTAATATTTTATGTATTTATTGTTGATTTATTTTTAAATCCTGTTGTTTTTATATTAGTTTTTCTATTTTTTAGAATGCTTTTTTGTTTTATTTGTCAGTGTATTGTTTATTTTTATTTATTTCTTTTTTATTTTTGTGTTATTTTTGATAGTTTTGTATTTTTTTGGGTGTTTCTAAAATGTTATGTATTTTTATTTCCTGTGGTTTTATATTAGTTTTTCTCTTTTTCCCCTAGGTATTTGATCTTTTTTTATTAATTTATTATTATTATTATTATTATTATTATAGATTTTTATTTATTTATTTTTTTTTGCTGGGTACATTTTATCTTTATTTCCAACTTCTGTCTATCTCTCTGTTTATCTATATCTCCAACCCTAATCAAACACAGCTGGTCCAATTAATCAAAGTGTTCAAGACTACTAGAGACTATAAAGCAGGTGTGGTTGGAGCAAATCTATGCAGAGCTGCGGCCCTCGAAATTGAGTTTGAGACCATTGCTCTAGAGCAGAGGTGGACAAACTACATCCCACAGGGCATATGCAGCCCGCTGAACACTTTCATCCAGCCCGCGAGGGAGTTTTTAAAATGCTGCTTCTGAGTAACGGTTTGGTTTAGAATTAGTAAATTAATGATGCGATATAAGCGAATGCCATTTGATGGCAGTATTGCACGCGGTACAGTTAGTGCAACCAGTAGAATTAGAACACACTCTCGGATAAGTTCAACCAGTAAAATTAGAACACACTCTCGGATCAGTGCAACCAGTAGAATTAGAACACTCTCGGATCAGTGCAACCAGTAGAATTAGAACACGCTCTCGGATAAGTTCAACCAGTAGAATTAGAACACGCTCTCGGATAAGTTCAACCAGTAGAATTAGAACACACTCTCGGATCAGTGCAACCAGTAGAATTAGAACACACTCTCGGATATTAAAATGCACTCTACCGTTAATGACTGAAAATGAGTCAGGCAAAAAAAATGTCTCTGAATGTCGTGTGTTTAAGGAAGAATGGAAAACAAAATGCTTCACCAATAACGGACAAAGCGGTTGGTCTAACCGTACATGAACACCGCAAGCGGCGAGAGCGTCAAAGTAGCCGAAAGTCATTCATTTTCAATGAGAGCCGGCGGCGAGGAGCAGCGCGGCGCGTCTTCGCTGGTGTGAGCATCGAGGAGAGTTGAAAGCAAGTCAACTTTATGGTAATGAGCTATGACGCAGTTCGGCGGCAAGCAATCAGAATGAAGAAGTCCACCGATTGAGAGGAGTTCAGAGAACACAGACCTGTGAACTTTGGTTCCCACCACAGTTGTTCCCAAGAGTTTGATTATTGCGGTCGCCGGATTTACAATTATTTCCAATGTTTTCTTACAGGAACATGCATTAAATAAGTGACTGATGTGCTTTAATGTTGTATATATTTATCTTTAAAAACACGGGAACCTCATGCGACAGTACAAAACAGTATAGCTGCTTCAGTATATTTCAGACATATGGACACATTGGATAATTAAGTGGAGCAAAGCCACAGCACATGCAACTTGATCTTCCATTGTTAAAGGAATTTGATAAGAAGTGCGCAACATTTTCACGCTAGAAAGCATGTATTATTCAGGAATGTAGCTGATATGCTGCAACGGCCCCTTTAAATACGAGATCAATGTAGCAAATTTTGACGCTCTCGCCGCTGGAGCTGAAGGCAGACAGCGGTGTCGCCAGGGCGGCCAGAGCGACCTTGGACGCTCTCACCGCTTTCTTTGTGAATGCACAGTAATATGCCAAGAAAGTATTGCTGTTTTTAAAGACTACATCCAAAGGGGCCGATCACACCGAACGCGCATTTACGTTCCAAAAACGCGAGGTGCACCACACTGCCTTTTTGTTGACTAGGAAAAAAAGGAGCGTGGTGTGCTTTATGTCTGAACCAGCTGGGTATTTTGCGAGAGTGTTGCTGTTGATATTAATACAACTTTATTTTCAGGCTCATTGTTCATATTAACACACTCAGAATAACATGACTTGGAATAACAAAGACTAAGACTCTTCGGTTTTATCTTATAGTTTTATAATGATTGATATGAGCATATTAATACAAGCTCAAATGAGATTATTGGGAATTTGACTCAAATTATATAATAATTGCTGGTTAAATGTGTTAATTTTTGTCATAGAATATATTTTCCATGCATACATCCACTTTAAAAAGTTCTTTTATCAAAGATTTGTGGTTTTATCAAGTTTTATGATGACTGATCTGTGTATTCTAAAAGCAGCGCAAATTAGATTATTGTACATTTGACTCAAAAGTAAACTAAGTATTATTTTTAATGCGTTTATATGAGATTTCTTTCTATCAGACAATATTTTTTCTATTATCCACTGTAAAAATTATTACATTATTATTATTATTATTATTATTATTATTATTATTATTATTACATTATTATTATTATTATTGCATTATTATTATTATTACTATTATTACATTATTATTATTATTACTATTATTACATTATTATTATTATTACATTATTATTATTATTGTTATTATTATTATTGTTATTACTATTATTATTACATTATTATTATTATTGCATTATTATTATTATTTTTATTACTATTATTATTATTATTATTACATTATTATTATTATTATTGCATTATTATTATTACTATTATTACATTATTATTATTATTATTATTACATTATTATTACTATTACTATTATTACATTATTATTATTATTATTACATTATTATTATTATTATTATTGTTATTACTATTATTATTACATTATTATTATTATTGCATTATTATTATTACTATTATTATTATTATTACATTATTATTATTATTGCATTATTATTATTACATTATTATTATTATTATTACATTATTATTATTATTACATTATTATTATTATTATTATTATTATTAAATTATTATTATTATTACATTATTATTATTATTATTACATTATTATTATTATTATTATTATTATTATTATTATTACATTATTATTATTATTACATTATTATTATTATTACATTATTATTACATTATTATTATTATTACATTATTATTATTATTATTATTATTACATTATTATTATTATTACATTATTATTATTATTATTATTATTATTATTATTATTATTACATTATTATTATTATTATTATTATAAGAGATTTTATAAGAGATTATTTTTTTTGTTTTATGATGATTTATAAGTGATGATAAATATAAATAACAGTGCAAATTTATTTGATTTGTAAATTTGACTCAATAATAACTATTAAAAACAGTTTTGTGTTAATGTGACATGTTTCTGTCCGATATTAAATGTTTCATGCATACTGCCACTATAAATAAAGTTGTTTTTTGAAGGATTTGACATGTGGCCCTTCACTTGGTTTGCAAAACTTGATGTTGCCCTCGGGTCTAAAAAGCTTCCCCACCACTGCTCAACAGACATCTTATAAAAAGGGTCTCCTTTAAGGAGTTTCTTACAGCAATCTGAAGAAACAGCAGAGATTATAAGGGAGTGAAAGCTGTGGTGTTATTGTTGTGCTATGCTTTGTTAAAGCTCAGAGTCGTGGCGTGCGTTTCCTCTGTTGGACGTTTTATTGTTTTTGTTTCCATCTCATGACTTTGGAGAATTCGCTGACCTTTTTTTGTCACACTTTATTGCAAAATTGAACGTCTGAAAATAGTTTGCGTTTTGTGCTGGTTTTAATATTTTCTGGAGCCAGTGTCTGAAGGACAAATTGAATCCTGGTTTTTCTCAGACGTCCCGTTTAAACATGACAGGATCAACAGAGTAAATACCTCCTCATATTTTTTCTACACTTCATTTTTTCCAGCCATTTTATGTTTTTATTATGTGTAATATTTATTTATATGGGTGTCACGGTGGCGCAGTGGGTAGCAAGATCGCCTCAGAGTAGGAAGGTCGCTGGTTCAAGCCTCGGCTGAGTCAGTTGGCACTTCTGTGTGGAGTTTGCATGTTCTCGCCATGTTGGCGTGGGTTTCCTCCGGGTGCTCAGGTTTCCCCCACAGTCTAAACACATGCGCTACGGGTGAATTAGGTAAGGTAAATTGGCTGTAGTGTATGTGTGTGAATGCAAGAGAGTATGGGTGTTTCCCAGTGTTGGATTGCGGGTGGAATGGTACCCGCTGTGTAAAACACATGCTGGATAAGTTAGTGGTTCTTTCCACTGTGGTGACCCCTGATTAATATAGGGACTAAGCCGAAAAGAAAATGAATGAACTATTGATATTCATTCGAGTGAACCGTGCTCAGGCACACCGCTTCCGATCGGGACGCTCTGCATTGTTTGCTTGTTGCAGGCTACGTAATTTACATAGGAATTTGCGTTTTTGGCGGGACCATAGACGTAATAAATACTTTATATTTATATTAATATGATATATTAAATAACAATTAATGAATAATATATATTAATTTATTATCTATGGGTGGAACCACGGGCTGGGCCGCTCAGAGGTTGATTCTGGGCCGCATGTGGCCCGTGGAAGCAAATTGATTAGCCCTGTTTTACATGATCTTATTGTTTTAATTTGGAGCTTTTTTTTATTATAACTTATTTCTTCC